>NC_049203.1:5755974-6060974 GCF_013347855.1 Anguilla anguilla
GTTTTTAATATAGTAATTATATATATATATATATATATATATATATATATATATATATATATATATATATATATATATATATATAAAGGGAGTATATATATTATGCCGATGTACTGCCATCGGCAAAATCAATGGGGAAAAGTGATAGGCTTTAACGGCAATTTCACATCACTTGAAAAATACTTCAATTTGTTTGGAGGCCAGAAAATTATATTTATTCTAGACTCTTTTTACTGCCATTAGCTTAAGAGCTATTTTATTTTCATAATCAAGGGTTTGTCACATCACAGCTGTTGTGTCTATAATTTTAGGGCCAGCTGGATACCAAACACAAATACAAAAATAAAATAACACCAATGTATAATATAGGCGTCAATATCAGAAGCTGAAGTGTAATAAATTCAAGTGAGATCTGGCTTGTTTTTACATGTAATACTGTATGTGTGCATATGTTGCACATAAGTAAAGGTAGTGGGGGACAGCCATCTGCACCAATGGAGCAACTTCACCTTGTTTTACAGAACTGCCCCCCGACTGTATGCAACAGTTCTGTAAAGCAAGGTGACATTTCTGTACGCATTTCTGCATGCTATTTATGAAATGGCCTTACATGACAAATTCATTGCCAACCTTAACCCTAACCCTAAACGAATTATTTTACACAAACACTAAAAACAGTGCACATTTTTAGTTTGACATCCTTTATGATATTGAGTTTTATGATCCTGTATGTTTTATACTAGTCTGATTTGATTGACCAAATATTCTATAGTAAACAACAACCTTGTGACTTATAGCACACATTGATAAATTTTTCTCTTACCTTTGCAGTTCTCACAGTTTTTTCTCCTGTTCAGAGCGAGGACAATATTTAGGACCATGCTCAACATCAAAGCTCCCGCCAAGCAATAAAGAGGAAGATGTCCATTCCCTGATATTTTAAAACATAATTTAGTATAACGCCATTCATGAGCAATATTAACCTTGTGAGATGTGAGATCACAAATATCATATGTGATTAGATTGTGACTAAACTGAACACTGACAGTGATAACCTGCCCAGAGAGCTAATCTGCATCATAAAGAGAATCACAAAGAGCAACAATAAACAACTGATATCTATCAACATAAAAATAAATTAGGGAATATTATACAGTCATCAAATAATGTCAGATGAAGTATGTATGTTCTACTGGTTGAAATTATTTGATACTCATTTAGCCGTAGCCTCGGAAGATAAAAAAAAGACTGAACTTTTAAAAAATCTAAATGCACTAAAATAGTGCTTTCACTGACTATGTCAGTGATTTTTTGCTTACCCTCAAAGTGCAGCTTGGTCCCGTTCCCAAACAGGATCTCCCCACAGGTGGCCACAGCACAGTAGTAAGTCCCAGCATCAGAGGGGCTGAGGTTCCTCTTGGGGAAGTTGTAGACACAGCTCTGTGTGGGAGACACAGCCCCAGAGCTCCTCTGGCACTCATTACTCCTGGTTCCATGGGTGGAAATTATTCCTGGAGGGGACTCTCCTGAGCCCTGTCTGAACCAGTACACACTGTGTTCTCCTGCACAGGTCTCAGTGTGTATTGTACACTGCAGAGTCACAGAGTCTCCTGGCTGCAATGACTCAGACTTGAGCTGCTGCAGTACTACTGTCCTGCTGTGTGACTCTGACCCTGTAAAAGTTTAATTCTCATTTCAGTGCAATACAAAATTGTCCATTGTAGAGTACTGGATAAGTTTTGTATAAATATTACTTGGTATTATTTGTAGGTTATACCAATAGCTTAAGATGAGCCCACCAATTATAATCAGTTACTCTCACAAAACAGATATGAAGAGGGGCATGATTTAACTCAAAATGTGTATGTGTAGCTTACTGTATCATGTGAGCATCCATGCAAGTGAGATAAACTTACAGTGGCGTGTTATTTTTTCCTACATTACAGTACATCATAAGGAAAAACAGACCAGCATGTCTGCCATTCTTTACTCTAAATACCTATTCAAGTTTTTATTTTTTATTTTATTATATCTCTATGTTAGCATGTTATTCTAAGCACTTAACACTTATTTCTCTAAGGGTATAAGGACGAGGTCAATTAAATTAATTGCCTCTTGCATGTAAATTTTGCAGCCTTCCATTAGAATGTATAATTAAACAAGATTTAACGAGTGTATATTCTTTAACATGGGAGATACATGGAAGGCCCTTCCAGTTGGGTGAAAATGTCGACTGCTTCAATTTTATGACAATTTTATGACCCAAACTAATGCTGTGGCAGTGTTGGAAATGCTCCTCGTGTATAAACTCAGAACTGTTCGGCAGAGACAAATACAATGCAAAGATGAGTTTCTGTACAAAAATATTTCTTCTTGCGTGTTTTTGCTTCATAAATAAATAAGGCTATGGTAAAAGAAAAAAAGTTTCATATTTACCTGTCACCATTAAAGTGGTTCCATCTCCAAAGCTGATCTCTTTGTAGGGTGTAATAGCGCAGTAGTATGTGGCTGAATCCGACGGCTCTACTCGTGACACAGTCAGGTTTAAGCTCCCCTTTGCTGCTTTAGCACTGAAGCGTTTACTCTTTTTAAACTCATTGTAAAATGTAGGACCTGATTTATAGTTCCGTACCCTTGCTAATAGCTGAGGCTTCTGTCCAAGAGGCTGCTTATACCAGCTGAAATTGGGCACAGCTCGCACAGGAAAAAAACACGGGAGCATCACAGTTTCTCCAAGCTGAGCTGTCACCAGCGCTTCAGGCTGCATAACATTCTCCCCAAATAGGCCATCTGAAATGCAACAGAAAGAAATATTTCAGCATCACTGACAATGAAGTAAAAACAAAGAAACATTCCATCAATTTCTGTATAAATACAGCCCTTGAGTAGAGTTCATTTGGCTGATTATAAGTTGATAACAGTTATACACTTACAGACTTTGCTGAAAAGCACAAGAACAGCACAGAGTGGTGGCATCACTGTATCTGAACACTCCTCTTCTGGAGAGTCTCCTCTGCCTGAGACCCTGCTTGTCCTCTGCACTGTAAAACTCGAACTGTACAGATAAGAGGAAGACTTGAGGTAATAGTTTCCAGTGGTTTACTGAACCGTAGGAGGACACATGTCAGAGGCAGATTTGATTGGCTCAATTTGATTCAATATGGCAAATTATTGGGTGACGAAGATCTGTAAATGAACACCCTCAGTGCAACAAAGAAAACCCTTGTCATTATTTCCATTTTTATTTTATGTATTATGACCTTGTCTGGTTGTCACTGTAAATGACAAGTTGTTCTCAACAGACCATTCTGGTTGATAAAGGTCTAATAATAATAATAGTTATTATTATTATTATTATTATTATTATTATTGTTACTATTATTACTATTATTTACGTATTGCAATCATGTGGAGCTCTTCAGAAAGTTTTACATTGAGAATAGTCACACATTGGGAACTATACCTTCTGACATGTGACCCCTGCTGGGACATTCCTCTGACTCCATTTTGTACCAGCCTTAGCACAGAACATCAGGGGGCGGGGATGCGCTCATGCAGTGTAACCTTGATGTTTGTCTCCTTGACCTTTGACCTCTTCTTATTGTAAATACACAATATCAACTTTAATATAATGAAAAGGATGATGAGTGTGGATGTCGGTTCAGCATTTTAACCAAAAGAGGGCACTGCCATCTGTGTGCTGCACATTTTTATTTGATTTGATTAGAGGAGGGAGAAGTGTGTTTTCCACCAAACCAATAGTTCAACATCTGGGTGTCCCTGATTGGCTCATTTAATCACTGATGGTAAATGGACTGCATTTATATAGCGCTTTACAATTGATGCCTTTCATTCGCCAGAGCAGTTAGGGGTTAGGGGTTAGGTATCTTGCTCAAGGACACTTCGACATGCCCAGGGCGGGGTTTGAACCGACAACCCTCCGACCGCCAGACAATAGGTCTTACCTCCTGAGCTATGTCGCGCCTCTATCAGACATATGTATACACCTGTATAGCTTCTGTGTGTATGTGTGCATGTGTGTGTGTGTGTGTGTGTGTGTGTTTGTGTGTAGTTTTTACTTTTGTGTGTTTGTGTTTGTGTCCATGTTGTGTTGTATGTTTATGTGTTGATGTGTGTATGTGTATGTGTGTGTGTGTGAGTACTTCAAAAGGAAATTAAAATTCAAGCCAACTAAAAGTCAAACATACAAGGAATCAGCTCATAAGTCATAAAGCCTTGTTTTAAACAAGCAAGATGTAGCTGCTAATTTCATATGACTCAACTGAACTGAACTATTGAACTTCAAAGACAAGGCAAAATATCAAAAGGGAATGATCTAAAGCAGAAGCTTGAATCAGTGGCTGAACAGTCAGGAAGTGGAATAAGAAATCTAAATTGGGCCATTGTCTTCGTTGTTGTATGTTGTATGTAAATGAAATCATGACCTTGTGTGGAGCAGGGCTCCAAATTTAGGAAGTGATTGACACTAATTCACTCGCAGGCCATTAACTTCACGCTTGATGAATGCTGTTCAAACTCTCATTAGAGAATGTTTTTTTTTTGTTGCCATTTTTCTCCCATTTTCTCCCCAATTTAGTCGGTATACCAATTCCCCGTGTGTATCACGGTCCTGGTCGATGCGCTATCCTTCTGTTGGTCTGGGGAGGGTGTAGACTACCACATGCCTCCTCCGATACGTGTCCTCTTTTTCACCTGACAGCGAGGAGTTTCACTGGGAGAGTGTAACCCGTGAGGAGGTTCACGCTATCGACCCCAGATCCCCTCCCTGCTGAACAGGTGCCCCGACCAACCAGTAGGAGTCACTAATGTAACGATCAGGACTCATACCCTCACCGGTTTCCCACCCGCGAACACTGCCAGCTGTGTTCATAGGAACGTCTGACCAAGCCGGAAGTACCACCGCCGGGGAGAATACCTTATTATCACAGAATAATTAAACACTCATCGCATTATTAGAATTAAATCATTTTGTCAAATTGTATGGAATAAGGTGAAAAAAGTATGAGGATTATGATAATGATGATGATGAGGATGAGGTGGTGGTGATGTGAACAATGACGATGACGACAACGATGATGATGATGATGATGATGAGGATGATGATGATGATGGTAGCACTGTGGAAAATAATCCTGACTAGAAAAGTAATCTTGATATTTGTGTATCTATGTAAGAGTGGGAGGGGTGGGGCTACATTACTCCCTGACACAGGTTCCTACTCTCTCTAGAAGTTTCTTGGAGCTCTTTAGAACTGGACACAGCCCTGGCCTGTTTGCAAGGCAGTCCACTTTCAAACATGCTATAGACCCACATGAGCCAAAGAGAAAAGTGTGTCACAATCACAATAGGCTTGTTGTTTTTTTTTTTTCTTGTACGCATTAAACTTGCCACTGTAAAGCCTGCATGTTCAGTGCAAAATTAAAAATCTTCCGAGCTTAATGAGCACTATGAAGCTAAAGCAGCTTAAATTAGCTCCAAGCAAACGTTCCAAATTTTACAGCATCTCCTAACTTTGAGTTGAGCTTCGACAAAATGAAAGTTGAATACTGATTAGACATTTAACGCTGGGACCTTTCCATGTACAATGTGATGCATATAAAAAAAGTTGCACATTTAAAAACTAATAATAAAATCCTAAAATAGTGTGAAACTGACAGATTTCTCTGTTTGGCACAAATGTATCTATGCCACCTGGTCACAATACTGGGCAGAACAGACAGACCTCAGACTGAATGGTAGCCAGGCCCTCGTCAGGCCTATTTTAAAGGCGCAGCCTGCTATATATGTAGCATTAGCCCTTAGTGGAAATGAATAACCATCAATAAGACAAACTCTGCATGAATATGTGATAGGAGGTTAAGCATGAGCTTTTGCTGTTACTGATCAGTACAAGTTTTTTCCAATACCAAAAATATTGGCTGCACCACACTACGATACATTTCTGTTGTACAAACAGGAAATGCGATAACAGTCTTAAGATATCGTTACTGTGTCTCAACTGTATGTTTGAAGCTACTGCTTGCAAACCATTAGCTCTCAGTACCAAAGTTCTGTTCATTAACTTTCTGTATTGAAATATATTTTCATTTGTATCATTGAGTCATTATATTATGTGTGTGATGTGCAATAATTCTGTTTAGATGTTGGAATAGCAGTTTTTTTTTCCAAATTACATGTTTAATCTAAGAATGCATTTGATTCCTCAAACAGCCCAAAATAAGATATCTTCACGAAGAGCCAGCAGCTACCGTAGACTGAAAGATATGTCGCTTTTGTTTACAGGTTCTGACTAAAGTTGACAAAATCCTTTCTGCTGTAACTGACTGTGTTCAAAAGGTTCAGTACTTCAGAGTACTGGATCAGGAACATAATCATAACCATGCATTTCAAATGACTGGAATTAAGTTTAATTGCATTACATTGTTTGAGTAACATCAGCTGTCTCATGCTGTTCTGCCAACATTATCAGAACAGCACATTAGGATTAATACACCTGGTGAATATGTGAACAGGTATTGTTCTCTGGAAAAAAAAAATCTGAATAACAAGAGAAAGGAGAAAAAGAATACCCAGAAGGAGATATTAACATGAACATGACACACAGACTGATTTAATGATATGAATCCCATATTAGCATTATTATTCATGCCTTGTTGCAATAGATGAGGACAAATATGGGCAAGATGCAACAGAGAACTCCAGTCCGTATGATCGAGAGCCAGACAAGCGTGGATAATTCACCTCCTGAAATATAAACATTTGTTTAGGATTTTGTGAATGAAGTTGAGATGTTGCTACAATCAAAATTATATTAAAATCTAAATATTTTCCTTATTAATTAAATAACAAATGTGAATCAATACTAACTGTACTATTAAATTGTACATACATTTAAATGAGCTTACCCTGAAAGTCCAGCTTGGTCCCGTTCCCAAACAGGATCTCCCCACAGGTGGCCACAGCACAGTAGTAAGTCCCAGCATCAGAGGGGCTGAGGTTCCTCTTGGGGAAGCTGTAGACACAGCTCTGTGTGGGAGACACAGCCCCAGAGCTCCTCTGGCACTCATCACTCCTGTTTCCATGGGTGTAAATGAATCCTGGAGGGGACTCTCCTGAGCCCTGTCTGATCCAGTACACACTGTGTTCTCCTGCACAGGTCTCAGTGTGTACTGTACACTGCAGAGTCACAGAGTCTCCTGGCTGCACTGACTCAGACTTGGGCTGCTGCAGTACTATTGTCCTGCTGTGTGACTCTGACCCTGTAAAAGTTTCATTCTCATTTCAGTGCAATACAAAATTGTCCATTGTAGAGTACTGGATAAGTTTTGTATAAATATTACTTGGTATTATTTGTAGGTTATACCAATAGCTTAAGATGAGTCCACCAATTATAATCAGTTACTCTCACAAAACAGATATGAAGAGGGGCATGATTTAACTCAAAATGTGTATGTGTAGCTTACTGTATCATGTGAGCATCCATGCAAGTGAGATAAACTTACAGTGGCGTGTTATGTTTTCCTACATTACAGTACATCATAAGGAAAAACAGACCAGCATGTCTGCCATTCTTTACTCTAAATACCTATTCAAGTTTTTATTTTTTATTTTATTATATCTCTATGTTAGCATGTTATTCTAAGCGCAACACTTATTTCTCTAAGGGTATGAGGACGAGGTCAATTAAATTAATTGCCTCTTGCATGTAAATTTTGCAGCCTTCCATTAGAATGTATAATTAAACAAGATTTAACGAGTGTATATTCTTTAACATGGGAGATGCATGGAAGGCCCTTCCAGTTGGGTGAAAATGTCGATTGCTTCAATTTTATGACAATTTTATGACCCAAACTAATGCTGTGGCAGTGTTGGAAATGCTCCTCGTGTATAAACTCAGAACTGTTCGGCAGAGACAAAAACAATGCAAAGATGAGTTTCTGTACAAAAATATTTCTTCTTGCATGTTTTTGTTTCATAAATAAATAAGGCTATGGTAAAAGAAAAAAAGTTTCATATTTACCCGTCACCATTAAAGTGGTTCCATTTCCAAAGCTGATCTCTCTGTTGACCAAAACAGCGCAGTAGTATGTGGCTGAATCCGACGGCTCTACTCGTGACACAGTCAGGTTCAAGCTCCCCTTTGCTGCTTTAGCACTGAAGCGTGTGCTGTTTTTAAACTCATTGGAAAATGTGGGATCTGATTCATAGCTCCGTATCCTTCCTAATAGCTGAGGCTTCTGTCCAAGAGGCTGCTTAAACCAGATGAAACTGGGCACAGCTGGCACAGGAAAAAAACACCGGAGCATCACAGTTTCTCCAAGCTGAGCTGTCACCAGACCATCAGGCTGCACAACATTCTCCCCGAACAGGCCATCTGAAATGCAACAGAAAGCATTATTTCAGCATCACTGACAATGGAGTAAAAACAAAGAAACATTCCATCAATTTCTGTATAAATATGGTCCTTGAGTAGAGTTAGATTTGGTGGATTATAATTTAATAACAGTTATACACTTACAGACTTTGCTGAAAAGCAGAAGAACAGCACAGAGTGGTGGCATCACTGTATCTGAACTCTCCTCTTCTGGAGACTATCCTCTGCCTGAGACCCTGTTTGTCCTCTGCACTGTAAAACTCAAACTGTACAGATAAGAGGAGGACTTGTAATAATTTCTTGTCATTCACTGAACAGTAGGAGGGCACATGTCAGGGGCAGATTTGATTGGCTGTTTAATGATTTGGGTGCACAAGAGCTG
This sequence comes from Anguilla anguilla, assembly GCF_013347855.1. NCBI lineage: Eukaryota > Metazoa > Chordata > Actinopteri > Anguilliformes > Anguillidae > Anguilla > Anguilla anguilla. The sequence continues at coordinate 5,764,752 of NC_049203.1, forward strand.
CACAAGCATCCTCTAATAAACACCCTCAGTGCAACAAAAGAAGATCGTTGTCATTATTTCCATTTTTCTTTCATGTGTGATGACTGTGACAAACACGCCTGCCACAGGCCACCGAAGTGGCTTTCCTTGGGGCCCTCCAGCACAGAGACACAGGGAGAAGATGTTCAAACAGTCCAGATTTATTTCATGAGGGTTTGGCAAGATGGTAACAGCCAAAGTGAGCAGATGTAACCCAGTCATGACCGAAGCTCCCCGTGTGAGTGGGGATGGCAGATTTAACCTGTGCGCAGTGATTACCTCACTACGCACAGGTGCAGCCACTCCTGTTCCTGGGCCCAATTAGCCTGGCCAATTATCTAATTCTTAACCAATTATCCAATTGGCCAGGTCTAATTAGCTTGACCCAGGGCAGGTGTGGCTGCTTAAACCAGCCATCCCCACACCACAATGACCTTTTCAGGTCGTCATTGCACATGAGAATTTGTTCTGAACTGACCATCCTGCTTAATAAAGGTCAAATTATAATAATAATCCAGTTATTATTTACAGTGCAATCATGTGTCGGAGTGTAGCACAGTGGGTAAGGAATTGGGCTTGTAACCGAAAGGTCGCAGGTTCGATTCCCGGGTAGGACACTTCCGTTGTACCCTTGAGCAAGGTACTTAACCGAAATTGCTTCAGTATATATCCAGCTGTATAAATGGATAGTATGTAAAATGCTATGTAAAAGTTGTGTAAGTCGCTCTGGATAAGAGCGTCTGCTAAATGCCTGTAATGTAATGTAATGTAATGTGGAAGTCTTTATAAAGTTTGAAATAGTTTACTATGAGAATAACTTCACATTGGAAACGGCACCTCGATTCATACTACAATTTAATATGTGTGTGTATGTGTGTGTGTGCATATTTGCATTTATGCGTGGGTGTTTGTGTGTGTGTGTCTGTGTATGTATGTGTGTGTGTGAGCATGGGTGTATATGTGTGTGGGTGCATGTGTGTGTGTGTGTGAGCATGGGTGTATACGTGTGTGGGTGCATGTGTGTGTGTGTGTGTGTGTGTGTGTGCATGCATGGAGGTGTATGTGTGTTTGAGTGTGTTGTGTGTGTGGTTGTGTGTGTATGTCTGTGAGGTTGTGTGTGTATTTGTGCATGTGTGGTTGTGTGCATGTGTGTGCGTGTGTATTTATGTGTGTTCGTGTGTGTGTTTATATGTGCAGTGTAGTGTAGGACTACGAAGACATGACACAAACAAGAGGTAGTTTGGTGGAAAAAACAGCCATATTTCTCTTTAAATACAAAATGAAAAAGGGGAGAAGCTGTGGCAGAAGCATTCACAGAGAGTTGTGGTGAGGGGTGGAAGCCATACCAGGGTCACTGTCTGTGAGGGGGAGGCAAACTGAGAGGGTAGTGAGTACTGAAACCATGAACTGTGCCTTTCACAGGAAGCCAGTCAGCTATTTAAATGGGGTTCAACTGTTCCTCTGGCTTCCAGGTAATAGTGTTTCTGTAGTTTGTATGCTAAAAAGATAAATTGACAGAGGAATCTCAAATTGTTTGCGGAAATCAATTTTTTGATCTATTTAGAATCAAATTAATTTGGTTCATTTTGATAAATGAGGCCCAAGCTCTTATTGATTGGATTGTGTTTTGAACTCATGAGGTTTGAAGGTGATACTGCTCCTGCAACTGTGCCATTTTTTTTTTTTCACTAATTCATTGTTTTCACTCATTGTGTCCTGTAGCTGTCCAGGTTTGCATGGAGAGCAGGGTACTGAAGTGTCTCCTGGTCCTGCCAGCGCTGTTCATGGTGCTGAATTCCCCCCCGCTGTGGAACGGGACAGTTACAACCGAGAGGAGTGGAGGAGTTAATCTGGTTCCTTTAATTTTCTTGCAAAATTGCAATCAGCACATTTATTTAAAAATCTTAGCAGTGGTAAGCTTAGTTTAGGTTGTGGTGCCAGGAAGTGTGATGGTGTGCTGTCCCTCCAGCACCCAGGTATTCCAGCAACCTGGGAGAGCTGCAGGTCCATGGACAGCACCGGCCCTTCTCACAGGCAGGGGGGCAGGTGTGGCTCATTGTAATTAGGCCAGCTGCTCCCAATTGCCTAATCATTGGGCCTTATAAACGGGCCTTGCTCACAGGTGGAAGGATTCTTTTTTTGTGAAAGGTTGCGTTTGAGGGTTTGATTGTAGTGGACTTTTGACTTTTTGGCTCTGCATGAATGTTGGTTCCAGTTTACTCATTCAATATTTAATTTTTTAAGTATTTTCAGTTGTTTCTCAGTTTGTGGGCTAATGAAAGGCAATGTATATTTTTGACTTTAGGGGGGAGGTGGGAGGGGAGAGCGGAGGGGGCGGGGAGGGGGGGGGGAGGTGCCAGGTAACGTATTAAATAGGTGCATGCAGTGGAAACCACAAAGGCAGAGCACAGGGGTTTTGTTTTGAGTCAATGGCCAGAGAGTCAGAACCCCCACAGACCAGCAAGCAGGTGTCAAAGCGTGATATCTAGCGTGCTCTCAAAGGGAAAGAGGTTATCAACAGGAAACAAAAACATTACCAGACTATAATTAATACTGACAATGCCCTGCCCTCTGCCCCCCAGTACGCAGTGCACAATTCTCTTTGGTGGTGAGTTTCTGAGAAACACAAACACACACACACAAACACAAACGCACACACACACGCACACACACACACACACACACACACACCCTTCTCCCTCACCAATGCACTCGTAGTCGGTTACAGTAATAAAACGCCCCATGATTCAAAGATTGTTTTATATGAATCCATTCCACTCCTCACCTTACTCAGCACACACATTCATTATGCAGACTGCAGGGCCTGAATGAGTCAAGAACTTTCTTAAGACCCCTGACACTACGACTGGTCACATGACCATGGAATGCATCATCAGGGCGGGAAAAGGAGGGAAATGATTGAGATGCTCTGTCTTTCAATGCATCTGATGATGTTTGTGCAGAAAAACTTCATCACATCACTTCAGTAATATCTTTCTTTTTTTGTCACTTATTGAATGTCACATATATTTTAATCCTATTGTTGCACTTTACTGGCCATTTTATGCACCTGGTTTATGAAAAAATGTGTGCACAAAATGTTTATATACATCCAAATCAGCACAATCAGATGAACATGGTTTGAACCCTAAAACTTTCAGATGTTAATATCAGAATTTTCCATCAGCATAATATGGAGGTCATAACATCATATATATATATGTATGTATATATATATATATAATGATGCATGACTATGCTGTGCTGCACCCTACTGTTAAAACTCTGAACTACATGCATTTTTTTACATGCAAATCGTGCCAGTCTCACCCCAGTCGGGGCACGCTCCAGTCGTGACTCATATTTAGTATGAGACTGCATTAAGACGCCTCCAACAGAGTGTGTGACAGTCTCTTTCTCGTCTTGAGCATTCCGATAACATCAACCGTGTTTAATATTATCGTAAGTTTTTTTTTAATTCTTGGCTAAGAAGGTTTGTTATGGTCACCGGTGCACTTTATGATCCTACACTGCCAACAGCCAATGTGAGTGTGTGTCAGACTTTAGTTGTCTAGAAGTCTCCTAGTGTAAGGCCAACATAAAAAGCAACATCATAAAACATGCAAATGATGATGAATATAGGACAGAAAAGTGAAAAGGCCTCTTTAACAACAGGGAGCAATACAGACCTTTTGTCCCTCCAATTTGTGTGCTGTATTTGGAAACTCGGAGACAGATTATTAGTATTTTTTTTTTTAAATATAAGTGCACTTCTAGGCCTCTCTTGTCTGGTCTGTTGTAATGGAAAGGTGGTGTGAGGCGGGTGAATTTGATCGGAGCGTCAGTGTGGTTTCAGCGCTTAGAGGGGGAGGTGTGAACACAGCTCTGTGCAGCAGGTCAGTCTTCCTGTGCAGCTCTGGTGTGTGTAGAGCTAAATATAAAAGGCTGTGAGTGAAAAATGTGAGTGAACCTCCCCTGTCACCACAATAGAGCAGTTTGAAACAAACAAACACATTTCGCTGGTAATGAAAATGAGAGCTGTGTGCAAAAGCTTTCAATGACAATAAGCAATTCCAATGTTTGCGATCTTAATCAACACATTGAATAAAACACCACTCACATGTATATATAATTACTCTTGTTATAGTAGTATGTCCAGCCTGGGTAAGGGCATTATTCTCTCCTTGTTCTCTAGATTATCGGCCCCTGTGAACACCTGACAGGCATCTCAGCAGGAAGTGCATGAACATGTGGAGTCTGTTCATGGTCTGTCCCTGTACACAGGAAGGAATCTGCCACTGAGTCATTGTGTCTGAACATGTGCCCAGTTGTTCTAAAATGTGCAGGACAGCATCAGTAACTGAGAACACAAGAAAGCTGCCGCTGTGCATACAGGAAGTGCTTTTGTTTCTCAAGGTACAGGAAGGGCTCTGCTAGCAAGAGGCCTAGCCTTCAGAAAGCATGTCCAGCTGTTCTAAAACATGCAGAAGCATGGATCGCTAAGTGAAAGTAAGTTAACACAGCCTCTGCAGGGTGCATGACATATTTCTCTTGATTTTAATAACCATTTGTTCTTGGTAAATTTAATAAATTGAAAGACGTAAAACAGTAAATGTGACATGCGTAAACGTTTGGATACCCTTCCATTTGATCCAGAAATACTTTTTTGAAAAGGTCTCAAAAATTGGGTGACTGATCAGGCCTTAAGTTAATCTTCTCAAGTCAATTCAATTCAATTCAGTTTTATTTGTGGTGGGAGACAGTGACATAAAAATGCTTACATCGGAACCAGAAATAAAAATTTGGCAAAACTAGGCCTGGACCACCAAGGAGCAATGGAGGCAAAAAAAAAACTTCCCCACGGAAAGAAGTCTCAGGAGGAATAGGGCGATAGAGGGGCAACCCATTCTCAGCTGGGATAGGGATGGGATAGACAGAACGGTGTTTCTTTTCATTAATCAAATCATCAAGACATGCAATTTGACCAGCAGTGGCCAAACTATTGCACACCACTGTATGTGATGACTATTGTGTCTTATGAAAAGTGGTAGGGACAGAATTTGACCTTTCATAAACTGTTGGGGAAATAGTTGGAAATTTTCCCCAGCTGAAACAATGCCTGTGAACCTCGAAATAAATGATCAGCAACTTACCTTCATCCCTGACTTCTTCTGAACAACAAAACGTCTACATTGCAAAACACTACAATTTTTTTGAATCAGCGAATCATTGATGACACATCAACGTCTGGCCTTGTTCTGAAGTCCTAATGTTTTACTCTCCCATCTCTGTTTAACATTTAGCAGGGTTAGGGCACCTTTACACAGAGTGACTTACACAATTTTATAAGTGCACACAGTTTTATTTTATACTGCTCAATACAGACTGAAGACATTTGGGTTAATGGCCTTTCTTAAGGGTAAGGGCAGTGCATCACCTCAGAATCAGATTACTCATTCCGTTCCCTAACCATTGTACTACATGGCTGCCTTAAGCTGACTGAGCAAGATTAAGCAACACTGAGCAACATTTAACTGATGTTTTCACATCAGAACACAGGCACATCAGTGAACAATTTTTACATATTTTACTTCATTTATTTTGAAAAACCGATTAATTTAAGCACATGCACAGCTATTGACAAGCACAGCTCAAAGGGGCTCTTAGTCTAAAAAAACAAGACCATAAGTCTCTCATTTACAGCCCCATAGTATAATGTTCACCAATGCTAGTGAGGAAATGTTTGATAAACAGCGATTATTCATGTGATGAATTCTTCATGGAAAGCTTCACTCGCGGTCTCTAAATCTTATGTCTGAGTAAACTGTTTCTTTCTCCACTTCCCTCTTGTTCCGCCTCACTTTGGGTTTCTTGGCAGTGAAATTCAGTGCAGCGTAATTCATTGCCTCCTCTTGACACTAAAAGGATGCAACAGACATGATTATTCCCCATTCTTACCATTTAACAGTATGTTCACCACATAAATAGTCTATTTTAGTTTTTAAAAATGTACTTCACAACATGATATTTGTACCTGTTTTCTTGACAAGTCTTCTCTGGACATCTGGTTGTTTGATACAGACCCTGTTTCAGTAAAATAAGATTTTAACCACTGGAGGTTGTCTGAAATGAATTACGCAAATAATATATGCAGTGATTTTTAAGGATGTATAATCAAATAAGAAAACTATTTCTTCATCATCATCTTCTTCTTCTTATTATTATTATTATTATTATTATTCATAGCAGTAGTAGTAGTTGTGTTTTTAATATAGTAATTATAAATATATATATATATATATATATATATATATATATATATATATAGATATATATATATATATATATATATATATATATATATATATAAAGGGAGTATATATATTATGCATATATGCATATATCTTTCAATGGGGAAAAGGGATAGGCATTAACGGCAATTTCACATCACTTGAAAAATTATATTTATTCTAGACTCTTTTTACTGCCGTTAGCTTATTTTATTTTCATAATCAAGGGTTTGTCACATCACAGTTGTTGTGTCTATAACTTTAGGGCCAGCTGGATACCAAACACAAATACAAAAAAAAATAAAACCAATGTATAATATAGGCGTTAATATCAGAAGCTGAAGTGTGATAAATTCAAGTGAGATCTGGCTTGCTTTTACATGTAATACTGTATGTGTGCATATATTGCACATAAGTAAAGTTAGAGGGGGACAGCCATCTGCACCAATGGAGCAACTTCACCTAGTTTTACAAAACTGCCCCCCGACTGTATGCGACAGTTCTGTAAAGCAAGGTGAAGTTTCTGTACGCATTTCTGCATGCTATTTATGAAATGGCCTTACATGACAAATTCATTACCAACCTCAACCCTAACCCTAAACCAATTATTTTACACAAACACTGAACACAGTGCACATTTTTAGTTTGACATCCTTTATGATATTGAGTTTTATGATCCTGTATGTTTTATACTAGTCTGATTTGATTGACCAAATATTCTATAGTAAATACATTGTAAAAAAAAAAAAAACAACAACAACAACCTTGTGGCTTATAGCACACATCGATAAATTTGTCTCTTACCTTTGCAGTTCTCACAGTTTTTTCTCCTGTTCAGAGCGAGGACAATATTTAGGACCACGCTCAACGTCAAAGCTCCCGCCAAGCAATAAAGAGGAAGATGTCCATTCCCTGATATTTTAAAACATAATTTAGTATAGCGCCATTCATGAGCAATATTAACCTTGTGAGATCACAAATATCATATGTGATTAGATCGTGCCTAAACTGAACATTTTAATGCTGATGTAACAATCACTACTGATCATTGAAAGTAATGGAGTTCTAGAACACTGACTATAGAATTTTTTTTTTTAAAGTCACAAACAACCTACAAAACATTTTTAAAAACCTTCAAAGGGTTAATAAGAACATAATAAGACACTGACAGTGATAACCTGCCCAGAGAGCTAATCTGCATCACAAAGAGAATCACAATGAGCAACGATAAACAACTGATATCTAGCAACATAAAAATAAATGAGGGAATATTATACAGTCATCAAATAATGTCAGATGAAGTATGTATGTTCTACTGGTTGAAATTATTTGATACTCATTTAGCCCTAGCCTTGGAAGAAGAAAAAAAAGACTGAACTTTTAAAAAATCTGAATGCACTAAAATAGTGCTTTCACTGACTATGTCAGTGATTTTTTGCCTACCCTCAAAGTCCAGCTTGGTCACGTTCCCAAACAGGATCTCCCCACAGGTGCCCACAGCACAGTAGTAAGTCCCAGCATCAGAGGGGCTGAGGTTCCTCTTGGGGAAGTTGTAGACACAGCTCTGTGTGGGAGACACAGCCCCAGAGCTCCTCTGGCACTCATCACTCCTGGTTCCATGGGTGTAAATGATTCCTGGAGGGGACTCTCCTGAGCCCTGTCTGAACCAGTACACACTGTGTTCTCCTGCACAGGTCTCAGTGCGTACTGTACACTGCAGAGTCACAGAGTCTCCTGGCTGCACTGACTCGGGCTGCTGCAGTACTACTGTCCTGTTGTGTGACTCTGACCCTGTAAAAGTTTAATTCTCATTTCAGTGCAATACAAAATTGTCCATTGTAGAGTACTGGGTAAGTTTTGTATAAATATTACTTGGTATTATTTGTAGGTTATTCCAATAGCTTAAGATGAGTCCACCAATTATAATCAGTTACTCTCACAAAACAGATATGAAGAGGGCCATGATTTAACTCAAAATGTGTATGTGTAGCTTACTGTATCATGTGAGCATCCATGCAAGTGAGATAAACTTCTAGTGGCATGATATGTTTTCCTACATTACAGTACAGTACAAACAGACCAGCATGCCTGCCATTCTTTACTCTAAATACCTATTCAAGTTTTTATTTTATTATATCTCTGCTATGTCAGCATGTTGTTCTAAGCGCAACACTTATTTCTCTAAGGGTATAAGGACGAGGTCAATTAAATTAATTGCCCCTTGCATGTAAATTTTGCAGCCTTCCATTAGAATGTATAATTAAACAAGATTTAACGAGTGTATATTTTAACATGGGAGATGCATGGAAGACCCTTCCAGTTGGGAGAAAATGTCGACTGCTTCAATTTTATGACAATTTTATGACGCAAACTAATGCTGTGGCAGTGTTGGAAATGCTCCTTGTGTATAAACTCAGAAATGTTCGGCAGAGACAAAAACAATGCAAAGATGAGTTTCTGTACTGTTTTTGTTTCATAAATAAATAAGGCTATGGAAAAAGAAAACAAGTTTCATATTTACCCATCACCATTAAAGTGGTTCCATTTCCAAAGCTGAGCTCTCTGATGACTGTAAGAGCACAGTAGTATGTTGCAGAATCCAACGGCTCTACTTGTGACACAGTCAGGTTAAAGCTCCCCTTTGCTGCTTCAGCACTGAAGCGTTTACTGTTCTTAAACTCATTGTAAAATGTAGTTTCTGATTCATAGCTCCGTATCCTTCCTAATAGCTGAGGCTTCTGTCCAAGAGGTTGCTTATACCAGCTGAAATTGGGCACATCTCGCACAGGAAAAAAACACGGGAGCATCACAGTTTCTCCAAGCTGAGCTGTCACCAGCGCTTCAGGCTGGACAACATTCTTCCCAAATAGGCCATCTGAAATGCAACAGAAAGCAATATTTCAGCATCACTGACAATGGAGTAAAAATAAAGAAACATTCAGTCAATTTCTGTATAAACACGGTCATTTTTGCTTCATAAATAAATAAGGCTATGATAAAAGAAAACAAGTTTCATATTTACCCATCACCATTAAAGTGGTTCCATCTCCAAAGTTGATCTCTTTGAAGGGTGTAATAGCGCAGTAGTATGTGGCTGAGTCAGACGGCTCTACTCGTGACACAGTCAGGTTAAAGCTCCCCTTCTCTGCTTTAGCACTGAAGCGTTTACTGTTCTTAAACTCATTGTAAAATGTAGTTTCTGATTCATAGCTCCGTATCCTTCCTAATAGCTGAGGCTTCTGTCCAAGAGGTTGCTTATACCAGCTGAAATTGGGCACATCTCGCACAGGAAAAAAACACGGGAGCATCACAGTTTCTCCAAGCTGAGCTGTCACCAGCGCTTCAGGCTGGACAACATTCTTCCCAAATAGGCCATCTGAAATGCAACAGAAAGAAATATTTCAGCATCACTGACAATGGAGTAAAAACAAAGAAACATTCCATCAATTTCTGTATAAATACGATCCTTGAGTAGAGTTATGGCTGATTATAAGTTAATAACAGTTATACACTTACAGACTTTGCTGAAAAGGACAAGAATCGCACAGAGTGGTGGCATCACTGTGTCTGAACTCTCCTCTACAGACTCTCCTCTGCCTGAGACCCTGCTTGTCCTCTGCGCTGTAAAACTCAAACTGTACAGATAAAAGGAGGACTTGAGGTAATAATTTCCAGTGAATCTCTGAACCGTAGGAGGTCACATGTCAAAGACAGATTTGATTGGCTGCTCAATGAAGGAAATTATAGGGTGACAAACGTCTGCAAATGAGCACTTGCAGAGGAACACAAGAAAACCCTTGCAATTATTGTGTTATGTATATACAGTTGTTATTTATGTATTGTAATCATGTGGAACTCTCCATAAAATGGCAAATTTTACATTTTACGTAGTTTACATGAAAATAATCACACAGAGGAGGGAGAAGTGTGTCTTTCACTGAACCTATAGCTCCACATCCATCGGCAATGCTGGAGTTGCATTTCTGTGCTTCACGAGCTAACATTTACCATGTAGGTGTACGGTTATGTATGTATTTGTGCTTGTGTATGTGTGTGTGTGTGTCTGCGTGTGTGTGCATGACTGTGTGTGTGTGTGTGTGTGTGTGTGTGTGTGAGTGTGTGTGAATGCGAGAGCGCAAGCATTTCTGTGCTTCATAAGCCATCATTTACAGTGTATGCGTGCGCATTCATGTTTGTGCTTGTGTACGTGTATGTGTTTGCATGCATGAGTATGTATGAGTGTGTCTGTGTGTTTGTGTGTTTGCTCATGTGGGTTTGCATATTTATGTTTGCATGTCTGTCCATGTGTCTTTGCGGGTGTGTGCACGTGTGTGTGTTTGTGTGTGTGTATGTACGCTTACTGCATGTGTATTTGTTTGTGTTTGTGTATATGTGTGTGTGTGTGCTTGTGCTTGTGTGTATATCTGAGTGTATTTGTGTTTGTAGTGTAGTGCAGGATGAGGCAAGATGAGGTAAGGTCTGGTGGAAAAAATCTATTTTATGTTCACAATAAAAGGAAAAGGGGAAAAAGCTGTTGTAGAGGCAGAGAGGTGTGGTTAGGGGGGGAAGCTGTGCTGGGCTGCTGTCTTGGTCCTGAGTCTGTTAAGCTTTACTGTCACAGTAAGGGGGGGGGGGGCAGCTAGGTGAGGTCTGAAAGCAAGCAACCATTACCTAATGCCCCTTTCTCACCAAAGCAATGACTCAAGTAAAACTACATTTGCAGTTGGTGTGAATGGGTCAACTCGCACATTACCTGACCTGGGTCCGCAGCCCTGGTCGTGACCTGGAATTCATGTGGGTTCGACAAAGCTCGACTTCCATATGGGGGGGTGATTAGGCTACTGTACTCTACATGGTTAGCTGACCTCATGTGTTTAACTTGTGCAGAAATTATGTTTCGAACCATCATTTAAATAAATGATGGAAACCATATTTATCACAACTGAACAATTCAGGAATTATTTTCATTTTTGCTAGCTAGATTCATGCAAGAAGGGGATTGCTCAGTTGTCTCAAGCCTGTAACAGTGAATATTAAATAGTAAGTAATATGTTACTTTTGTGACATCGTATTGGCATAAAAGCATTTGCAAGAAATTGCAAGATTTGGGGCACATCATTAGGCTATGTATTCAGGAGTTAACATATGGGGTTAAACCAGCAGCATGGCGAATTGCTTTTTATGCGCTAGCTAGCTGGCTAAAACCAAACTAGCTATATCAACAGGAGAACATGTACTTCAAGCAAGCTGACTACGTTCAGTTAGTAGTTAGATGGTTTACAGCAACGCTGTTCCTCTTGGCTGACCGGCACCATTCAATCCCGTTCATTTTCGCGAAATTGGTAGTTTTAAAGCACAAATTACCTTGGAGGATAACAGATCGATAAAATAGGGTGAGTTTAAAATCTTAGCTGTGCAGGTTGTGGTGCCAGGAAGGGTGATGGTGTGCTGCCCCTCCAGCACCCAGGTATTCCAGCAACCTGGGAGAGCTGCAGCACCATGGACAGCACCGGCCCTTCTCACAGGCAGGGGGGCAGGTGTGGCTCATTGTAATTAGGCCAGCTGCTCCTCATTGCCTGATCACAGGGCCTTATGAAAGGGCCTTGCTCGCAGTCCCAGAGAATATATTTTCTGAAGGGTTGCTCTTGGGTTTTAAAGTTTGTTTGGGGAGTGGGGGGAATGTTGGCTTTGTTCATCCACTTGTGTGACTGCTTATTCAACTTACTTACCCTTACCTTTGGAATAAATTTGCATTGTCTCTCAAGAATGATCCTTTGGACCCTGCCCCACTTTTCAATTGCAGTCTTGCAATCAAGAAGTTGCACCCAGTCTACAGTATATTATTTAAATTAGCTCACATCTTGTTAAAATTGGCTCGCTAGCTCAGTGGAAGAAAAATGGGTAAAGAAAGTCCATGATTAGAAAGCTTTCAAACTGTCTGAGATGGATTTCTGATAGGCCCTCTGATCAGAGTGCTGAGGAATGAATTATTCCTCAAAACAAAACTGAATCACTGATTATCTCATAAGAGCAAATATAGTTCTGCCCCCTCTGAAGTACCAGAGGAGACAAACATGAGAGAGAGACAGAGAGAGAGAGAGAAAGGAAGAAAGAGAGAGAGACAGAGATGGAGGGACCAGGTACCATATGAAAGGGGTGCATGCAGAGGAAACCACAATGGCTGAGCACAGAGGTTTTGTATTCAGTCAGTGGCCAGAGAGTCAGACTGAGCCACAGAGAGAGCTGCGCCTCCAGCATTGTGCAAAAAACACCCCCTCAGACCAGCAAGCAGGTGTCAAAGCGTGATCTCTAGTGCGCTCTCAAAGGGAAAGAGGTTAAAAACAGGAATCAAACACAGTACCAGACTATAATTAATACTGACAATGCCCTGCCCCCTGCCCCCCCCTTGTACGCAGTACACAATTCACTTTGGTGGTGAGTTTCTGAAAAACACACACACACACACACACACACACACACGCACACACACACACACGCACACACACACACACACACACACACACACAAACACAAACACACACACACACATGCACACACACACACACACACACACACCCTTCTCCCTCACCAATGCACTCGTAGTAGGTTACAGTAATAAAACGCCCCATGATTCAAAGATTGTTTTATATGAATGCATTCCACTCCTCACCTTACTCAGCACACACATTCATTATGCAGACTGCAGGGCCTGAATGAGTCAAGAACTTTCTTAAGACCCTTGACACTATGATTGGTCACATGACCATGGAATGCATCATCAGGGCGGGAAAAGGAGGGAAATGATTGAGATGCTCTGTGTTTCAATGCGTCTGATGATGTTTGTGCAGAAAAACTTCATCACATCACTTCAGTAATTTCTTTTTTTTTGTCACTTATTGAACGTCACATATATTTGAATCATATTGTTGTACTTTACTGGCCATTTTATGCACCTGGTTTATCAAAAAATGTGTGCACAAAATGTTTATATACATCCAAATCAGCACAATCAGATGAACATGGTTTGAACCCTAAAACTTTCAGATGTTAATATCAGAATTTTCCATCAGCATAATATGGAGGTCATGACATCTTTTATTTATATATATAATATATATAAATGATGCAGGACTACGCACCCTACTGTTAAAACTCTGAACTACATGAATTTTTTTACATGCAAATCGTGCCAGTCTCACCCCAGTCGGGGCACGCTCCAGTCGTGACTCATATTTAGTGTGAGACTGCATTAAGACGCCTCCAACAGAGTTTGTGACAGTCTCTTTCTCATCTTGACCATTCCGATAGCATCAACCGTGTTTAATATTATCATAAGTTTTTTTTTCATTCTTGGCTAAGAAGGTTTGTTATGGTCACCGGTGCACTTTATAATCCTACACTGCCAACAGCCAATGTGAGTGTGTGTCAGACTTTAGTTGTCTAGAAGTCCCCTAGTGTAAGGCCAACATAAAAAGCAACATCATAAAACATGCAAATGATGATGAATATAGGACAGAAAAGTGAAAAGGCCTCTTTAACAACAGGGAGCAATACAGACCTTTTGTCACCGCAATTTGTGTGCTGTATTTGGAAACTCTGAGACAGATTATTAGTATTTTTATTTTGAAATATAAGTGCACTTCTAGGCCTCTCTTTTCTGGTCTGTTGTAATGGAAAGGTGGTCTGAGGCGTGAGGTTGATCGAACCGTCAGTGTGGTTTCAGCGCTGAGGAGAGGGAGGTGTGAACGCAGCTCTGTGCAGCAGGTCAGTCTTCCTGTGCAGCTCTGGTCTGTGTACAGCTGAATGTATAAGGCTGTGAGTGGAAAATAACTGGACCTCCCCATCACCACAACAGAGCAGTCTGAAACAGGCAAACACATTTTTCTGGTAATGAAAAAGAGAGCCGTGTGCAAAAGATTTCAATGACAACAAGCAATTCCAATGTTTGCCATCTTAATCAACACATTGAATAAAACACCACTCACATGTATATATAATTACTCTTGTTACAGTAGTATGTCCAGCCTGGGTAAGGGCATTATTCTCTCCTTGTTCTCTAGATTATCGGCCCCTGTGAACACCTGACAGGCTTCTCAGTAGGAAGTGCATGAACATGTGGGAGTCTGTTCATGGTCTGTCCCTGTACACAGGAAGGAATCTGCCACTGAGTCATTGTGTCTGAACATGTGCCCAGTTGTTCTAAAACTTACAGCACAGCATCAGTAAGTGAGAACACAAGAAAGCTGTCGCTGTGCATACAGGAAGTGCTTTTGTTACTGAAGGTACAGGGAGGGCACTGCTAGCAAGAGGCCTGAGCCTTCAGAAAGCATGTCCAGCTGTTCTAAAACATGCAGGAGCATGGATCGCTAAGTGAAAGTAAGTTAACACAGCCTCTGCAGGGTGCATGACATATTTCTCTTGATTTTAATAACTATTTGTTGTTGGTAAATTTAATAAATTGAAAGACGTAAAACAGTAAGTGTGACATGCGTAAACGTTTGGACACCCTTCCATTTGATCCAGAAATACTTTTTTGAAAAGGTCTCAAAAATTGGGTGACTCACCAGGCCTTAAGTTAATCTTGTGCTATCTTCTCAAGTCAATTCAATTCAGTTTTATTTGTAGTGGGAGGCAGTGACAAAAAAATGCTTACATCGGAACCAGAAATAAAAATTTGGCAAAACTAGGCCTGGACCTCCAAGGAGCAATGGAGGTTAAAAAATTTAAAAACCGGATGGAGGCAAAAAAAAAAATTCCCCATGGAAAGAAGTCTCAGGAGGAACAGGGCGATAGAGGGGCAGCCCATTCTCAGCTGGGATAGGGATGGGATAGACAGAACGGTGTTTCTTTTCATTAATCACATCATCAAGACATGCTATTTGACCAGCAGTGGCCAAACTATTGCACACCACTGTATGTGATGACTATTGTGTCTTATGAAAAGTGGTAGGGACAGAATTTGACCTTTCATAAACAGTTGGGGAAATAGTTGGAAACTTTCCCCAGCCGAAACAATGCCTGTGAACCTCGAAATAAATGATCAGCAACTTACCTTCATCCCTGACTTCTTCTGAACAACAAAATGTCTACATTGCAAAACACTACAATTATTTTGAATCAGCGAATCATTGATGACACATCAACAGTCTGGCCTTGTTCTGAAGTCCTAATGTTTTACTCTCCCATCTCTGTTTAACATTTAGCAGGGTTAGGGCACCTTTACACAGAGTGACTTACACAATTTTACAAGTGCACACAGTTTTATTTTATACTGCTCAATACAGACTCAAGACATTTGGGTTAATGGCCTTTCTTAAGGGTAGAGGCAGTGCATCACCTCAGAATCAGGTTACTCATTCTGTTCCCGAACCATTGTACTACATGGCTGCCTTAAGCTGACTGAGCAAGATTAAGCAACACTAAGCAACATTTAACTGATGTTTTCACGTCAGAACACAGGCACATCAGTGAACAATATTTACATATTTTACTTCATTTATTTTGAAAAACCGTTTACTTTAAGCACATGCACAGCTATTGACAAGTACAGCTCAAAGGGGCTCTTAGTCTAAAAAAACAAGACCATAAGTCTCTCATTTACAGCCCCATAGTATAATGTTCTCCAATGCTAGTGAGGAAATGTTTGATAAACAAACATTTTTCATGGAAAGTTTCACTCGCGGTCTCTAAATCTCATATCTGAGTAAACCGTTTCTTTCTCCGCTTCCCTCTTGTTCCGCCTCACTTTGGGTTTCTTGGCGGTGAAATTCAATGCAGCGTAATTCATGGCCTCCTCTTGACACTAAAAGGATGCAACAAACATGATTATTCCCCATTCTTACCATTTAACAGTATGTTCACCATAGAAATAGTCTATTTTAGTTTTTAAAAATGTACTTCACAACATGATATTTGTACCTGTTTTCTTGACAAGTCTTCTCTGGACATCTGGTTGTTTGATGCAGACCCTGTTTCAGCAAAATAAGATTTTAACCACTGGAGGTTGTCTGAAATTAATTACGCAAATAATATATGCAGTGATTTTTAAGGATGTATAATCAAATAAGAAAGGTATTTCTTCATCATCATCTTCTTCTTCTTCTTCTTCTTCTTATTATTATTATTATTCATAGCAGTAGTAGTAGTTGTGTTTTTAATATAGTAATATATAATAATAATAATATATATATATATATAAAGGGAGTATATATTTTATGCATATATCTTTCAATGGGGAAAAGGGATAGGCTTTAACGGCAATTTCACATCACTTGAAAAATACTTCAATTTGTTTGGAGGCCAAAAAATTATATTTATTCTAGACTCTTTTTACTGCCATTAGCTTAAGAGCAATTTTATTTTCATAATCAAGGGTTTGTCACATCACAGCTGTTGTGTCTATAATTTTAGGGCCAGCTGGATACCAAACACAAATACAAAAAAACATAAAACCAATGTATAATATAGGCGTCAATATCAGAAGCTGAAGTGTGATAAATTCAAGTGAGATCTGGCTTGCTTTTACATGTAATACTGTATGTGTGCATATGTTGCACATAAGTAAAGGTAGAGGGGGACAGCCATCTGCACCAATGGAGCAACTTCACCTAGTTTTACAGAACTGTCCCCCGACTGCATGCAACAGTTTTGTAAAGTAAGGTGAAGTTTCTGTACGCATTTCTGCATGCTATTTATGAAATGGCCTTACATGACAAATTCATTGCCAACCTTAACTCTAACCCTAAACCAATTATTTTGCACAAACACTAAACACAGTGCACATTTTTAGTTTGACATCCTTTATGATATTGAGTTTTATGATCCTGTATGTTTTATACTAGTCTGATTTGATTGACCAAATATTCTATAGTAAATACATTGTAAAAAAAAAAGACAACAACCACCTTGTGACTTACAGCACACATTGATAAATTTGTCTCTTACCTTTGCAGTTCTCACAGTATTTTCTCCTGTTCAGAGCGAGGACAACATTTAGGACCACACTCAACGCCAAAGCTCCCGACAAGCAATAAAGAGGAAGATGTCCATTCCCTGATATTTTAAAACATAATTTAGTATAGCGCCATTCATGAGCAATATTAACCTTGTGAGATGTGAGATCACAAATATCATATGTGATTCGATCGTGACTAAACTGAGCATTTTAATGCTGATGTAACAATCACTACTCATCATTGAAACTAATGGAGTTCTAGAACACTGACTATAGAATTTTTTTTTTTTTTTTAAGTCACCAACAACCTACAAAACATTTTTAAAAACGTTCAAACCTTCACTGACAGTGATAACCTGCCCAGAGTGCTAATCTGCATTACAAAGAGAATCACAAAGAGCAACTGATATCTAGCAACATAAAAATAAATTAGGGAATATTTTACAGTCATAAAATAATGTCAGATTAAATATGTATGTTCCACTGGTTGAAATTATTTGATACTCATTTAGCCGTAGCCTCGGAAGAAAAAAATAAAAAGGACTGAACATTTTAAAAATCTGAATGCACTAAAATGGTGCTTTCACTGACTATGTCAAGTGATTTTTTGCCTACCCTCAAAGTGCAGCTTGGTCACGTTCCCAAACAGGATCTCCCCACAGGTGGCCACAGCACAGTAGTAAGTCCCAGCATCAGAGGGGCTGAGGTTCCTCTTGGGGAAGTTGTAGACACAGCTCTGTGTGGGAGACACAGCCCCAGAGCTTCTCTGGCACTCATCACTCCTGGTTCCATGGGTCGAAATGATTCCTGGAGGGGACTCTCCTGAGCCCTGCCTGAACCAGTACACACTGTGTTCTCCTACACAGGTCTCAGTGTGTACTGTACACTGCAGAGTCACAGAGTCTCCTGGCTGCACTGACTCAGACTCGGGCTGCTGCAGTACTACTGTCCTGCTGTGTGACTCTGACCCTGTAAAAGTTTAATTCTCATTTCAGTGCAATACAAAATTGTCCATTGTAGAGTACTGGATAGGTTTTGTACAAATATTACTTGGTATTATTCTTGGTATACTTGGTATTAGTTACTCTCACAAAACAGATATGAAGAGGGGCATGATTTAACTCAAAATGTGTATGTGTAGCTTACTGTATCATGTGAGCATCCATGCAAGTGAGATAAACTTACAGTGGTGTGATATGTTTTCCTACATTACAGTACATCATAAGGAAAAACAGACCAGCATGTCTGCCATTCTTTACTCTACATACCTATTCAAGTTTTTATTTTTTATTTTATTATATCTCTATGTTAGCATGTTATTCTAAGCGCAATACTTATTTCTCTAAGGGTATAAGGACGAGGTCAATTAAATTAATTGCATCTTGCATGTAAATTTTGCAGCCTTCCATTAGAATGTATAATTAAACAAGATTTAACGAGTGTATATTCTTTAACATGGGAGATACATGGAAGGCCCTTCCAGTTGGGTGAAAATGTCGACTGATTCAATTTTATGACCCAAACTAATTCTGTGGCAGTGTTGGAAATGCTCCTCGTGTATAAACTCAGAACTATTCGGCAGAGACAAAAACAATGCAAAGATGAGTTTCTATACAAAAATATTTCTTCTTGCGTGTTATTGCTTCATAAATAAATAAGGCTATGGAAAAAGAAAAAAGTTTCATATTTACCCGTCACCATTAAAGTGGTTCCATTTCCAAAGCTGAGCTCTCTGGCGACTGCAAGAGCGCAGTAGTATGTTGCTGAATCTGATGGCTCTACTCCTGACACAGTCAGGTTAAAGCTCCCCTTCGCTGCTTTAGCACTGAAGCGTTTACTGTTTTTAAACTCATTGTAAAATGTGGGATCTGTTTCATAGCTCCATATCCTTGCTAATAGCTGAGGCTTCTGTCCAAGAGGTTGCTTTAACCAGCTGAAATTGGGCACAGCTCGCACAGGAAAAAAACACGGGAGCATCACAGTTTCTCCAAGCTGAGCTGTCACAAGGCCGTCAGGCTGCACAACATTCTCCCCAAATAGGCTATCTGAAATGCAACAGAAAGCAATATGTCAGCATCACTGACAATGGAGTAAAAACAAAGAAACATTCCATCAATTTCTGTATAAATATGGTCCTTTTTGATTCATAATTAAATAATGCTATGGTAAAAGAAAACAAGTTTCATATTTACCTGTCACCATTAAAGTGGTTCCATCTCCAAAGTTGATGTTTTTGAAATGTGTAATAGCGCAGTAGTACGTGGCTGAATCTGATGGCTCTACTCCTGACACAGTCAGGTTAAAGCTCCTCTTTGCTGCTTTAGCACTGAAGCGTTTACTGTTTTTAAACTCATTGTAAAATGTAGGAGCTGATTTATAGTTCCGTATCCTTACTAATAGCTGAGGCTTCTGTCCAATAGGCTGCTTAAACCAGCTGAAACTGGGCTCATCTTGCACAGTAAAGAAACACGGGAGCATCACAGTTTCTCCAAGCTGAGCTGTCACCAGACCGTCAGGCTGAACAACATTCTCCCCAAATAGGCCATCTGAAATCCAACAGAAAGCAATAATTCAGCATTACTGGCAATGGAGTAAAAACAAAGAAACATTCAGTCAATTTCTGTATAAATACAGTCATTTTTGCTTCATAAATAAATAAGGCTATGATAAAAGAAAACAAGTTTCATATTTACCCATCACCATTAAAGTGGTTCCACCTCCAAAGCTGATCTCATTGAAGCCTGTAGTACTGCAGTAGTATGTGGCTGAATCAGACGACTCTACTTGTGACACAGTCAGGTTAAAGCTCCCCTTCACTGCTTTAGCACTGAAGCGTTTACTGTTTTTAAACTCATTGTAAAATGTAGTTTCTGATTCATAGCTCCATATCCTTGCTAATAGCTGAGGCTTCTTTCCAAGAGGCTGCTTAAACCAGCTGAAATTGGGTGTAACTCGCACAGGAAAAAAACACCGGAGCATCACAGTTTCTCCAAGCTGAGCTGTCACAAGACCGTCAGGCTGCACGACATTCTCCCCGAACAGGCCATCTGAAATGCAACAGAAAGCAATATTTCAGCATCACTGACAATGGAGTAAAAACAAAGAAACATTCCATCAATTTCTGTATAAATACAGCCCTTGAGTAGAGTTCATTTGGCTGATTATAAGTTAATAACAGTTATACACTTACAGACTTTGCTGAAAAGCAGAAGAACAGCACAGAGTGGTGGCATCACTGTATCTGAACTCTCCTTTTCTAGAGACTCTCCTCTGCCTGAGACCCTGCTTGTCCTCTGCGCTGTAAAACTCAAACTGTACAGAAAAGAGGAAGACTTGAGGTAATAGTTTCCAGTGATTCACTGAATCGTAGGAGGTCACATGTCAGAGGCAGATTTGATTGGCTCAATTTGATTCAATGTGGCAAATTATTGGGTGACGAAGATCTGTAAATGAACACCCTCAGTGCAACAAAGAAAACCCTTGTCATTATTTCCATTTTTATTTTATGTGTTATGACCTTGTCTGGTTGTCATTGTAAATGACAAGTTGTTCTCAACAGACCATTCTGGTTGATAAAGATCTAATAATAATAATAGTTATTATTATTAGTAGTAGTAGTAGTAGTAGTAGTAGTAGTATTATTACTATTATTATTACTATTATTACTATTATTTACGTATTGCAATCATGTGGAGCTCTTCAGAAAGTTTTACATTGAGAATAGTCACACATTGGGAACTACACCTTCTGACATGTGACCCCTGCTGGAACATTCCTCTGACTCCATTTTGTACCAGCCTTATCACAGAACATCAGGGGGCGGGGATGCGCTCATGCAGTGTAACCTTGATGTGTGTCCCCTTGACCTTTGACCTCTTCTTATTGTAAATACACAATATCAACTTTAATATAATGAAAAGGATGATGAGAGTGGATGTCGATTCACTATTTTAACCAAAAGAGGGCACTGCCATCTGCGTGCTGCACATTTTTATTTGATTTGATTAGAGGAGGGAGAAGTGTGTCTTCCACCAAACCAATAGTTCAACATCTGGGTGTCCCTGATTGGCTCATTTAATCACTGATCAGACATATGTATACACCTGTATAGCTTCTGTGTGTATGTGTGTGTATGTGTGTGTGTGTGTGTGTGTGTGTTTGTGTGCGTATGTGTGCGTCTGTGTGTAGTTTTTACTTTTGTGTGTTTGTGTTTGTGTCCATGTTGTGTTGTATGTTTATGTGTTGGTGTGTGTGTGTGTGTGCGCGCGCATGTATGCGCGCAGAGTTAAAAAATTAAAATTTAAGCCAACTAAAAGTCAAACATACAAGGAATCAGCTCATAAGTCATAAAGCCTTGTTTTAAACAAGCAAGATGTAGCTGCAAATTTCATATGACTCAAATGAACTGAACTATTGAACTCCAAAGACAAGGCAAAATATCAAAAGGGAATGATCTAAAGCAGAAGCTTGAATCAGTGGCTGAACAGTCAGGAAGTGGAATAAGAAATCTAAATTGGGCCCTTGTCTTCTTTGCTGAATTTTACTGTTGATCACCGCTACTGATAGTGGGCCAATTTCCAAAACCACCATAATGGCCCTCGAATCCTGCCCCATCCCAAGCGGGCTCTTACATTGGACCTGGTGTCATTTGAGGGCAAATGTATGCCCTGCGCTGTAATCCAGTGCTGTTTTGAAATTGTTCTTCATACAGCTCTTAGTGCTCTGCATTCTGGCTGGAGCACGGCGTGTCGCAAGCTGTCACGCTGGCGAAATGGTCATTTTTCTCGCAGATTTGGACGGGCCTGAGCCACTTGATAATTTTGTGACTCGTTGTGGGCCAAAGTGGGCGGGAAGGTGCGGCTGCGGGGGGGTGTGTCAGTCAATAAGGCATAGCACAGTACCATTCTTATGCAGCTAGTCTGAATTTTTGGGTCAGTCATGTCTGCCATATGCACCTTTCACTGCCCGTCTGCTAAGCCCACAGCTACTGTGGAAAGTGCAGGCAATCATACAGTGGATTGCTAATTTAAGACATTTCCAATGCAATGTTTGCATGATCATAGCCTATTCAAAAGACGGGATTTTGTGGATCATGTGCTACAGTACTGATACACATTATGGAAAGACTGCCTCTATAGTTTGGGCAGCCTCTATAGAGTTTGATGATTATTGCAATATATATTTTTTGCGACAATCTCCCTTTTTTTTGGTATAATAAAGGTAATATGTAATCAAAGTCATATCAACATGAAACAAAAATGTAGAAATAATACGCATTTCAGTTAAGAAAGTGATAATCATTATAAATTTGTATATGTATTAGATCATACCAACATAATTGAGCAGTCTAACATATATTACTGGTATTGCTTTGTCCAGTATTTTTCTAGGCCTACATATAATGATAATTTTCACGCAAAGAAGACTGTATGGCTTGTATACTTTACTTCAAATTGCTGATGGTCACAGAGTGTCATTACCATGGTACTCATGTTAAGATACTTTGAATAGCGGAGACCCGGCAAAATTGTAATAATTTTCACTTTTTCAGAAGTGCGATCAGAAGCTGTGAAATTTCA
The DNA here is from genome assembly GCF_013347855.1 of Anguilla anguilla. Taxonomy (NCBI): domain Eukaryota; kingdom Metazoa; phylum Chordata; class Actinopteri; order Anguilliformes; family Anguillidae; genus Anguilla; species Anguilla anguilla. The sequence continues at coordinate 5,787,593 of NC_049203.1, forward strand.
CTATAGAGTGTGTACACTTCTCTCTTGCAGTGCGTCAAATTAAAGGAGTAATAAATGCTCAGTCATGTTTTTCGTGTTCTAAAGCCAAGTATCTTGTCTCTATTTCCTGCATCACATCAGTCCCATTGTAAAGAAAAGCAAAAATATAACTAAGCCATGCCACTGTATTTTTTGCATGAAAATAGCCATGCACTGCCACAGGAAGAAGAAAAGTTTCATTTTGAAACAGCCCACATCCGTAACATAGACGTGGTACACATCTAATTTAAAAATCCTACGCAAGCAAGTCAGCACCCCAACTCCTCCCATTTTGTCTGCTTGCTAGCGAGAGATTTTCTTGTTTCGTTTCAGGGTTAACGTATACTTCGCCATGCGGTCATGTATGATCGTATTGGGAAATTGCCGACCTGATGTTAGTCTTACAGTCAATCTTATGTCGTAGTTGACTTGGCTGCAGTCCGTATGGGAGCTACACTCGCCCCCAACTCACCCCATCCCCTCACCCCTCCTCTCTTCAACTCCCTCCTCTCCACCGCTGCTCCATTGTAGCATTTATTCAAACTGCATAGATAGGTGGGGACTGACTAAAATGGAGCGTTTCACTCTCCTTTAAGTTCCAGGTGATCAAGAATGGGTGTGTGTACAGTTTCAACAAGCGTTAACGTAATCCGATGTTCAAAGTTTTAATTCTGACGGAAGAAAATTTGAACAAATACAAACAAATTTCTCTTATTTGGGAGATTTGTTCAGACTCAATTTTTGAAGGAGAAAAAAAAAAGGGACAACCTAACTCAATGTCTCCCAGCCCTGTTTCCAGGTGTGTCATGCGTTTTACACGGTGTGGTCCTCGCTTGTGGTCCTCGAGTCGAGCCATTGACTGCACCCGTATGCCATACAACACTGATACTGGAAAATAGAGGCCTTATTATTCAATAATGTTTTTAACACCAACTACCCCATTTATGATTCTGCTTGTATGAGTGCGGCTGTACGGTACATATATAATTCTGATCCACTTGTGTTCACTGGATTCCACAACCGTAAGTGTGCCTCAGCTTATGAATATTTTTAAATAATGGAAATGGCCTCATTGTTACCTGTGTTCGAGACATACTGGTCAGGCTCAAAACCGTATGGTACCATGAGCCCGACCAAGGTGACATTCTGAATTGAAGTCAAGTCTCCCCAATTCCCTGTCATGTGCGTTGCTTTGAAACCAGTGGCCAGTTACTGCTGACAAATCAAATCATGATCTTGTGTGGGTACAGCCCCAATTGTAGGCAGTGACTGAAGCCAATTCAGTCACAGATCATTAACTTTGTGCTGGCTGAAAGTTGTTCAAACGTCCTTTAGGGATAGCCTGCTGGCGGTCAAGAATACCTTTTTACCCCAGAACAACGATAAAACACTCAGCACATTATTATGCTTCAGTCACTTTGTCAGATCATTTATTGTCTTGAATCAGGTTAAAAGAAAGTTATAAGAGGATGATGATGATGATAATGATGATGATGATGATGATGTTAGCACTGTGGAAGATGATCCTGGCCAGGAGAGTTATCATGATTTTTACAAATTTCTGTAATAGTGGGAGGAGTGGGGCTACATTACTCCCTGACACAGGTTCCTATTTTCTCTAAAAGCTCCTTGGAGCTCTTTCGAACTGGACACAGCACTGGCAAGCTCAAGAAGCTTAAATTAGCTCCAAGCAACTAGTATCAGCATTCCAAATTTTACTTTACTTTGAGGTAAGGTTCGACAAAATGAAACTGGAATACTGATCAGACATTTAACGCTGGGACCTTTCCATGTACAGTGTGATGCGTACAAGAAAGTCTATACATTTCATGAAAAAGAAAAAATAACCAGTGTGATACTGAAAGTTCCACACAGGAACGGACATTCCTGTGTGGCGCAAATGTATCTATGCCACTTGACCACAATGCTGGGTGGAACAGACATACACCTCAGACTGAATAGTAACAATGTGGTCTTCATAATCAAATACTAGCCTGCCTCTGCAAGGGTATTTGAGTTCTTGGTCATCTAGCCTCTTAAACAAAGGTCAATGGCAATAGCAGTGATAACGCATTATTACTGTTATTTTAATTTGTGTTTTCCAACTACCATTATCTTATGTGTGCGATGTGTATTAATTCTGTTCAGATGTTGGAGGAGCAGTGTATTGTTTTTTTTTGTTTTTTTTCACAGGGTATATTTTCACTAAGACTGCTCTTGATTCCTCAGACTGGCCAGAATATGACTCCTTTACAAAGAGCGAGCAGTTACACATGTAAGAAATGTGGCTTGTATTTACAGTTTAAAACTAAAGTAAAATTCCAAAAAGTCTTTCTGTGATAACTGACTTTGTACAAAAAGGTAAGAGCATCAAGAACATAATCATAACCATTTCAAATGATTGCAGGTTATCTGAATTGTGTTACATCGTTTCAGTAACATCAGGCGTCTCAGGCGTCATAAAACCAGGCTTTTGACAAAATGATCAGAACAGCACATGAGGATTTATACACTTGGTTTATTTGCATACGGAGCCTGTCTGGTAAATAACAATAATAATAACAATAACAACAATAATAATAATAATGGTGATGGTGATGACGACGATAATAATAACAATCATAATAATAAGGGAGAAGAAAAGGAATAGGTAGAAGGAGATATTATTATGAATGCGACTCACTGGCTGATTAAATGATATGAAAGCCCATATTAGCATTATTATTCATGCCTTTTTGCAGCAGGTCAGGAGAAATATTGGCAAGATGCAGCAGAGAACTCCAGTCCGTATGATCGAGAGTAACACAAGCCTGGATAATTCACCTCCTGAAATATAAACATTTGTTTAGGATATTGTAAATGAAATTGAGATGTTGCTACAATCAACATTATGTTAAAATCTAAATATTTTCCTTATTAATTAAATAACAAATGTGAATCAATATTAACTGTGCTATTAAATCATACATACATTTAAATGAGCTTACCCTCAAAGTCCAGCTTGGTCCCATTCCCAAACAAGATCTCCCCACAGGTGGCCACAGCACAGTAGTAAGTCCCAGCATCAGAGGGGCTGAGGTTCCTCTTGGGGAAGTTGTAGACACAGCTCTGTGAGGGAGATACAGCCCCAGAGCTCCTCTTGCACTCATCACTCCTGTTTCCATGGGTGTAAATGATTCCTGGAGGGGACTCTCCTGAGCCCTGTCTGAACCAGTACACACTGTGTTCTCCTGCACAGGTCTCAGTGTGTACTGTGCACTGCAGAGTCACAGAGTCTCCTGGCTGCACTGACTCAGACTCGGGCTGCTGCAGTACTACTGTCCTGCCTTGTGACTCTGGACCTAAAGAATTCAGTTTAATAACTAAAATTATATATCAGGATATTTGCCTGGATGGATTCAATCAATTTTTCCAATTCTGTAATTTGAAAGGCAAATGCAGCATTTGATTTTGTACTAACACTATAACAATTAACTTAGTAATATCAATTAGCTGTATTCTAATTCATATATGCCCATTCATATAACAAGGAAATGTCTATTTGTGACTTTGTATAAATTACTTTTAAAAAATAATACTGCAACATACAGTATCACCAATAATAAAAAATGTTAATATACCTATATTTCTTAATGCTTAACCAAATCATGAATACACAAAGCAGAGTTTGAGTGACCATACAAAAAAAAAAGATCTGCTTTCTTAGGATTTTAAAAAATTTAAATTCACCTTTAAAAAAATCCTGAGCAAAAAAAAAAGTATAAAACATGGACTTAAGGTTCATATTTACCCGTCACCATTAAAGTGGCTCCATCTCCAAAGCTGATCTCATTGAAGTGCGTAATACTGCAGTAGTATGTTGCTGAATCCAGCGGCTCTACTCGTGACACAGTCAGGTTAAAGCTCCCCTTCGCTGCTTTAGCACTGAAGCGTTCACTGTCTTTAAACTCATTGAAAAATATAGCATCTGATTCAGGGTTCATTGTTATTGCTACAATCTGGGGCTTCTCTCCAAGACTCTGCTTAAACCAGCTGGCACAGGACACAAAATCTTTAGCATGGAAACATGGGAGAGTCACAGTGTCTCCAAGCTGAGCTCTCACCAGCGCGTAAGGCTGATCAACATTCTTCCCAAGCAGACCATCTGGAAAAGATATAGAGCAAGGGTGTCCAATCTTATCCAAAAAGGGCAAGGACTGCACCAACTGACTTAACTAATTAACTAATCATGTTCTTTAATCAAGACCTTAATGAGTAGAATCAAGTGTCTCGGTGCTGAGCTAAAACGAAGACTTGCAGGCCCACTGGTCATTTTCGGATAAGTTTGGACATCCTGGTACAGCGCATTCAAATTATTTCAGTTACCATTACAGATCACATTTTGCAATACAGACAGCAGGATGGAAATGAGCTTTTAGCTATATCTGTTATAGTTCATCAGATTTCAATTGCTGAAATTAATGTTAAAATTGTACATTTTCCCTGATGAATAAACCAAAAAAAAATGACACAAGAAAGACAATGACATGCGTGAGCAGGAATGAAAGTCATTTCTCACTGCCATCTTACAAATTCTCCCTCTCTTAATACGTCTCTATTGAATATCAGCCTGGAATACTAAGATCAAAAATATATATCTGTATTCAATGTGAACGTCATGTATTTTCTCATTTAAAAAATGTTCTGATTATCTAAACATTCTGTCGTTTAGATCTTGCACTTACACGCTTCGGAGAGGAGGAGAAGGGTTACGCAGAGAGCCTTCATCTTCAAAGCACCTTGTATTTTTTGCTGAACCTGCACTCGAAGGTAACAACGGAACGATAAATGCGAAGTGAATTGCCTAAATACACAAATATCTAAGCGTGATTGGTGGCAAAGGTAGGTCAGAGCCTGTGACCATCTGATATGATTGGCCGACTTAACTGGGAGGGGTTTGAAATGAACAAAGCTCTCAAACCAGGAAGAGAAAAATAAAAGGACTAAGGAAACTGTTGCTACATAAATACGTTTATATATTTAAACTGCCTTTGCTTGGCAGGGATAAAATACAATCAGAATCGAAGAAGATAACAGCACCTGCTTTTCTGGAATTGGCAAAGTGTTACATATGTGAATGGGTATATCTACAGTTTTTGTCTATATTTCACATTCGCTTGATTACATACTGACACAGCGTAGTCCCTCTATAAATTTGGCAGGCAGGATGCCTGACATCAGGCCCGGCCAATGGAAACACACCAAGACTAATAAAATATGGATGAGCCAGTCACAATAGAGATGACGGGGGGAGCTTCACCAATGAGGAAATATATTGGCAACAACCAGTAGAACTGAGTAATTGAATCGAATTAAATATTATCTACCTTAGTTTTTTTGGTTTTTGGTTTTTTGTTAAACCACAGGAATCCTAATACTTTTAGCCTCAAGTGCAAGCAAAATAGGCACTACAGTTGCAAGAAGTATGGTAAAGAATAAAATGCTAGGCTTAGATGTACGGGGCCAAGTAAACATTCATGTATTGTGGCAAGAAGGTTATTCCCTGCAAGAAATTGCAAAGAAGCTTAAGATTTCCAGGTGCAGTGTTCAGTACACACTCAGAAGAGTCAATGCAGCCTAATAATCATACACATTAGTGATTTGTAGGCTACATTGCAGTTTTTTGATGCTCTCTCTCTCTCTCAATCTAGCTGAGGGTTCCCCCCATGTTACCCAAACCACCTCCACCACCATACTATCTGCAGTCCTTTCTGTTCAAATTGTATTTTGGCTATTTGACAAATTACATTATAGCGTAAATCATGGTCACAAAATACAGGCATTTTTTGTGAAATTCAGAAGAATGGGTCCCTTAGTGTCTGGTGCTGGGGATGGAGCAATTTTCTGAGGAAGGGTTGTGACCGTGTACTTTTTGTTGTTAAACGGTACCAAAGTACAGGGTCACAAAAATGGGTGCATTGCCAGCACCAGACACTAGGGGGCGTGTGACAGCATTAACATCACCCAAAAAACATCCATTGCTGAGTGACCTTGACTCAGACCTGCATGTTCATTTCCGGTGTAAATGTGGCTGTACAGTATATAGGTTGTTATATAAATATATATAGTTACTTGTTTTCTTGGAATACAATTCAAGCTCAAAACCTTATGGTACCATAAGCCTGGCCACATTCTGAAGTGAGGTCAGTCCTCCCAATTTCTAGGGATGTGCTTTGCTTAGAAACCACAGGCCTATCACTTCTGCTGACAAATCAAAACGTGATCTTGTGTGGGTAGGGCGTCAGCTGTAAGCAGCGATTCAAGCCAACTCAGTCACAGACCCTTAGCATAATGCTCGATGAAACTTGTTCAGACTGCCTTCAGAGACTGCGTTCCTGTAGTCTGAGACTATCCATTTACCACAGAACAATCATAAATAAATAAAAACTCGTCACATTTGTACACTCAAATCATTTTGTTTATTGTTTGGAATAAGGTGGAAAAAATTTTATTCAAAAAGATGATGATGATGATGATGATGATGATGATGATGATGATTACAATGATGATGATGATGATGGCAATTATGTTAGCACTGTGAAAGATGATCCTGACCAGGAGAGTTATCATGATATTTGTGAATCTTTGTAATAGTGGGAGGGGTGGGGTTTCAATAACTGACTTCGTACAAAAAGTTTAGAGTATCATGAACATAATCATAACCATTTCAAATGACTGCAGTTCATTTGAATTGTACCACTTTTTTAATATTAGGCGTCTCAGGCGTCATAAACCCAGGCTTTTGCAAAAATGATCAGAACAGCACATAAGGATTAATACACTTGGTTTATTTGCATATGGAGTCTGTCTTGGAAATAACAATAATAATAACAATAACAACAATAATAATAATAATGGTGATGATGATGATGACGACGATGATAATAACAATCATAATAATAAGGGAGAAGAAAAGGAATAGGTAGAAGGAGATATTATTATGAATATGACTCACTGGCTGATTAAATGATATGAAAGCCCATATTAGCATTATTATTCATGCCTTTTTGCAATGGGTCAGGATAAATATCGGCAAGATGCAACACAGGACTCCAGTCCTTATGATTGACAGCCAGACAAACCTGGATAACTGTGCAGCATATTCACCTCCTGAAATACAAACATTTGCCAAGCATTTAAAAAATGAAGTGGATATGTAATGGCATCAAAAATACATTAGAATCTAAGCATTTTGCAATACCTGGATGCACTGCAAATATGGACCAATATTAAGTGTGGTATTGAAACGTACTTGAGATTAAATGAGCTTACCCTCAACATTCAGTTTGGTCCCGTTCCCAAACAGGATCTCCCCACAGGTGGCCACAGCACAGTAATAAGTCCCAGCATCAGAGGGGCTGAGGTTCCTCTTGGGGAAGTTGTAGACACAGCTCTGTGTGGGAGACACAGCCCCAGAGGTCCTCTGGCACTCATCACTCCTGTTTCCATGGGTGTAAATGATTCCTAGAGGGGACTCTCCTGTGCTCTGTCGGAACCAGTACACACTGTGTTCTCCTGCACAGGTCTCAGTGTGTACTGTACACTGCAGAGTCACAGAGTCTCCAGGCTGCACTGACTCAGACTCGGGCTGCTGCAGCACTACTGTCCTGTTTGGTGACTCTGACCCTGTAAAAGGTTCATACTCGTTAAAATACACAGAATTGTCTTTTGGAAAACACTGTATGACTTAACTTGGTATTATTTAGGTTTGAGCATTTGCTTAAGAAGAGTCTACCAAATATACTCGGTTACACTCACAAGGCAAATAGGATGCGTAGCATAGTTTTAAGACAAGATATGCATGTGTAATTTGTAATTACTGTAGCTTCCTGTATTATGTACCAGCAACTAAGCAACTGCGATGAACTTGTAACAGAATAATATATTTTTCCTACTGTTTGTAAGGAAAAAGTAAAATCTTTCCTCCCATTGTTTGTACATTTTGTTAGGTGTAAGTCTTGTTGGGTAACTGTGTGTTTCGTGTCAGGTCCCCCTTGCAAAAGAGATTTCAATCTCAATTGGGTTTTCCCGGTTAAATAATGGTTAAATAAAATAAATAAAATAAAAAATGTGTATCTGCAAATCTATCGCAGGACACTGACACCCATGGGCAATTTAGTCTCCAATTAGCCTACCTGCACGTGTTTGGACTGTGGAAACGGGAGTACCCGGACCACACGGACACAGGCAGAACATAGAAAAGGCCCAGGCCGGACCACCATGCCCCCCCACCATTCAATGGAATATAAATTTTGGAACCTCGCTTAAAATGTGCAGTTAGAAGTTAACGAGCGCGTGTTCTTTGACGCGGCAGCTAAAAGGAAGCTTCTTCCAATTTGGTGAAAAATGTCGCCCACTTAAATTTTATGACAATTTTACATTTTACGATTTTATGACCCAAACCAATGCTGTGGCAGTGTTTGGAAATGCTTCCAGTGTATAAATTCAGAACTGTTTGGCAGACACAAAAACATGCAAAGGTGAGACTGTAAAGGATCAATTATACCATACTAGAAACTATTGCAATTGTATGAAATTAAATATTAGTTTGTAAATCAATGTTCCACCAGGGCAGAAATAGCAACAAACTGCCCCTCGGGGATAATAAAGATTACAGTACCTTACCTTACCTTATAGTTATTATCACTAAAAAAGACATAGTTTGCAAACTGGAACTTAAGAAAATAGACAAATACAAAATCTGTGCTATGGTATTTATAGAATAATGTTTGAATGCCTGCTTGTTGAATGACTGACAAAAAATAAAAAATTTAATGAAACATATGGCAGATTCTAGTATAATTATAAAAGTATATTTAGCCTTTGAAATTATGCGTGCTTACTATGTAATGAGATACAGCATGCTATTAGATTGAACACAGAGTGATGGTGTCACAGAATGGGAGTGTTAACAACATGATAAAAAATTGTCCTTCAATATCATTTTCTTTCAGAGCATTGGTGCAAATATAAAATTACAGACCTGTGTTTGACTAAAACATCACCTTTAACAGAGTCTGATAAAGTCATAAATATCAGCGTGATGGTTCATGGGTGGTCATTTAAAATTGCGCAGGTATATTTTTAATAACATTTCTCCAAAAACAAAACAAAATAAAAAATAAAATAAAAAAAAATATATACATATAAAATAAACATATCCATAGCATGCACTTTATACAGTAGAATGACAAATGACAACACCAAATTAAGCTATTGCAAAAGTAATAAAGGTTCAAACTTACCCGTCACCATTAAAGTGGTTCCATCTCCAAAGCTCATCTCACTGTAGCGCGAAATAGCGCAGTAGTATGTTGCAGAATCAGACGGCTCTACTCCTGACACAATCAGATTAAAGACCCCCTTTGCTGCTTCAGCACTAAAGCGTGTGTTGTCTTTAAACTCATTTACAAATATAGCATCTGATTCAGAGTTTATTATTATTGCTACAAGCTGAGGCTTCTGTCGAAGAGGCTGCTTGAACCAGTTGATGTTGGGCACTTCTTGTGCAGAGTAGAAACATGGGAGGATCACAGTGTCTCCAGGCTGTGCTGTCACCAGCACGTCGGGCTGATCTACACTCTTCCAGAGCTGGCCATCTGGAAAAAGCATAAAGTTATCACATTATATTATCACAGTTATGAGTACATCTGACATTTTAATAATAAAGGCATACGCACATCCAAAATTTAGCACAGGTGCCTGGTAAAAAAAAAAAAGAAGAATAATGCAAAATAAGAAAATACTACTACACTGCTATTATGCTCCCAAGTGATTTTTATTTAACTAAAATCCGTGAGCAGTGACAACGTTTCGACCATTTTGGTCTTCGTCAGGTGTAGCAATGTGCTGATGGCATTTTCTTATTTCACATATGATATTTTGCAATACAATGCATTAAAAATGACATATGAAAGAGAATCACATCTATGCGGGGGGACGAAAATCATTCCTTGCTGTCGTCTTCAGAGTTCTCCCTCTCTTGAATATTTCAGCATTAAATATCTTCCTAAGTTTAGAAATAGTCTGTTTTTCAATGTGTATCTTTGTTTTTTTTTTTGTTTTTTTTTTTGTTTCAAATTTAAAAATATGTTTCGTTTTAATCATTTAGATTTTTCACTTACAAATTTCAGTGAGGTAGAAAAGGATTAAGCAGACAGCCCTCATCTTCTTGGAAGCTCTTTGTTTTGTTATCTGCTGCACTCAAAGGTGACAACACAATGAGAAGCGTGAAGAGAAAGGTCTAAACACAAGGGTATCAACGGGAAACATCTTGCGAAAAATAGGTCAGAACCAGTGGCCATCTGTGGTGACTGGCTGATGTAATCGCTGTCAGCCAATCACTTCAGATGAACTGACATTAACCAAACCCTTAAACAAGGAAGAGAAAAATGGAAGGGCTAAAAAAATGTTTTTAAAAGTTAGCATACAAGTAAGTTCATATATTGAAAATTGCCTTTCCCTGTCAGGTATAAAATACAATCAGAACCAAATGAGATAATGGCACATGCCTTTCTTTAATTGGCAAAGTGTAAACATATATAAACAGGTATATCTGGTATACACTTTTGTTTGATTACAAACTGATACAGTGTAGTACCTCTACAGAGCTGGCAGGCAGGATGCCTGGGATCAGGCTCAGCCAATGGAAACACATCAAGGCTGATGAAAAAAATGGATGAGCCAGTCACGATAGATGGCAGGGAGGAGCTCCACCAATTATGGACATTGGTAACAACCAGTACAACAACGATGACATTGATTGGTAGATACTTTTTGGCTATTCCATTGTAGTTCTTGCAGGTATCCCAGCAGCAAAGCCAGAGACGACTTCCAAGAATTGTTGTTCTGTCACTGCTCCCGACGTACTCTCTGATTGGTGGAGCTCCTCTATGTTTTCTACCAGGAAAGTGACATCACGACTGTCACAGACAAGGTGGGGACTCCCCTATTTCTATTACCTGTCTATACTGGATTAGCTCTCGCTAATACCGTATGTTGATATAGAGCTGTTGATATAGAGCTGTTTATCAGGGTTCACCCTCTACTCATGACTGCCCTGACCCATGGATGAAGGTCTTAGGATGACATGGGGGGACACACGTCCTCCCCAACGTTGAGAAACCCCCCCCCCCCCCCCCCCCCAATGTTCATGTTCTTAGTTCCTATTCCTGTTGGTTGTCCCCTGAAAAGTTAAAATGAAAACTACATCTGTTTAACCTGAGACATGTCTGCCATTAGTGCAGGTAGATGATAGCCACTTTTGAACATCCTGTATGTCTGAGTTACTGAAGGATTTGTGTTGATTGGTTAAGATCCCACTGTTCAGCTTTTACAGACCGTAATTGTATGCTAAATGCATCCATCTTGTTTGTTTGCGGGCTGCATTGTAGTATATGATGCTCTCTTTCTCAGTCTAGCTGAGGGTTCCTCCCATATGAAAAACGAACAAACAAAATAAATGATCTACCATTCCCGACACCACAGTTCCTGCTCCCCTTTACCTTCAAAGCGTTTGACTTTTTGACAAATTACATTATAATATGAATCATGGTCACAAAACACAGAAATTTCTGTGAAATGCAAAAGAATGGGTCCAGTGTGATGAATGCTACACAGCAGCTGAGTACATGTTCACCACTCTTCCTCAGAGAACGGGTGCATTCCCAGCACCTGACACCAGGGGGCGGGTTACAGCATGAGCATCAAGCCACAAAACTCAGAGCTGTGTATAATTCCGCTGCAAATGCAGTTAATTGCTTGTGAGAGTGTGGCTGTACAGTACATACTGTATATAGATCTGTTTGACTTATGCTCACCATATTTAATAACTGTAAGTGTGCCTTTGCTTACATGTTTATTTGGCTAACATGATTAAAATTAGCTAAAAAAAATGCACTCTCACTCTCCACCTTAGCTAATGTGTGGTGAGCGTTCTGGTGCAAAATGGCTGCCGTGCATCACCCAGGTGGGTGCTGCACATTGGTGGTGGGTGAGGTGAGTTCCCCCTCATCACTGTGAAGCACTTCGAATGTTCGGAAAAGTGCTATCAAAATGCAATGATTCATTCATTCATTTATGTTTTAAATGATGCAGTTGGCTTAACGGTTACCTGTTCTCCTGGACATACTTTTCAAACTCAAAAACTCATGGCACCATGAGACTTACTAGGGTGACATCATGATGTGAGGTAGGTCTTTCTAATTTCCAGGGATGTGGCTTTGCTTAGAAACCAGCGGCCAGTTACTGTTGACAAATCAAATCATGACCTTGCTAACTCAATCACAGACCTTTAGCATAATGCAAAACGATATTGTTCAAACTGCCTTTTGAGATAGATTGCCTATTTACCACAGAACAATGGTAATACACTCATCACATTTTTACAGCCAGGCCCTCGTCAGGCCTATTTTAAAGGCACAACCTGCTATACATACAACATTGACTGTTAGTGGAAATGAATAACTGTCAATGAGATGCACTCTGCAAGACTATGCGAGCGGAGGCGTTGTACGAGCATTTAGCATTACGGTTTCATGCAGATTCTTTCCTGAGCCAAAAATCAGTGGATGGGCCGCAGTACGTCGCTGTGGCAGGCCTCGGCTTGGCGAGAGGAACTCAGGGCAATTAGAGGACCAGGCCTACTGGCTAAGCAGACACAACACACACACACACACACCTGGATTGTGTAATGAATCAGTCCAGGATTTAAACGTGTGCTTCTTTCACAGTATAGGCGTCTGAGCCCAGGAATCCCCTTGCGTGTCGGAGAGAGAGAGAGGGAGTGCACGCTGAGGGCAGAGCTATTGTTTTTTTGGTTTTAGTTTTTCTATTTTCACCCAGATCCTGCGAGGGTGACGGGCGAAGGCTTTTTCGTGTGTTTATTTTCTTGGGCTGGAAAACGCTGTCTCCGTATATCGATAAAACCCGGTGTAATCCGGAATTCCCGCATCTCCCTGTGTCCAGCTCTTCTGACCCTACCAGAATGGTCACAGCCTTTGACAGTTACGTTTCTGTTAAAGAAAGGCGAGTGGCAATAACAGTCTTAAGACAGTGATGCTGTGTCTCACCTGTATGTTTGAAGCCGCTGTTTGAAATCCATTAGTTCTCAGTACAAAGAGTCTGTACATGAACTTACTGTCCTAAAATATATTTTCATCTGTATTTTCAACTCTCATTATCTTATGTGTGTGATGTGTATTAATTCTGTTTAGATGCAGGAATAGCAGTGCTTTTTCCACAGTGCATGTCTTCCCTAAAAATGCATCTGATTCCTCAAACAGGCCAAAATATGACTCCTTCCCTGAGCCAGCAGGTACAGTAGACTGTAAGAAACGTGGCTTGTATTTATAGTTCTGGACTAGAGTCGACAAAGTTCTTCTGCTATAACTGTCTGCGTTCAAAATAGAGTATTAAGAACATGATCATAACCATTTTGAATGATTGCAGTTCATTTTAATTGCATTACATTTTTTGAGTAGTATCAGCTGTCTCAGGCATCACCAAACCAGATTTTTGCCAAAATGATCAGAACAGCACATCAGGATTAAAACTCCTGGTTCATTTTTAAACAGGGATTGTGTTCTGGAAAAAAAATGGTGGCCGTCAAAGTTAGCTCTGGCAAGGCCAGGAATCCTGAGGAACTGGGAGCCCATTTCACCGCGCTGAGAAGCGGTGCTTCCCACCACGAAAGTGAAACTAAACTGAGCACTAGGTACACTTCAGTGGCAGGAAAATGGCACTGTGAGCACTGTTGGGCTGAATGGCCTGTTCTCGTCATCATGTTATGTTATTGTATGTTATGTCATGTCATGTCGTGTCGTGTCGTGTCAAGTCATGTCATTTTAGCCTTCCACTTGAGACAGACTATCCTGTTCTAAATCTTAGAATGTGAACAACTAAAGCACCATAACATGATATAATGTAATATGACACGTCGTGTCATATTATGTCATGTTATGGTGCTTCAGTTGGACAGGCTCCTACAAACACATTCAGATTATTTTTTTAAGAAGAAGAAAAAAAGCCAGAGCAGGAAATTTCACAGTGTCACTACACAGCAATGCAATATGAAAGACACTAATGTTTCTATTATACGTACATTGCATTGTGTAAGAGGTAGAGAATGAGACATAATTGAATATGTCGGACGGAGTGTAGCACAGTGGGTAAGGAACTGGGCTTGTAACCGAAAGGTCGCAGGTTCGATTCCCAGGTAAGGACACCGCCGTTGTACCCTTGAGCAAGGTACTTAACTGGAATTGCTTCAGTATAAATCCAGCTGGATGTATGTAATACGCTGCATAAAAGTTGTGTAAGTCGCTCTGGATAAGAGCATCTGCTAAATGCCTGTAATGTAATGTAATGAATATGTAGATAACTGTTTAACTGAGTTAAACGTGGCCCAAACAGACAGAGTGGGGGACGTACAAGCTTAAAGCACACAGGGCTTGCTTCACACACCGAGCACGGCGTCGCACCACAAGGCGACCTTTCCTTCTGCGGTGTGAAATAAAAGGAAATCAGTGAAAGCCCCCTGCGCTTTCACGCGCTTAATTTCTCTCTGCTTTTCATCGCAGCGCGCAGACGAAGGACCGACCCTGAGACCCGCTACCAAAGCGTGAAACCTACTCGTTCGGTTTGCTCGATTGAGTTGACTCCAGTGAGAAAACAAGACTGCCAAGAAGGTTCGGCCTAGGGTGGCTCAATCCGTTCAAGCATTCACTGGTCTTCAACTTTTAAGTTAAACTCTTTGACCCTTTAATGGGGAAAATGGCTTAGTGCACGAATTAATTCCTTTATTAAAATCACATTTAGGCTTTACAGAGTATAGAACACATGTTGGCATCTTTAGCAAGACAAAGGGATGGCTTCATATATTCATAAGACACACTGCAGGTAATGTAACTCCAGCATGCTGAGCAAGTGTAGCCTCGGTTAGTGACTGCAACAAGTAAAAAATAAAAAAAGACAACCAAGTGCTGTTTTAGGTTTCCACCTGAGACAAACTTCCCTGTTCTAAATCTTTTATCTTTTTTTTAAAGCCTGATTTTGATGTCTGTATCTAAATATAAGCCGGAAATGTGAGGGTGTGGCCTTGTGGTGAAATAAAAAAGTCTGTGCAGTCACTGTTGGTTCTTTATTTCCAGTGTTCTGTTCATAATGAACAGTCTTTTCATTTATTTGTGCGGTATTCTGAAAGAGCTCCTGAGATTGACAGACTACAGCAAGGCGCAGGATGGCAAGGACCTACATCTCTGTCCTGATGCTCTACGGCACGAGTAAGTGGGTTTTTAATCCAACGCATGCCCCGCTGTGGCAATGCCAATTTTTAGATTTACCGTATCTTAAAAGTGCCAGTCTTGCTCTACGCTGGATGCGGCACTATTGACTTTTCAATCAGGTTGTTTTGTGTCATGGGACACCTCTGACTGGATGCCTGCTGCAAATTCACAGCTGCCCTCAGAGCTGCAGGGCATGAAGTGCGTTCTTCACCTGAGTAAGCATCAGTAAATATTCAGTTCACGGATGTTTAATGACAGTCCCCACTAGGACGCTGCAGTCGTACCCTTGAGCGAGGTACCGCACCTGCATTGCTTCAGTATACATCCAGCTGCATAGATGTAAATGCTTTGTAAAAAACTGTGTAAGTCGCTCCGGATAGGAGCGTCTGCTAAATGCCTGCAATGTAATGTAATGTAATGTACCAGATATTATATATTTAGTAAGTATCCAGCGGTCCGAATGGATTTTACGTTAAAAGAACGAGAGCGGCCCTGGGTGAGAGCGGTTGCTAAATCTAAGTACTGGCACGGCAAGGCAAGCGCGTGCAATGATCCAAGCCCGGATGAGTGAAGTGGTTTTGTTTTTTGTTTTTTGGGTTCCAGGCCTGATCGGCAGAGCGCTGCTCGCTGAGGTCTCCTCCGTGGTAGTGAAGCGTGGGGACACCGTCACGCTGCCCTGCTCCTTTCGCATGAGCGGCGCCGGGGGCTACATGGGGTGGTTCAGGCACGGGCCAAACGATTCGGTGCCCCTGTGCATCTTTTCGGTGTACGATAGCGGTCATTCAGAAGTTAAACATCACAACAATTTTCGCCGAGATCATATAAAACTGCTGCGCCGGACCAACAGCAGTTTCGGCTGTGAAATCATAAACGTGGATTTATCGGACTCTGGTCTGTATTTCTGTGGAAAAATGGGGACATCCAAAGTGGTATTCGACAGTGCAACACGGGTGGAGGTTGAAGGTAAAGAAGACAAAGTTCTACATGAATATTTAATATTAATATTAAGCTGCATTAAATGTATTACAGATTTATTAAATATTGAATAAACGCCCATGAGCAAGGTAATAATTTAGCAGATTTTATAGAAATGTATTCAAATGTATATGCTGGAAGGGTAATGAGAAGTAGACTGAAAAAAAAATCACTGTACAGTTTGGTGATGTCCAGGCTGCATGGCAAAACAAGAACAATTCACTTCCTAAGCAGAATTTAGTTCTGAGGAAAAATAAAATAAAATTCTGGCTTTGCAGGTTTTATCCCGCTGAAAACGAGACATTTCTCACGTCATACTGCTATTGCAGTGAACATATTTTTATAACTGCCATCTCACACTTTGGTTTATGTCATTACCAGTTAATACATATGTATAAATGTTATTATTATTATTATTATTATTACTATTATTATTATTATTATTATTATTATTATTATTAATCGACTGGGTGATTGCCAGAAAGTGCCGCAATATACACACTGATTGGAAGTTCTCAATAAAACATGACATTTTAAAAAAAAGTTTTGTAATATTACTTTTTCAGTGCCTTAAGAAAAAAATTATATTATTTATTGGATAATGCAGTGACTAAATCAAGGGCCAGTGGAAGTCTGTGTGTGAATACTGGAACAGAGGGAATTTTTTCTATGTAATGATCTATTGACATGTATGTAATTTACCTATTCCTAGCTAATTTACCCCTATAAATGATTATACATTTTAATTATAAACCTTCCAACTGTACATTTTTAAAATAAATAAACAAAGGAAGAAATATTATTTGATAAAAATGATTTAATATTATATAAAAATAAAAGAACTATAAAAAATAATCCCACTTAAGGTAATGTATGCTACTTCAAGTCATATGTTTTGCTTTAACCTAAAAATTGTAGTTCACAATTGATAAAATTAACTTATTTCAATTTTATTTAGCTTGCTTAACCTGAATTTAATTTCATTTAATTTGAGGAATGGTTTTATAACTGATATGTGGCATCCTACTGCATGTGCCATGTTATGCCTGAAAGGCAAATGTTGTTTTTGTTGTCATTAATTTTGTATGATGAACCATGAATTTGATATGATCATCGTGTGCCTAATTTCTTATCTCTCATTAAATTTTTGAATAGGACAGATGTCACCGACAACAACAGAAGAAGGTAGAGTCAAGCAATTGGTTTTTTTTTTCTCCTTAATATAACCATGAGCATTTGAGTTTATCTGAAGCCAGGCTACAAAAGTCTCCAAGAAAACTAGAGCTCTGTAAAATCTCACAAAATTTTGTTTCATTTCAAATAATAATGTAATCATGCTTTTTGTATCGTTTCCATAACATTTGAGTTGGAATTACTTGTATGTTTAACAAGATCATTTTGTTTGTTTTCCAATGACACTGATTGGAGTGACAAAAGGAATAAGACTGACCTTCACCACAGATCTGTACTGATGTATTTAAGTCCATCGTAACCAACAAAGCCTTTGTCAGTTCACATGTTCATTCTCAAGTCCTTCTCCTCAGAATCCTTTTTTATTCTTCAGTCTTTTTTGCTACAACCTTCTCCGGACTGCAATGAACAAATGTTCTGGTGAACAGAAAAAAAAAGTTCCATTATGTGTTTTTTTTTGTTGTTGTTTGTTTGTTCTCCATGCAGGAGATTGCAAAGAAAGTGTATGCGTCACTCATTTTCCCGTCCTCTGGGCCTTGGGAGGAGTGAGTGCAATACAGCTCGTGGTGATTTTTGTCTTGGTCTGCAGAGTCGCTGGGACAGGTACAAATAAAGCGTAACACAGGTGGTACAGAGGGAGTGAACCCTACCGCTGCCCCAAATATGATCCAGCTAATACATGCAACACTATTATCTGGACACTGTCAAGAGGGGGAAAGGTCCAGGGCTGAGAAAGTTAAAAGTCCCGTCGTGTGTTGCTTCCACCCCCTGAACTCAGCCCAGCTGAGTTCACTAAATGGGTCAATGTCACGGCAGAAGAGTTGTGCCATTTCGCAAATCTAGGGTGACTGGAACTGAATTTTGGGAAGGACTTTTACTTTCTGAACCTGTATTTTTATCACCACTGGACACTGTGAAGCTACTGTGCGCTAGTATGCATAGTGTTAAACACAGCCTTGAGTTGTGTGAAAAAAAAAAAAAATTAACTTATGTTGAATTTTTAGATCCGGTCATTAAATCGGCTCTCTGTCCTTTCTTCTCCATGTTTTGGCCTTACAGGGAAAGCTTCTCAGCATAACTCAGATAACAAACGGGTGGTAAGTTTCACTGGTTTAAAATTTGGGAAAATGGTTCTGATGGAAAAGTGCAGCACGTTAGCAACACAGCTAGCATCTCATACTAACCACTTTCATGCACAAGAGCGTTTGTCAACGAGAAGATACGATTCGTCCCATATACACTAGGTATTTACTTGAACTATCGAAGTGTTCAGCAATGTTTCAGGCTTGACAAAGAATGACTGCAAATTCGGCTTCTTGTTGCAGCCCCTGTTCAGTTGGGGTTCTGTTCTCTTGAGGTTCTACTATACTCTAAATGTAGTTTGTCATATAGTATATTTCTATACACTATAACGTTTACAAATCTGTTTGCATACAAATGCTCACTACAGCAATACTACTACTACTACGACTTAATAATAATAATAATAATTTATATTATATATATATATTTAAATATCTGTGATAGTAAGCTTATGTCTTGTGGAAAGACTGCTTTCCCTGTCTAAAGTGCCAGTATGTTTCCATTTCCAGGATGAAGACCCAGAAACACTGAATTACGCGGCATTGAATTTTGCTCAGAACAGGAAGAAACCCAGGAGGAGGGAGGAGCTGGACACCCATGTTGTATATGCTGCTACAAGATGAAGGGTGGGGGGGGTTGGGGAGGGGGGGGCTGGGATATTATGCAGCATTGCGGGTAAGAAACTGAACTCCTTCTCTGCCCATCACCCCACTGGTTAAGTGTTTCCGACAACACTTTATGCTGCATGAGTACCACATGCTTTTTCCAGATAATCCCAAAAAACAATATTGTATCACACGTGATTTTTGGAACTATTATTCCAGGGGCACCTAGTGACGGTCTGCTGGTGATGATCTGTGACCAAAACATTAGTTTGCCTTGAATTTTGAACATTTTGTACAATAAGTCATCACAATAAATACTTTTGCTGAAGCCTCCTCTTCAGATTTCATCCATTTTTATATACTGTTTTGTGAGTCTTCTACATTTTTATACTTGGTTATTACACGTTATAAAGCATATAGCGACTCATCCACCCTGCCAGGTCAGTATTTCCCTCTACGTACAATTGGTATAATAATAATAATAATAATAATAATAATAACATCAAAAACAATAGCAATAACAATAATAATAATAATAATAATAATAATCCTAGGTGTGCTGACTTCAGTAGCTGCACCAGACACTGCAGGCAAAAAGATATTGAAGGCTGCCTTTGTCACCGGAGACAACAAACTTTATAGAGCAAAGGTTAGCTCTAGCATATATTTCTGTGATCTACCAGCAGTGCAGAACAAGCTAGCCCACCACAAAACCTCAGTAGACGCTGTTTTGAAAGGAAACGGACATGTTGTGCACTGATTAGCCCTCTTTAATAGGAACTAAAAGGGGCAGCTCGTAGCACAGTCTCAGTCTACGGTACTGAAGACATGGACCGATGGAAATGGCGAACGGTATAATCTCCTGGACATCTGCTGTTGCCACCGGCCATTCAGAGCTCAAAGGCCATTCTGCTGTTTAAATTATAGGGTTATATTGTGTTTTTTTTAATAGCCTCAGCAATAGCGAAGCTGCAGGCTGCTAGCGGATGGGGTTTAGGATACGGTCGGCCATTTGGATAACGTGCACGAAACCAGTTTGTCGGTAAACGAGCAGAATCACAGAATTAACTACAAGCGCAAGACACGAGCAGCGAACGAGCAAAAACATCCTCACTGCTCAGTCCACCGGGGTTTCTGTCTGATCTCGGCGGGTCACGCCCAACGCCGCGCTATTACTCCCCCCTGCCTCACGCCACAGGAAGTGACACGTCACCCTCCACTCGAACCGACGCCTGTCTCAGCTTTCGCTAATAAAGGTCATTTTCTGGCCGGGGGGGGGGGGGGGGGGGGGCTGTTTTGAGCATGCAGAGTGCCCGAAGTGAGGTATGGCTTCATCGCTCAATGCCACAGGTTCACCCATGTAAGAGGTCATGTGACTTCTCCTTGCTCTTATTGAACAATCACTGTACCTGCATGAAACCCCCCCCCCCCCCCCCCCCCCCCAATTTAGTACTCTGGGTTCACAACAAAATACACAATTAACACAAATATAAAAAAACAACCAATGCTGTAATCAGCGCTTGTAAATTATGCTCAATAAGCATACTTCACCAAGCGCAGTGGTTTTAGGAGGACCTTTAAGAACAGTACAGGCATATATCAGACCGGTTGTATGCTTAACTGGTCTTTTGGTCTGAATTATTATTAGAGGCTCTGTACCAGTTTCACTGCACTTTCAGCTCTTAAAATAAACTACTGTAGAGTACAGGTATCTTTCCATTACAGCCTCCTAAGTCACTCTGCATATCACTTCTTGCCAGTTGAACAACTAATTATTAGAATAATCTTTCATGCACACCATTTGTTTTCACTCTGATTTCATCTCATAGGTTGCAAAAAACACTGTTTGGCATGTTAGGTAAGCAAAAGCATTTTATTCTGTTTGTTTGTTTGTTTGTTTCAGTCTCCTTTGCTGAGGTTAATTTGTATATTATATATGGCCTTGTATATTCAGCTCTACACAGACCAGAGCTGCACAGGAAGACTGACCTGCTGCACAGAGCTGTGTTCACACCTCCCTCTCTCAGCGCTGAAACCACACTGACGCTCTGATCAACTTCACACCTCAGACCAACTTTCCATTACAACAAGCAAGAAAAGAAAAACCAATGAAAATCATGCCATCAATCAAAGTATTTTAAACAATAGTTGCAATATGCCGTGCATAATGAATGATTTAGGTATTGTGTATGTCTTTGTGTGTGTGTGTGTGTGTGTGGTTGCGTGCGTGTGCCTGTGTGCATGCATATATGTGTCTGCGTGTGTGTGCTTGTGTGCGTGTGTGAGCTTGTGTGTGTGTGTGTGTGTGCATGCGTATGTGTGTGTGTGTGTGTGTGTTTGTGCGTGTGCGTGTGCGTGGGGGGCAGTGGTATATGCAGTACGGGTGTCAGGAAGCTGTAGCTTTTTGGGTGATATGACATTCATTACATTACAACATTAAAACACATTGTGAAGCAGACACTGGTCCAAACAGACTGACTTTTAGCCTTAAACTCTGGGACGTGGGGAAAAAAAATGCGTCTCACTCTTACACCCCAGAAACCAGATATTTCCACGGGCCGCAAGCACAAAAAACAGAGCCTCGAATCTGCGCAGTGCGGCCAGAACGCCACGGTCGGTTTTGTCGTAACCGTAGCGTAGCGGACATCGATAACAGGATGCGTTTCTGAGAACGCGCTGGTGGCTTTATTTCTCTCGGCCCCACAGGCCGGCAGGCCCTGGCTGAGGTCTGGTGCCACAGACGTCAAGCGAAACCAGAGGCATTTTTCTCTGCTAAAACCGCACCGCCTTATCTTACTCTGCACTGCTAAAAATACACAGTAGGTAAGCTTTTTTTTTTTTTTTTTTTTTGACGCACACCGTTTGCCGAATGCTAAATGCATTGTGTAACACTGATTGGAGATGAGCTGTCGTTTCCTGGTCTCTCTGCGCTGCCGGGCAGTTCTGTGACTATGGACTGACTCCCCCCGTTTGCCATCAGGAGAGCCCTTCAATGCTAACAGTTCAGTTGTAGAGCATTGAGAAGCCTTTACGCTCAGAATTTTTTTTGATTTTGCTGCAGAACTGTAGATATTACACAGACACTGGACAGTGTACACAATAACAAATACAAACCTACATGCCTGTATGCATGCACAGATGCATACATATGCACGCACACCTCACACGCACACACAGACATTAAACGGGGGGGGGGGGGGATGAAAAAACACCATAAGCCATTCTGTCGTTTCTGCTGTGGAAATGAGGGCTGGAAGTTGTGAGGTGCACAGTGGTGAGCTGTCCTTGCTTCGAGTGGTATGAAACTGCTTTGTGGTGCCGGCAGGCAAGCTAATAATGGGAGGGGCCTGACACTGTGTCAAAGACTGCAGGGCGACAGGTCCTTGTATGCTTTGCGAACACACAGAAACATGCACATAGCTGACAGTGTGTTACTTTTTAAACTCCATCTGGGAGAAATGTATAGCCTTTTAGAGTTAAAAAAAAAAAAAAAAAAAAAGGTGTTTCAACACCTTCCCTTTTAACAGACTACTTAAGAGGCCTGCAGAGCCTGTGGTTGAAGGGGAGGGGTGGTTCCACCTACCCCTCTCCACCCCATACCGCTTTCTTTCGCACAAAGCTCTCTCTCTTTCTAATTAAATGCCTTTTATGGTTTTCAACAGAAAGCTTACTGTGGGGCCCAAGAGGTGCGGGAAGGCGGGGGGGGGGGGGGGGGGGGGGGGGGGGGGGGGGGGGGGGGGGTGGGCTATTCGAGAACTGTTTAAATCGTTTCCCCTGCTGTAGACACTGATTTAAAAAAAAAAAAAAAATTTCTTTAAAGTAACCTACTCCGCACGACCACTCTTTTGCTGAAAGGTACTGAAAATAACACGGGGGGAGAAGGTTACAGACAGACAGCCTGTGATGATGATGGGTATTACGGATTTTCACAGACGTTTCTGACGACATTGGCGGTGTTACAATTCCCCGCTAAAGGGGCAGTGTACACAGGTTTCGCAGCGAATAAATATCCTTCCAGTGAGTCTAAAGCACCTCGTACAGCTGTGCTGTGTGTCCAGAGACTGCACATTAATTTTTATAGCATTTATTCTTAATTATTATTATTATTATTATTATTATTATTAATATTTGTTTTTTATATCATATTGCCATTTCTGTCCATGAGTGCAGAGGTCTCACTGTAGCTAGTATGAGTCATAGGGAAGATTTCCAACCGAAAATACGCTTAAACAAACTTTCTTTAGTGTGTTAGTTTGATTTAAACCACTAAATTGTCGATATACCAGCCATCGTAAAGCCAGCATATTGTCATAAACCATAAACTTCTGTATGAGGGGGTGTTTCACGGTGCGGGATTATTGTGTTAGCATTACATAACGCAGCGAAGTAAAACCACAGTTCCAGATTTTCACGAGGTTTCCGGGTTTTACTCTGTGCAGTTATCCAGCTAACTCCGCAAACCCGCTTCGTGAAATCCCCGCCCCCACCCCGGACTATGCTTTACTCACCAGAACAAACAGCAGGGATTCGCTCCGTATTCATACAGATGTATCTGCTGTTATAAATGTCATAAATGCCCCTGCGTGCCTGAACTTGGGCTCGTGCCAAAACAACGAGATGTTCGTTCGTCGCCACTAAATGAGCTTAGAGCGCCTCTCTGTGTCGACATCGAGAATTACACCAGTCAGTTAGTTCTGCGTTAAACGTGTGAGGCATTATTCAGGAGGAGAAGAACATCAGCAACGACGGGTGGAATAATTTTATACGAGGACAGAAATGAATTTCCAATGTGCGGAATTTATTTTTTCGAGTCTGTTTAACCAGCACAGCTTGTTCACCAATCAAAGAAGTGCCATGGAAATGTCACAGGATTCCACATTGCATTTTTGCTCTCTGCACTTTTTAAGAACATTTCCTTTCCAGGAAAGACAGGGCAGGATATGTCTGTCTACATTCCAGCGCTCTTCACTTTGAAATGAACTGAACTTCATACAGCTAATTTCAATTTCAGCATTACGCCAGTCCGTACAAACCCAGTCACACACTACCAAGCAGAAACAAGCAGCACAATGCCAACAAGTGTTCCATTATATATATTTATTAGTACAGTATTAACACGTATGTACAAGTCCACCTTTTCTCAAACCATTTAAAATGGACATTTTCATGTAGAGGCTCAAACCTTTTTTGTTATCCCAACCTCCCCACCCCCACCCCAGTCAGGATTAAATGTGGGTATTAGCTAACGGGTCAAAGTTTTATATAGAGAACACATCAAAATACCCTGTGCTGTTTTGCATATTGGCTAAAAATAAGCATTTACTGTTATTACACTGATGCTTCACAATTATAATCGGTGCTGTAGTAACTTCGGAAGGTCGGAATGACTTTTGCAGTTGATTCTATTACAAATGAAAGACATTTCGGGGAACACTGAGTAGAGATCTCAGCGGGAAAGTTTCCTTCATTCGTATATACTGTTTGTTTTTTTTTTTGTTTGTTTTTTTGCTTGTGCGCAGACTAAACGACAGTCGGACGGGTGGAGTTCACTTTAACGACACAAAAGGAAACGTATAAAAAAGACGAGAGAGTCAGTTATCGGAAGCGGTCTCCCCGTTGCCTCTCACCCAGAGCTCCTCACAAACTCTGCTGGTGTGTTTGCTGTTGGCATATTGCTTTTGTTATTAGTCTGTTTTATATATTTAGACATCGCTACCCTGGAAGCCCGCTTATTTATTTATTTATTTTTTGTTAAGAGAACATTAACATTGAGGAAATCACTACCTCCACAGTCTGTCCGCTGACCGGTAGAGAGAAGTCCGGTCAAAAAACAGTGGAAAAACCAGGCTGAGAGAGTAAATGTCCACCCCAGTATTTTTGTTCCAATCCACCTGGATTTGCTAATTAGCACAGTTCTTCAGCCAGGAGTGCAATCTGAGTTCATGGGTGGAAGGAACACACAGCAGGACGTTTTACTCTCTGACTCCCTGGACTTCCCACCTGAATGCACTCAACCTCAGTCCTGACCTTCGATCGATGGGACCCCACCCTGAAAGGCGGAAGAGGACTTGCGAGACCGAGCAAGAGATTAGCTGCAACAAGAACCAACATGCAGAGGGGGGGGCCGAGCTCGAGGATCACTGCAGTGCACCAAATCCATCAGCTGCCCCACGGTTCGACAGAGCCCCTCCTGCAGAATTAAATTAGCTGATCCAACTTGTCCATTAACCAATCAATTATCTGATCGATATCACCTGATGAAGTCCTGCGCCCCCATTGGCTGCTGTCCAGGCTGGGGGCGTTGTAGTGCAGAGGGACCGAGCGGCCAGCCGTGTCACAGCGCAGCCTCAGAGCAGGACACGCCTGTGCAGCGCTGCCCCGGAGTCACGCTGAGTCCAGCCTGCTCGCTGTTCACAAAGCAGCAGTCATACAGTGGTCTTGTGTGTGTGCGTGTGCGTGTGAGAGAGAGAGAGAGTGTGTGGGTGTGTGTGTGTGTGTGAGAGAGAGAGAGAGAGAGAGTGTGGGTGTGTGTGTGTGTGTGTGTGTGAGAGAGAGAGAGTGTGAGTGTGTGTGTGTGTGTGAGAGAGAGAGAGCGTGGGTGTGTGCGTGTGTGTGTGTGTGTGTGTGTGTGTGTGTGTGTGTGTGTGTGAGAGAGAGAGAGAGTGCGTGTGTGTGTGTGTGCATATATATGTGTGTTTTGTGTGTGTGTGTGTGCACATACGTGTGAGTGTGTGTGTGTGTGCGTGTTTGTGTGTGTGTGTGTGTATGAATGTATGCATGTATGTATATATGTGTGTGTGTGCGTGTATGTATGCATACGTGTGTGTATATTTGTATGAGTGTATGTGTGTGTGTGTGAAAATATTTGTATGGGTGTGTGTATGTATATGTATGTGCGTATGTAAGGGTGTATGTGTATGTATGTACAGTATGTATATGTGTGTGTGTGTATTTGTATGGGTGTGTGTGTGTGTGTGTGTGTGTATGCGAGCGCCGCGAAATGAAGATTCATCTTCCACATGGTCCAGTGTGTCACACAAGATTCCTGTTCCCCTCTCCAGGTTTTCCAGGTAAATCCAGGTCTTGAGTCTGTCTGTTCCCAGGATGAGCTCATTCTCCCAAACAGAGGGGGGAGGGGGGGGGGGCGGTCTCTAGTCTGGCCCCAGGCAGTGTGTGCGGGCCCCTCGGTCCCCGTGCCTGACATCCAGCACTATTCATCTCACACTCTCTCTCTCTCTCTCCCCTTTATCGTGTCTATTTCCCTTTTACCTCTCTCTCTCTAGTATGACCTCTGACCTCTGCAACCCTCTTTCTTCCTCTTTCAATAGCTGTTCTCGTGGCCTGTCAGGATGTAGAGGTTACTCGTGGCAGAGGGGGTCATTGTAGGGGTACTCTGAAGAACGATGTCCCTGAAAGACAGACATGGTCAAACGGGATTGGATTCGGGATTTTCTTAAAATTTTTTACAACAAATGGATAAGATCTCAACAGGTTTGTTGGTTTGTCTCTAGCGAGAGACGATGAGATCAGAAGCCTACCTGTTCGTCCCCAGGACCCGGAACATGCGGCTTTCATCAACTACCTCCTGTGTGATCTGTGGGAAGCACCATAGAGTTCACTGCTCAAATGTGAAATGCAGCCACAAAACATTAAAATACTGAATCAATACTTTGCAGTAAATTGGACTGTAGGCATTTGCAAATGCACATGTGGTTTGACTACCAGGAAACTAATTTGTGGTGGAACAGACATGGAGTCCCTTGTGTTTATAATCTTATTCAATAAACACTCTGCCATTATTGAAGCTGGTTTGTTCTGAACCTTCATGACGGGGTAAACTCACATGCAGAACACTTGTAGTGAGCTCCAAACTGGAAAACTACTGGATTTACCCCCAAAACTTTCCCCGTGTGGCTGAACAGCTCTTCAGCAAACAGAACATCCAGACGGAATGAGAATCCAATCCAGCCCCACAGACTCCACCCCCTCACCAATCATGGCGGGGTGCACTACCTCATTATTATGCAGACTCCGCCCCCGAAGG
The DNA here is from genome assembly GCF_013347855.1 of Anguilla anguilla. NCBI lineage: Eukaryota > Metazoa > Chordata > Actinopteri > Anguilliformes > Anguillidae > Anguilla > Anguilla anguilla. The sequence continues at coordinate 5,814,832 of NC_049203.1, forward strand.
CCATGTTTCCAGAAGGCCAGCACACTGTCCTGCAGGCAGACTGAACACAGGCAATGATGTCACTCTCAATCCTAACACAAAGCTACAGTCAGCTTCCCAGTACCCAGTATAGACCAAACCCATCTGTGAAAACTGCCCCCCTCCCACTACACACTCAGTATAGACCTATGCACTATATGTATAAACAGGGCTGTGAATCCAAAATGGATCACAAGAGATTCGGATGTAAATACACTCAGATTAAAGCTGACAGTCGCCACTCTAACCTCATGTTCGCCGTATCATTTCAAAGCCAATGTGCTGGAGCACAAAGCGAAAACAATCAAAACTGTGTCCCCTGCCCCAGTACGTTTGCATTTAACTATATAGCAATGAATGAGAGAGAGGGCAATGGTCACGGTCATATTTATGCCAACCTGAGTGCTCATGCAGTAGTCAGATTGTTCTCACCAAGTGTCTCGATGGTAAAGTCAAAGGTCAGCTCAGAGGCCAAATCTTTGCTAGGGAAACCCTGCATGTTCACAATCTTCACCGTCTCTGGGGAGGAGAAGAAGAAAAGAACGAGGGGTGACGTCAGCACGCCTGTCCTATATTAACCCTTTGAGGTGCGAGATCAGTATCAGCAAGATCAGTACCACAGTGCATACTCACTTTCTAATGCAATGAGCACAGTGTCTCTGTCCAGCTGTGTCACCTGTACAGCCTTCAGAGGCACACTGTCTGTAACAAACACAGGAGCAGTGCATCTTATTTAGAGCAGTCACACACACTCACACACACACTCACACGCACATACACACACGCACACACTCACACACTCACACGCACATATACACATACACACACACACACACACACACACAGTCACACACTCACACACTCACACACTCACACACTCACACACTCACACACTCACACGCACATATACACATACACACACGCACACACTCATGAACACATACAGGAGATATTTATCTCAATTACAGCATCTACGCACAAGATGCAAATAACAGTACCTGAATGAGAGAAACTGGTCGCGTTGCTCAGGTGTATGATGTCAAACTTGACCTGCTGATTGGTTGATGGGATGTGGCTGTCCGTGACACACCCCCTCACCCCCACACACACCTGGGGCAGCTCATCGGACTCCACGACCAGCAGCTCAAAGATGGAGAGGGGCTCAGGCAAGCACACAGCTATGTGCTGCGGGGAATTCAATGAGAGAATAGAGCTCCTTCAAGTTCACTCCTAAGACTAACACAGCACCCAGAAAATTCACAAGACAATATACTGGTACATTGCGTGTCCATAGCCAAAATGCTCAGATAAAATTCCCGCAGTGTTTGAATGCTGAATAGTTGAGTAGAAACAATACAACAGGAACCAAACCAAACTGGATGATCACATTACAGCAATGAAGTTATACAGGCAGCAGGGGGCAGCGTGGGAAGATTACTGACTTCCATAATGTGTAAATCGTATCACGGTGTAAATATTGAGAGTGTTTCATTGAAAACAGGAGCAGCAGAGGCTGCAGGGAAATGTAGTTTTTCGCAGAACCCAGGGGGGTATGTGTGAGACAGGAGCAGGAGGAGCTGCAGGGAAATGTAGTTTTTAGCGGGACCCAAGGGGTGCGTGTGAGACATGGGCAGGAGCAAACCTTGAGCTGCATGAACTTCTGCAGGGGCTCGTACCACAGCAGCAGCACCAGCCCGGACGGGACCGCCCCACAGAGGAACGTGCTGTCAGTGTAGGGGTTCCGTACTGTGAGAGAGGGAGAGAGGGAGGGAGGGAGAGGGAAGGAGGGAGGGAGAGAGAGGGAGAATGATAAAGGGAGAAAAAGAGGGAGAGGGAGAAGGGAGAGAGAGAGAGAAAAAGAGGGAGAGGGATAAAGGGAGAGGGAAATATGGAGAGAGGGGGGACGGAGGGAGAGAGAGAAGGACAGAGGGAGAGAAAGTTATAGAGAGGGAGGGAAGGAAAGAAAGAGTGCCTTAAAAAAAAGGTCATGACCCAGTTCCCTAACCACCATGGTTCATTGCTTCCCCGTTAGCTACAGTGATTTAGCCTCTGAGGTGAAGCAAAACACCGCTTACCCACGCTGCACCTTCGACAGCCTTTGGTGTCCGGTATCTTCACGGAGACCGCAAACTTCCTGCTGACAGAGGAAGCACAGAACCTTCAGACCATTTCTAAACTCTGCAGGTATTAGGTCCAAGTCCCAAAAATTTTATTTATTTATTTTTTATTTTTTTGCTCTTCTGTTAACTTTAATGCTGCTCTCCATTCAGCTCCACGCACGCACACTGACTTCCTCAACCGTTCCAGGAGATCGAAAGCGATAAGATCAGTGGTGCATGCTGAACAGTTAGGCTGAAGCTAACACGGTTCCCCTGTGGGCCTCCTCGAACCCGGGGCCGGGGGCCAGTGGGCGGAGCGGCAGCGTTACCTGGGGTTGATCCTATCAGTGAGCCGGTTGGTGCCGAGCGACAGGTGGCCCTGCCTCTTCTGCAGGTGTCTCCGCTGGTCAAACAGCAAGGCCAGACTGTGAGAGAACAACTGGGAGGATTTACCTGGGGAGAGAGAGCAGGAACAAAGCTGTCACACACACACATACGCACATACACGTACAGACATACACATACACACACACACACTCTCGCATACACATACACACACACACACACAGACATACACATACACACACACACACATACGCACATACACGTACAGACATACATCTACACACACACGCTCTCTCACACACACACACACACACACACACAGACATACACATACACACACACACTCTCGCACACACACAAACACACACACACACACACACACATACAAGTACAGACATACACATACACACACACACACTATCGCACACACACACACATACACATACAGACCTAAACATACACGCACACTCTTGCACACACACACACATATGCTGGTGTTTGTGTGCAGGAAAAGCCTTACCTGAGACAGACATTAAAACATTATTCATGACATATAGCCAGGTGCATCTCTGTGGGAGCAACTATGAGAAAAAGATGAAGAGACAGACAGAGAGTCCTTACAAACAGTCCAAACAGTAACCCAATATACTAATAGCAACACAATCAACGATGGAATCTTAAAGAGAAATAACCCCTCTGACATTACAACATTTATATATGTAATAATACGCAATTAAATATAAGTTTAAATGTTTTCATATATGTGTTAGAATGAGAGAAAAGGGTGTGCAGAATCTCTCTCTCTAATCTGTACCTTCTCCATGGTGTCCTCGTGGAGTTCGTTCAGGTTAAGGGTGTAGATGCCCTCCTCCGCCCCCAGGATCAGGTACTGATCTGAGAACATGATGGGGTGAGAGCACAGGGGTCTGACCACATTGTGTTGGCCACTGTGACTCCTCAAGCTTTCTGTGGGACACTGAGACTCCTCTAGCTTTCTGTGGGACACAGTGACTCCTCTAGCTTTCTGTGGGACACTGAGACTCCTCTAGCTTTTTGAGGGACACTGTGACTCCTCAAGCTTTTTGAGGGACACTGTGACTCCTCAAGCTTTCTGTGGGACACTGAGACTCCTCTAGCTTTTTGAGGGACACTGTGACTACTCAAGCTTTCTGTGGGACACTGAGACTCCTCAAGCTTTCTGTGGGACACTGTGACTCCTCAAGCTTTCTGTGGGACACTGAGACTCCTCCAGCTTTCTGTGGGACACTGTGACTCCTCTAGCTTTCTGTGGGACACTGTGACTTCTCTAGCTTTTTGAGGGACACTGTGACTCCTCAAGCTTTCTGTGGGACACTGAGACTCCTCAAGCTTTCTGTGGGACACTGAGACCCCTTTAGCTTTCTGTGGGACACTGAGACCCCTTTAGCTTTCTGTGGGACACTGTGACTTCTCTAGCTTTTTGAGGGACACTGTGACTCCTCTAGTTTTCTGTGGGACACTAAGACTCCTCTAGCTTTCTGTGGGACACTGAGACTCCTCAAGCTTTCTGTGGGACACTGTGACTCCTCAAGCATTCTGCGGGACACTGTGACCTCTCTAGCTTTTTGAGGGACATTCTGACCTCTCTAGCTTTTTGTGGGACACCTCTAGCTTTCAGCGGGACACTGTGGCTTATATATCCTTACCCCTGGTTTTGGGGAGGACCCAGGTGACAGCGCAGTGCAATTTGAGGGGACAGCCGTTGAACACTTTCGAGAAGCAGGCCCCCATCTGCAAAAACACAGCAACGGCCCCTCAGAATGCCATCCCACCGCAAGCATCCACTGACACCGTTTAACAAATGCAAGGTAATGAGGGAGGGGGGAACGCAATGCGAGGAACGGAACCGACTGACACCACGAACGCCCCGTGAGCCGACTTCCTGTCAGACCCGACTTCCTGTCAGAATGACAAGGGGAATTAAAGAACATGATGAATATGAATGTGATGAAACCAGGACCAGGCTGCCCAGAGAGGCAGTGTTTGACCATCCCCATGCATTATAGCACTCTCGGTGCATGATGCAGAGGACGGAACTAATAAGAAGCAAATGTGTGGAAAAAAAAAACTAGTAAACAACAGAGCAAAATAAATACATGACCGCACACCCAGATCTGCCCTCTCATCTTCTGCACCTAGTGTCTAACCCGGGATCGGTCGCTGCGTCAGGGTTCGGGTGGGGGGGTGGGGGGGGAAGGGGTGGCAGGCAGGGGGTGCTATACTCACATGGACTTGGGGTGTGGGGGGCAGCCCATGACAACCTGCTCTCTAAATTAGAAATGAAAAGATGGAAAAGCAACACAACAAAAGGCATAACTGAGCTTTAAATTCTGATCTTTACCATTTCCTGTTCTTATTTTCATTTTTTTTTTTTAATGTTTTTGGCTCTCCTAGTCATAAAAAAAATAGAATAAGAAGCAACAAAAAAATCAAGCGATTCAGGAAGTGAATTAACGCATAAAATGGTGATATTGTGTTATTGCATTTTTGCCTTTGCGTTAATACACATATTATTACACATGTTACTCGTGTGTTATTTTGTGCTTTATTGAATTTGCCACAGCTTGGCCTACCTTAGTGCCTTCGTTAGTGTGTGAGGAGGTGACATTCAAGGTCAGGCAAAGGTCACACGGTGGACAGAAATATGCAGCTAACAGAAAGTGCTTATTTTATAATAATGCGGCTGTTTTTCATGTGTTGCAAAAAAAAAAAAGCCAAATGGACTCATTATTACAAAATAAGCACTCTGGAATTCGCGCAGAAATACGTAGCCCACAGAAAGTGCTTATTTTCTAATAATGTGGCCATTTTGGTTCTGTTGCTAAAGGATAACAGTGACTTTCGCTTTTCCCTGCGCTGGCCCGTGTAACGGACAGACGGACAGACGGACGGACGGACGGACGGACGCAACTCACGGACTCCTCGTTATTCCGTCTGAGCGTGCTCCACTCCGGCGACAGTGGGGGGACACGGGGAGCGGAGGGGACCCCCGCGGCTTTCCGTGCCTCCACGGCACCCCCTGCAGGAGCGTCGCTGCACCACAGCCTGATGTCCTGACTGGCGGAGCACCTGGACAGCGCTGGAGGCGGAATGGAGGAAGGGGGGGAAGATGAGAGAGAATGTGTGAGTAAGTGAGTGAGTGAGTGAGTGGGTGAGAGAGTAAGAGAGTGAGTGAGTCAGTGTGTGAGTGAGAGAATGTGTGAGTGAGTGAATGTGTGAGTGAGTGAGAGAATGAGTGAGTGAGTTATGAGCCAGGTCCCACAAGGTTCTACAGATATAGAAATGGTTCCCCTATGAGGACGAGCTGCAGCAGCCTTATTGCTGAGCATGTGCAGTACCTGCGCGGGCTGCCTTGCAGCTGAGCGTGTGCAGTACCTGCGTGGGCTGCCTTGCAGCTGAGCGTGTGCGGTACTTGCGTGGGCTGCCTTGCAGCTGAGCGTGTGCGGTACCTGCGTGGGCTGCCTTGCAGCTGAGCGTGTGCGGTACCTGCGTGGGCTGCCTTGCAGCTGAGCGTGTGCGGTACCTGCGTTGGAGTTGGGCAGCAGGGTAGAGTTGTTCTGCAGGGTGGCGCTGGGCCGGAGGGTCAGGTCCTTGTCCTCCAGGGCGGGGCACAGAGAGGTGAAGCAGGGCAGGGAGGACGTGTTGGTCACCAGAGGGGCGCCCAGCAAACCACACCTCTTCGTCACTCCTCCTCTACCTCCCTCCTCCCCAGAAGCCTGCAGCAGAACAGGAACAGCACAGCACATGGAACGCAGCTAAATATGCAGTGTTAGATTAACTCTTACAGTGTACATATGGTCCCTATTGCACTCACATAAACTTGGTTAGAGCTGAATTAACACTAGAGATTCTGCCGTGAATAACTGCTTACAGCACAGCCTGGGGCGACATAGCTCAGGAGGTAAGACCGATTGTCTGGCAGTCGGAGAGTTGCCGGTTCAAACCCCGCCCTGGGCATGTCGAAGTGTCCTTGAGCAAGACACCTAACCCCTAACCCCTAACCTCTAACTGCTCTGGCAAATGAGAAGCATCAATTGTAAAGCGCTTTGGATAAAAGCGCTTTATAAATGCAGTCCATTTACCATCCATTTACAGCCTGCTTATAACTGCTTATAGCACTGTTAACACATAGAGGCATGCACTGAAGTGTGAAATTAGGCGCTAATGCACAATGCAGCTTATTTCATGTATGATAAGTATGATTAGTGGTACATGCACACCTAAATCGTCTCTGTTTATTTTTAGAGGTCTAGTGACTATCCAGCCATGAAGATTACAGCTAGCTTTGGGTTTAATATTCTTCACGGAAAGAGTATAAAATATACTACGCTAATGATGCAGAGTGTGATCATAAAAAAAAGCTCTACTAGCATTTTCATGCACTTTAAATGTGTGTGTTGGGAAGGCTGAATACTGCATAAGGAGGACAGTCTGTGGAGTTCTCAGAACTGTAATACCATCTCACCTCACCAGAGGGAGCCCTCTTTATTGTTAAGCTTCTGCAACAGAGAGAGGAAGAGAATAACAGGTGAAATACATTTTGCAAAAAGATTGTTTGTTACACAGCAAACAATTACATGTTTTCTCATCCCAGCAGACACAAAACATTCTCACAAAGTTACTGCCATAGTGGCAATGGCCGTTGCCTTCCAGTAAAACTGTGAGAACATTTGGTGTTACGTGGGAAATATGAGAAATGTCATCACACCATAGTTTCTGAGAAAGAGGAAAGGCATCGTTTTACACTGAGAGAACAGAGCAGGAACGTAATTACATTTTCACTGTCATGTACAGGCCGTGTGTTCCCATGTGCAGCACAGTGAAACACACAATTACACCTTTCCAGTGAAAGGAAACTTTGGGCATCTGGTTTAGAGGCAGTGATGAGGGCTGGGGTGAGGTGTTGGGCTACTAAGACAACTTGCAGGAAAGTAAATCTCATGGCACATGCAGGCAAGAGGATGGCACAAGAGTATTATTCTCCACTTTGCAGAAAGTTGGTCCAGTGACCAGCAGGGTATGCAGTTACCACCCACCAGCAGCCAAATGCTGGAAAATGTTGATTGTGGCTGGTAAGACCTTCTACTCTAACAGCCACTTTGGCAGGTAACCAACCGGGTTCGTGTCAAATCGTAAAGGGCAACGTGGGCTGGCAAAACATTGCAAATGGGAGGTGATTTTTAGAATCCACAAGCCCCTCTGGCCAGGTGTTGAAAGGGTTAATTCGATGGCCCTGGAGAGCAGCGGCAAACTCGGGTCCGAGAGGCCAGGGCCGTGGCTCACCTCTGCAACAACGCCGCCTCCACACATTCCAGCAGGCTCCTGCAAAGAGAGACCTCAGATCTGAGCCAAAATGGACGCCGAGGGTCACGGTTTGCCAAATGCATCCATTTGCCATTTATAAATTCTCCTAACAAGAATCTCTGATAAAATAACACACAAGGCAAGTTTGTACTGAAAAAGAAAAATGATATGCGACACTTCCGTTATAGGCCTACGTATATGAATATCCTAGGGCCCCAAAAAATGGACCCGAGAGGGTTAAAGCAGGAAGGAGTCCTATAAGTGACTCCTTCCTGCTTTAACCCTTTTCGGGTAAAGTTAACTTAATCTTAAGTGCTTCGGCTTACGGTGACTCTTCCTCATCCCCTGAGACACTCCAGTCATCGTAGTCCTGGGGAGTCAAAGGGGGAAAAAAAACAGTTAGGGACACTGTTGCCATAATTTTATAAGCCTATCCAATGGGGCTGCTGTTGAATTCCCATAATCCTTGGCTGTATGAATATCCTCGACTGTAGTTCCACTGACCTCTTGGGAGGTGGGGACCAAAGTCCAAACCTGCGTTTATTACCGTATTCAATGACAAATAATAGTTACAAGCGACTAGGTATGTCTCCATATTTATTATTAAGGAAAAAAAGATCAGAAAACAACACAAAACCAAGACAACGTAGCTGAGATGAAGCTGAGAAACTGTACTGAAAGGGCACTGGGCCAAGATTCAAACCCACAGTACCCACAGATTCAGAGTTCAGAGCTCTGGGCCTCAGATGTCTGCTTCCAACTGTGAATTCCTACAGATTCTACTGGGATAACTTCAGGGACAGGATATCCTGTCCTGGAGTTGCACCATAGATACCTCTTCCTCTCTCTAAACCCCCCCCCCCCCCCAGTTGCTGTCACGAACACAAACGTCCGTGGTGTTTGGAGACGGAGGGAAGTGGGCGGGGGGGGGGGGGGGGTGTTCTCACCAGATCGGGGTACGGTTCCACCTCTTTTCGCAAGGGCCGTCCGAACTTCACGTGGTCGACTGCAGGGGGGGGGGGGGGGGGAGAGAGAACAGCGAGAGTGAATCCGCACAGCGCATTCGCCCACCGCGACACTCCGTTCCACTCTGCACTCTTTCAAAAAATTGGAATCTTTCATCGGAATATTTGTCATAATCGTTGGAGTGTTTGTCACATTCATGGAATGTTTGGCACATTAATTGGAATGTTTGGAACATTAATCGGAATGTTTGTCACATTACTGGCTTTATTTCTATGGTGGCACAATGAGGGAAATGGTTCTGGGTGACAGATACTTTCCACACCCTTGGCTAGTGATAACACCAAAGATGGGCGTAGCTACAATTAGCTGTCAATTGATTTGTTCAAATCAGTGAGTCACTGGTAGCATAGGGTAACTCCCTCCATTTTTAGTGTGACAATTGCTCATTTTTCCATCACTATCACTGGCTCTACCCAACTGGCAGCCACACCTCCTGCACTATGCACACTGAGAGGTCACACCACACTCAGCAAATGGACACAGAAACAGACCCAGCGAAGGTGAATGTATGCGTGTGTATGTACATACATACATACATTCACATACATGTCCCAGTGAAGGCGAAAGTATGTGTGTGTACATACATACATCCACATACATGTCCCAGTGAAAGTGAAAGTATGTGTGTGTACATACATAAAACATGCATGTTTGTGTGCGTTTCTGACACTGCTCTCCTTTCTCTTCCACAGACTGGACGCATTGTCTGCTCTAGTGTGCTGTAATCGCACCGATGTGACTCCAAACAAAAGCTCCACTGTAATTACTGTATTGTGTGTCCCCCCCCCCCCCCCCTCCCCCCCCGTCCCGATACCACGCTGCGATGCCCTGTAGCGAGGCCTTGCCCATGCGTGTGGGTGGACAGGCTCGTGAGGGGACGGCCGCGGAGAACACGGCATCTCCGCGCCACGCCACAGTGCCACCTCTGTGCGCCCGGGCGAGTGATGTCATCGCCCGGCACTGAGGGGCCTCTTGTTGGAGGCTGAGCTCCGGCCTTCCTCCTCCTCCTCCTCCTCCTCGCCCACAGCCAGGAACCTTCCGTCCCTCCGTCTCTCGCAGGCCCCTTCAGGCCTAAACTAATCTTTCCAAGAGCATCGCAGAGCGCTGGCCCACGAACTGGACTCCCCCCCTCTATACCCCCCCATACCCCCCACCTCATTTCAGGGACTGGCTGTCACTTGGAGTTCACTCATAAACAATTTAGAAGTGCTCATTAAGAGCATTTAAAAAGTCCAGGATAGGTTAGATCCAGGAACTGTGGAATTCTGGGTAAAACAGGGGGCCTACAGTACGGTATCCCCTGTGACATCACTCAGGCCGCGGAAGCCAGTGACGGCACCTTCAGCTCATTGTTGGCGACATTAACCCTTTGAGCAGTGTTGAGTTATGAGTTCCAGAATACTGACTTGAAGATTTGAAAAAAACCTTCTAAAAAAAAAAAACCTACTCTTCAAAAGGGTTACTGATGGGAGCGTGAGGTTCCACAAACCCCATTTGTGGAATGGGCCATCAGGCACTCGACTTGCCTGAACCAATAAAATGTTCGTTATGGTCTTCCGCTCCCCCCGCAGCAAAACACAACGATCACGTCAAGTCGCAGAGCCACCACTTTTAATAATCGCAGCCAGTGCCGTTTTTTTTTTTTTTCTTCTTGCTTGAGGAAGCCTCAGGTTCACGTCGCTAGGCGACGTGCTGCCCAGCGCTGAACCCAAAGTTCGGCGGGGCTGAAACTGAGCCGCGGGGGCGACGGGACGGCAGGACGCCGTGTGGAGAGGAAACGGGGGGGGGGGGGAGTAGTCCACTCACACTGCTCCTCCGACAGAGTCCTCTCCACAGCCAGGTGCTTCCCCTCGGCCTGGATCTTATCAGGGAAGGCGTCGCTCGACTGGGAAGCACAAACACAGAGAGGGAGATAGAGAGGGAGGGACAGAGAGAGAGAGAGGTGAAGCACACACAGGGGGGAGAGGGGGAGGGAGACAGAGAGAGAGAGATAGAGAGGTAGAGCACACGCAGGGGGGAGAGAGGGAGGGAGGGAGGGAGAGAGAGAGAGAGAGAGCACATGCAGGTAGAGAGATGTAACCACTCACTGCTCACATGCCAGTGTGTGTGTGTGCGGGTGCATGCATGCGTGCGTGCGTGCGTGCGTACGTGCGCGTCTGCATGAAGAGTGTGGGTGAAGAGCATGTGTGTATGTGTGTGTGCATGATGGAGAAGGAACTCACGTCTGGGTTGTTCTCTAGAAGGGCTAGTGTGAAGTGTGTGTGTGTGTATGTGAAGAGTGTGTGTGAAGAGAGTGCGTGTGAAGTGTGTGTGTGAAGAATGTGTGTGTGAAGAGTGTGAACTCACGTCGGGGTTGTTCTCCAGAAGCGTGTGTGTGTGTGAAGAGTGTGAAGTGTGTATGTGTGCGTGTGTGTGAAGTGTGTGTGTGTGAAGAGTGTGAACTCACGTCCGGGTCGTTCTCCAGAAGCGTGTGTGTGAAGTGGAGGTCCGGGTTGTTTGCCGTGTCCAGCAGCTCGATGACCAGCGTTCGCGTCAGCAGCTGAGTCATGAACGGATGCTAAAGAGAGAGAGAGAGAGAGAGAGAGAGAGAGAGACAGAGAGAGAGAGAGACAGAGAGAGAGAGAGAGAGAGAGAGAGAGAGAGAGAGAGAGAGAGAGAGAGACAGAGCAGGTGGATCTCTAACGCTCCAGTCCAGACAGCAAATTCACAGCCAAACACCCCCCCCCACCGCCCCCCGCCCCCTGATTTTACGCCCAATTGAGCAGCCGCCAGCCTCTCGGCCACAGGGAGGAATCACAGCTCTACGCACGACTGGCTTCTCTGGCTGTGACCTCCGGGGGGCGCTATTCAGAAACATCGTCTAAAGCTCCTCTCTGGGGAAAAGGGAACTCTACCTCCAAGAGCCTTTCTGCCGACGGCCTCTTGCGGGGATTTTTGGTCAGAGACATCTTTACAAAGCTCTGAAACCCAGCAGACCTAGAGGGGGGAAAGAAAAACAGACCACCAATGAACAATTACACATTTCCCATACAAGCGTCAACACTAACACTGACAAGGTACATGCTATGCTACATTAGCTGACATTCTATAAAGTCTACAGTCGATCTTAACGCTCAACATGTAGGTCAAAGCAGTTAATTTGAGATAAGAGAAAATCTGAAGATTTGCACAGCAAACATTGTGCATTGTGTTAAATAATGGAGACCAGAAGGGAGTGAGCAACCGATCATCTGATAAGGGAGATGAGGTCATCCGCATAGACTCAAAATAGGACCGAATAATAATAAGGATTATTCAGTCATTATTCAGTCCTATCGCTGGGGACAGTGCCATTTAGCACAATGAGGTGCCAGCGTCTCTTGTTGAATGATCAGGCCATGGTCCACACAATGTAACTCATAGCTGGCCTGCTCTGATATGTACACAGGGTGCATGCGCTGAATTCTTTCTACTGTTCCATGCTGTGTTCCGTCATATTGCCTTCTTTTTTTGTCATTTTTCTCCCATTTTCTCCCCAGTTTAGTCGTTATACTAATTCCCCGTGTGAATCACGGTCCTGGTCGATGCGCTATCCTCTGTTTGGTCTGGGGAGGGTGTAGACTACCACATGCCTCCTCCAATACATGTGGAGTCGCCAGCCACTTCTTTTCACCTGACAGCGAGGAGTTTCACTGGGAGAGCGTAATGCGTGCGGAGGTTCACGCTATCTCCCCCAGATCCCCTCCCTGCTGGACAGGTGCACCGACCAACCAGTAGAAGTCACTAATGCAACGATCAGGACTCATACTCATATTGCCTCCTTGAAAAAAGTTTTTGACAAGTCATTTCTGTCTCTCCCATTACATTAAATAAAGCCTTTTGCACTTTATAACTTTGCACACATCTATAAAAACTGACAGTATCTTACCACTTGGTCTTGTCCTTGAGTTTGGGAGGTTGAAAGTTGCTTTTTGACATCAGCATCAAGGCCCTGAAACAAATAGATTTTTATGAGCCCATTCAGTTTGGATTGCTGTACCAGTGAGAGCCTCTTATTGTTTTGCCAGGTCTTCAGCATGACTGGACTTTACAGTTCTAAATCTATAGTTTCAGTCTAGTAGGAAATCTGCAGTCTGGCTTCCCCCTTCACATGCAAAGGGTATGTATGCGGACGGAGTGTAGCACAGTGGGTAAGGAACTGGGCTTGTAACCAAAAGGTCGCAGGTTCGATTCCCGGGTAAGGACACTGCCGTTGTACCCTTGAGCAAGGTACTTAACCGGAATTGCTTCAGTATACATATCCAGCTGTATAAATGGATACAATGTAAAATGCTATGTAAAAGTTGTGTAAGTCACTCTGGATAAGAGCGTCTGCTAAATGCCTGTAATGTAAAAATGTAATGTGTGTGTGTGTGTGTGTGTGTGTGTGTGTGTGTGTGTGTGTGTGTGTGTGTGTGTGTGTGTGTGTGTGTGTGTGTGTGTGTTATTCTAAGTCCCGCCCCTTCCTGTCCAGGTCCTTACCTCATTGGGTGAAGGTCAAACATGGGCGGCTGCAGTTCGGCCAGCTCAATGGCAGTGATGCCCACCGCCCAGATGTCACACAGGTGGTTGTACCCGCCCTTTTTCTCCACCGCTGCCACCTCTGGTGCCATCCTGACCGACAGAATGAACAATAACTCCTCTTAAATCGTACTGTCGCCCATTTGAAAACACATGCATTTACATTTATGCGTGTGTATACGTGTGCGTATATGTATGTATGCACGTGTGTGTGTATTCTTGCATGTATGTGTGCGCGTGTGTGTGCGCGCATGTGTGTGTGTGTGTGTGTGTGTGTGTTTGTGCGCATTTGTGTGTTTGTGCGTGTGTGTGCGTATGTGTGCGCGTGTGTTTGTGCGCGCGCATGTGTGTATGTTTGTGCGTGTGAACGCGTTTGAGCATGAGTGTGTTTGCGTATAGCACTATCTCATTTCCCCTGCTTTACCAGGACATGCCTGTACAAGGTGCCCCTCGCTTGTGTGCCCAAAAACAGTGTAATCAATCCCAAGCAGCACCCAGAAAGCCCTGTCACTGATATATTGCCTGATTCATACGACACACAACCTTAGTGCTGGAGAACAATGCTCTCCACACTGCTCTGAAGCCCGGCACTGACTCCCCCTTCCTAAATCCCCCACTTCCTTCAACTGACTCACTCCCAACACAGCCACCACACTTCCCCTGACTTTGCCAGCTACTGAATCGAGGACCCTGCCCTCCCTCCCCCCCCCCCCCCCCCCCAGAGAAGCAGGCCAGTGCCCCCCACGCGTGTCGGGGGAGAACCCACAGACGTCTATGAGCATGGCTACAAATTGTTAATCGGATAGTCCAAATCACGGCTGGGGGCTAGGACAAGCTCAGGCCCACCTTGAGTAGCAAAATAATTCTGAAAAAAAAATTATTGAAAAAAAGTATATAAATGAATCAATAAGACATCTCCCACTCCCATACAATGCCACATAGCCAGTATTCAAATGATTATACACAATGAAACGTGTGACCATTTCTGTGCGCTGGAAAAAAAAACCCAAAAAATAAATCAGTCAAGCATTTTAGTCTTATATTTACACTTAAAAATCCTATTTCCGCTAAATGTGACAAAGAGACTGCCAATGGGGTTAGACAGTTTGACTGATTTCAAGATGGAGGACGACAGCAGAAAGTAACTAAAAACAAGTCAGTAAGTTTGACTTGAGATTTAAAATCTCATTTTATTTCTGTCATTACAAGACTAAAATGCTTGTTAAGACAGAATTATTTTTTTGCAGTGTGATCATTCCTCAGTAATGGGAACTGTATAAAATAGCTGAGCTGGCTGAGTGGAGAAGGCCCATCCCAGAGGAAACGCCTCGGCACAAGCAGTAGTGATGTCAGACGTGGGCGGGGCTAGTTCTCGTACCAGTAGGGAGTCCCAATGAAGGACTTCCTCTTGGCCACAGACGCGCTTATCTCAGCTGCCACACCGAAATCCGCTGGACAGAGAAATACAAAGGGTGGGGGGGGGGGGAGCGCGAGGACCGGGGGGGGGGGGGTGTAGAAATGGGGTGAGAGAGAAAGGGAGCAAAAGAGAAAGAGAAAGAAAAAAAGAACGTTGCGTTTTTATCAAGGCTCTATTTTGTCATTCCACAAACTCGTACACTGGACATTCAGCATTAACAAGCATGAGCATCACGTACTTAGAACCAAGCCACTTCCCTATAGGTGGCATGTGGCTTCCTGGGAGTATAGAGTTATACTCAGATGAGCTCTTTAAACTTCAGGAAGTGCACTTAAGCTTGTAATAAAAACTTGCATACGCAAGAGGTACTCCAAGACATTTTGAGAAGCCGTGTCTAGAGCAAGAACTTGCTTTCATTACATCACAGGCATTTAGTAGACGCTCTGATACTGCGTGACTTACACAGCTTCTGCATTTTCACAAGTTCACTTACAACTGGACATATGCGGTAGATCAAAAGAACTCGGGCCAACTGCCTTGCTCCAGGTTACAACAGCAGCGTCCTACCTGGGAACTGAACCCAGGTCAGCCTTACGATGAAGGGTTTGAGTAAAGTGTTGCAAAACAATGTAATCAAAGCTTAAGCAGCTGAGCTTAAATTTAAAAGCTGTGTCGTGTACCTTTGTACCTTTATTTAGAAACATATGAGCCTGTCTACTGAAGGACACATCATGTTTCACCTGTGGAGACTTGCACTGGTGGGGGGGGAGACACCACAGTTGTGTTATTAATGAGCAAGGTTATTTTCCTCGCTGGACTGTCTCAATTGAAAAATGGAGGTGCACACGTTCTGCTGAACTGTGCTTTATTCAACTAAATAAAAAAAACTGCCAGTTCTACAGACACTATCGTCCAAATTTATCACGCATATATAAACTTACGCTTTGATACACTGGAGTCGAGCGATGATCTAGGGTCAGCATTCCCTGGTTCATAGCTTAAGTTTACCCACTACGCGCTCCATAATATAACTGATCCTAGATCAGCACTCGTGCGCAAAGACGCCTGTTTGATAAGTACAGTCCTAAGGAAACAACTACTGCGCTACTCATTTCTGATGCAGATCTGACATTTTCGCGCCCTGCTCCTTTTCCTAATGCCGGTGCGCTGTCCTGCACAGAGCAGTGGGAATCCAGAGCTATTTTAACACCAGGCCTTTGAATCAAAGACTCTAGCCCTCATCCTGCTTTTTGGAGCCATGCCAGCCAAGCCCGAGAGGGTTGCCAGATTCTAGGCCTACAATAGAATGTGTGCTATTGGATAGCAGTATGCACCCTGACTGAAAAAACAGCAGAAAACTTGCTAGTTTTAGGAAAGACAAGAGAAAAACTTGCATGCACATGCACTCACTCACTCACCCATTCATTCATTCATTCATTCATTCTGCCTGTGCTGACAGATATTGTATAAACTATTAATAAGCAAAACGCAAAAAATCACCATACAGTATATCAACAGGCTGGTGAAAAGCAAAACGGCATCGTTTTTGACAACAAAATGACACACTGATCATAATCACTTCAAAATTTCAAATATAATTTCTATGGGTGCGTGCATGTATGTGTGTGTGTGTGTGTGTCGGAGTGTGTCTAAGTGTGTGTGTGTCCTCACTGACCCAGTTTCACGTCTCCTCGTTCCGTCAGAAGGATGTTAGCCCCCTGTGAATACAACGAAGAGACAGGATGAGATAACCACTGATCCATCACACATTCATGCACAAACACACGAACGCACACACAAGCGGACACACACAACCACACCCACCGCACACACCCAAACAACTCAGTTTCTACATGCGCAATAGGTACACTCTTTACTTAGAAAACACCCATACCACATTTACGTGTTCGTGTATGACAGCTAACGCAGCTGCAGGCTGTTATGCGCAGCTGACCCGAGTACAAACAACTGCAAGGTGGCGCAGTGAGCGTCAGCATCATCATTAGCACAACAGGCTTTCGTCTGAGCTCAGCAGGGGGTCCTGGGCTGTCATGTGACCGGCCCGGCACGTTCCAGGCGTCACGTGACCTGCCCAGCGCGATGCGGGCAGCGCGAGCTGCTTTTCGGTACCTTGATGTCCCGGTGCATCTTCCCAGTCTCATGCAAGTGGTGCAGACCCTGGTGGGGGGGGGGCAAAGGGAGAGTCAGAGAGGTCAGCAGCGACCGTTGGAGCAGAACAGAGTCCAAAATACAACCCCCCACCCCCACCACCACCCCCTACCCTCACCCCCATGCCTGCCAACTCCCACCCCATGCCCCGCCACCCCCCCCAAACCCCCCCCAACTCACCTGAAGCGTCTCCCTGCTCACGTAGGCAATCTGCTTCTCCTTCAGGGGCCCCGTTACTGTGGCAACAAAGTTACTGGAATTCAGTGTAATGGATACCAGACTTTGAACATCAGGTTAGCGCAACCGGAGACTGGCTGCCGGCCACAGTCGGCATTGGCACGGTCCGGATTTCGATGCCCAACAGCGAAGCCCGTCCGTGCACTTTAACAGTGCCTTAAAAGGACGAGCCAACCAGCACCCACATGCTGGTACTTTAAAAACAGATGTTCAGAAAACTATTTTGATTCTGCATTTTAGCATATGTCACAAGGGATGGGTTTCAGGACACGTATTCACTCATTAAGTGGATTTTGGTCTCGGTGAATCTGGTTAAACCGTTTGCACGGTTTCAATAGTGACAGGAACTCCCCAGTCAGAACAGGAAGCAGCGCAGAGCCGGTACCTCTCATTAGACATAAAGAGTCTCTGGCGTAGCACCTCTTTTAAGTCGGGATCATTTATGTTGCTGAAGGCCAAGTTCTCGCTAAATTCCAGAAAGTGGGAGAAACGGGCATGTCCATGCGGAACGAGCACCATTAAACAGGCATGTTTTTTAAACGTCCCACAGCCGCAGGCGAGATCACGGTTCCTTTTGGCCCGGCTGCCACGTGTACCCGTGGAAATATTTATAAAAAATAAAAAATAAAAAATAAAAAAACCTTGTACGCGTCACAACGCATTAAATCCACACGGCTCAATCGCTATCATTAAGGGGTGAGCAACTGCGTGAAAAAGATGGCACAAGCCACGCGCGCAGGGACTGGATGAGGAGGCGCGCGAGACGGACGGCAGGCCGGACCCACCGTGGTAGATGTCCTGCAGCGAGCCGCCCCCGCAGTACTCCATGCAGATCCACAGCTTGGTGTTCCTGAGGAGAAGCAGCAGCGAACGCCTGCGTCATGTTCCCGCTCACTTGGAACCTCTTCACTGCGGGTTTTTTTTTCAGGGGGGGGGGAGGTCAGGACTCCTAGAGACCTTTCAGTCCCCGCGTGGTTTTTTTTATTTAATCTGCAGAGAGCTTATTTTAAACAGGGACGCCGCCAGACAGATGCTTCAGCATGGACATGGGAAAGCAGATTAAACTGGAATGAATGCCCAGCTAATGCCCTACAGAGGAGAGGAGATCAGATATGTGGACGAGTACGATAACTCTCTCTCTCTCTCTCTCTCTCACACTCTCTCTCTCTCCTCTCCCTCTGTCTTTCTCTCCCTCCCATGCTCTCTCTTTCTCTCACTCTCTCCCTCCCTCTCTAACGCGCTCTCTCTCCCTTCCTCAGTTTCTCTCTCCCTTCCTTGCTCTCTGTTTTACCCTCTCTGTTTTTCTCTCCCTCTCCTTCTCCTCCGCCACGCTCTCTCTCTCTCTCTCACTTTTCCGATCATAAATCTCTCTGAATTGAGTTGGCTGTAGGGTACAGACAGAAAAGGACCCTGTTATCGATCAGAAGCCACAGAACTGAAGCAGAAGCACAGGATTCAAACCAGACGGGTTTATGCAATAAAAGCCTTTGAGTTGAGCCTGGGCATAAACACCACAGCAGTGGAATTACACCTCAGTCTTACATCGAAATGTCACAACAGCAGCAGCAATCATCAGACATGACTCAACAAACATGGAACAAAAACAGCTCCAAAGAGCTCACAGAAAATCATCACTGTATCCACCACAATCTAGACTCCTGCAGTTTTCACAGAAAATTGTTTGACCAAATAGTAAACTATCAGTAACTTGTGCATTTTATATGTTAGAATGTTCAAATGGGGAAAAACAAAATATTTTTGGAAATCGTATCTCATATTTTGTAAGACTGGTATACATTTGTATTCAGTGGATGGGGTTAATGTTGTTCCTGTACAGGTAGGGTGGATGGGGTTAATGTTGCCCCTGTACAGGTAGAGTGGATGGGGTTAATGTTCCTGTACAGGTAGAGTGGATGGGGTTAATGTAGTCCCTGTATAGGTAGAGTGGATGGGGTTAATGTTCCTGTACAGGTAGAGTGGATGGGGTTAATGTAGTCCCTGTATAGGTAGAGTGGATGGGGTTAATGTTCCTGTACAGGTAGGGTGGATGGGGTTGATGTTGTCCTTGTACAGGCAGAGTGGATGGGGTTGATGTTGTCCCTGTATAGGTAGAGCGGATGGGGTTAATGTTGTCCACTTAACTATTAATATTTAATTTCTGATATATCTAATTCCAGAAAGCAACTGTGCATTTCCTTCTTTGACTGACAGTTTGTGCAGTTAGTACTATCAGCTGATGCAAGTGTGTGTCCTCCTAGTAGTCTGAATGTTATTAATATGAATATTAATGTCAAAATGTTTAATTTATCATGCACTGATCAGACTACATTTGAAAAACAAAATACAGACAGAAGACAGGGAAAAGTAAAAGCCAATGGAAATGAGATGGGATAAGTTGCCTGGGAAACCAAGCGGATTAACAAAGGGAAATCTGTATGAATTGCTCATGGGGTGTCTCATTTGCCTGATATTTTAAATAAAAACCAGCTACGCTACATTTGTTCATGTGAAGCAATTTTGCCATGCAAAAGCAGGGGCCCCGCCCGCGGACTGGCACCTGTGGTAGCTACCGAAGTACGCCACAATGTTCTTGTGCTTGCACTCCTTCATCATGGTGATTTCCTGCTGGATGGAAGTTATGTCATCGCCTAACAGGAAATGGAGAGAAACCAATAACTTTCTGAGACTGATTTCAGGATTTTCCTGTTATGCTATATTTTATCATTTCAAAACTTTTTTACCTGAACATGTTTTGTTTTTAACATTTTGTTGACAACTATATAACTTGTTTTGCCATTTTTGTCATAATTGTCACTTCTTGGCCGAAAACGTTGTCATGAAAGGTGGTCTATGAATAAAGCTCATATTATTCATATTAACCACCAAACAGAGTAAGCAGGATCTAATTCACCGAATTTGCCTACCTGGATCCAGCTTTACAATCTTGATGGCCGCCATCTCTGACGTCTTGATGTTGCGAGCCTGAGAAAAAATGACAAAAACGCACAACACAGACGGAAAAGTGCACGTTAACAAGCGCGAATCCGCAATAGCTGCGACCGCACATGCGCATGCACCCATGTGTGCATGCACCCACGCACACACCCTCACACAAACACGTGACCTCTTCTTTGGCTCATGACCAACCATTCCACAAAATCTTGTGCAAATCTGTGAATCCATTCGGGAGTTATGCGCCTTTTTGTGATAGGCCACGCCCATCGCCACGCCCTCTTCTTGGTCAATCGGCCTTGAAAGTTACTCAGCTCGAGCTTCGGTCATGACCAATGTCCATGCCAAATTTCAGCCTCCTGGGGCAAAAACTGTGGCCGCTACGGGGTGGGACACTTTTTTGTGGACCAACCGACCACCCAACCGACCAACCGACCGACCGACCGACAGACAGAGCTACAGAGCTGCAGTCGCAGCTAAAAACCGACTGTTCCCCACAGAAAAATAAAGCATTAATCCTCCTCCTCCTCTAGAATGGTAAGACAGCCACCACAGCGCGGCCATTGAAGCACCATATCAAGCCATCCGAGAGATACAGGAACTGACATCACGGCTTGCGTGTGCAGGGTGAGATTAGCTTCACCTTGTGGTGTCTGCTGCACCGTCAGAACAAGGTTACTGGAGGAGGAGGTTAACATGTGGCGCCCGCAGCTACTCCATAGCTGAGCACAAATCAGGAAAGATGTTCATCAGGTGGTCACATCAAAGGTCACTTCAATATTCAAATATTCCAAACGTTCAGCAATCGTGACAATCAAAATGTTTGTCTATTTATGTTTTCTATTGGCCATTGCCATACAATGAGTATTTCAGCTGTTTCATGAAAGAGATTTTAATTCCCAAAGAGAGGTCAAAGGATAAAATAAAATAGTATTATAGGCTTACATTAGGTATGACTGAAATCCATATAAATGTGTGCAAACCCTCCTAGCTGTCACTATGCAGTTGAATTATTAGTATAAATAAACGTTGCTAATTTGCCGCATTGTCTCTAAGCACGCGTGTGTAAGAGGGATGCTACGAACTGTGGAAAGACACTGAATTTAATGCAGTAATTCCAGAAAACCTCAAGGACAGGCCTATAACTGGGACACGGGAATCAATACGTTGACTCAAATGGGCTAAAGGAAAAAAGGAGCCCTCAAACTCCTCAGAAAAACACAGAGAGGACACAAGAGCGTAGGGCCTCAGCAGGAACAAGGCATTCAGTTTGTGTTCTCGCTCTCTTCAGTTTAATTGAATTCTTACAATGGTTAATATCATTATCAATGTCCTTTGCTTACGTCACGGTTGGTCGTTTCCTTAGCCTGACTGTGGTCTGCATTTCCCTCCTGATGTGACTCGATACAGAGAAGTCATAGTCCGGGTCACAGTTCACATGCTCAGGGTCTGACCACTGACTGTGGTTCTCTGGGATCACTTGCTTCCTTCGTTTTTTTTTACATATAGTATCTGTGAACCGGTCAAGCCCGTAGTAAAAAAAAAAAAAAAAAAGTAGATGTGCTGTACTAGCAGAGACGAAGTGGCATCTAATGCCAGTGGTGAGAGAACATGTCCATGCTACTGTTGCTACAAAAACCAAAAAGGCCACCTCCACAATACCTTCTCCGGTCACCATGGCCATGACAGAAGCGGCCAATAGCGGGGCACGTTTTCAGATGCATAGACGACCCCCACGAGCTTGACCGGGCCTCACTTCCTGTTTTTTTTCCTGTTACAGCGCAGGAACTCCTGTGACTAAAGTGACAGTAACGTCTCTAAAAAGCCGGGAAGTTTCGACCGCCTGAAATAACTATTGTTATGACTTTGGGACAATCAGCTGGGCAGGAAACTTAACAGGACTTCCTCTTTCACCGGAACACCAGAGACCTCTCAAATCTAGCCTCGGGGAAGATTCTACATCGGCAAAAGACATACACTATATGACCAATCAGTGCCCGACCTCACTAATGCTCTTCTGGCCTAATGGAAGCAAATCCCTGCTGCAATGCTCCAACATCTAGTACACAGCCTTCCCTGAAGAGTGGAGGTTGTTATGGCAGCAAACGGGTGGAACCAACTCCATATTAATGCAGATAATTTTGAATGAGATGTTGGGTGTCAGGTGTCCAGACACTTTTGGCCATGTAGCGTAGCAGCGTACTCCAGGATGACCTCGTAAAGTACTAAGAAAAGATCACCAGCCGTTATTGCTGCCTTTTTAAATAACTAATATTTTTTTAAAAAGCTTTTCCTTTCGTCTACTCGTAAAAAATAAATCAAGGTTACGCCACACGCTAGCTAGCAATTGTTTATTATGCACTTGTTACTTATTGTGTTATTCTGTGCGACCAGATTTGAAGCTTCCCTTTATCACAAAGAAATAACAAAGTTATGCATTACGGACTGTGGTGTAGCCCACAGGGCAGAAGGCTATGAGAGAGAGCTGGTGTGACAGCTGGAAGTGGAATGGCCCAGACGTGCATTTTAGGGCAGTTCTGCTTTGTCTGTCTCTCAGCTGGGCTGTCTCTGGATGTCTCAAAGCCTGCCGATCACAGCCAGACCAGCCCTTCCTACCTTCACCTCTTCTCTCATTTTCCCCCTTCCAAATGAATCATCATCATCTCAGGTCTGGCACAGGCCTCAGCGCAGCTCTCTCTCTCCGCAAACCACGCCACTCGTACGAACTAAACAGGGGAGAGGCGAGGGCGAGCGAAGGTCCCGGCGGAGCGGAGACAAGCTGAAACGGGCACGTAACTCCACGTAATTCCGCAGACACGTTCCAGTACGGACTGCGATCGCTGCCTCTGCGCAGGCTTATATGAGCTGCGCAGCGATCTCCCTCCACATGGCAAGCAGGCAGGCAGGCAGGCAGGCAGGCAGGCAGGCAGGCAGGCAGGCAGGCAGACAGGCAGGCAGGCAGGCAGGCAGGCAGGCAGGCAGGCAGGCAAGCAGGCAGGCAGGCAGGCAGGCAGGCAGGCAGGCAGCAGCCGCAGCCGACAGAGAGCCGTCGGGCCACAGGGCTGAAGCCAGTGCGAGCGTTTTGGGAACAGGGTGCGCAGAAAACGCTTGCACTGGGGTGGGGGGGGGGGGAACCGACCATACTAAACCCACACCCGTGAGGACACCTCCCGCTTTTACATTACAGCGCCAATGCCAACTGCAACCAAGCTTCCACGCTCACGGAAGAAGTGCATTACATTACCTTACATGTATTGTATGTACGCATGTGACCAGGGCTGTGAAAGGTGCCATCTCCGTGGAAACGCCCCGGCCCGGAGGAGGCGGGAGCCTGCGCTGGGCGTGGGGCCCGTAACCACCCCCCCCCCCGGACCCCCCCACCGCTGACCCATGGTCCACTGCCGCTACGCGAGCGCGCGAGGACGAAGAGCGCAGTGGGAGGTCACAATGGCCCATTGTCCCGCCGCAGACACTTCCCCCATTCACGGCGAGGAGGGCCCGATGGGGAACGGCACGTCACCCGGCCGAAGAGCGGCCTGTATTTAAAGGGGGGGGGGGGGGGAACGTGCCAGCGTGACGGGTGACTCGGTCTGGAGCGCCTCGTGGTGGCGCGGGTAAGGCTGGCACGCTCGGGCACAGCGGGCACGTTTTCGCCGCTTCGGTGCCAGGGAAGCGATCGCGGGGGCCGGGGCAGAGGGGAGGGGGGCACTCACGCGCTCTCATCCTCGCCGTACGTCACAGGATGTGAGCCAGCGCTGTTTCGGGGCGTGTCCACAGGATACTGCGGCCGAGGGGCTGTGTCTGCACACCAAAACAAGTGGGGGGGGGAAGGGGGGAGAGGATGGGGGTGCGGGGGCGGGCTAGGACCCGGACCTCTGATTCTATGTGATTCAGCCCTGCTCAGGATTTAGGATTTGGGCTCAGTGCTAGCGCAGAGGAAGGGGAGGTCAATGCGGGGCCAAGCTTCAGCTGATTGCGAAGTGTCCACATAAGGACAGATCGTGTGCCGTCCGATGCTGCCGTTCACGTAGCACATGCTGTCCGTGCCTGCAAGCGGTGCACAGAAACAAGGGAACACTGGAACGCACGCGCAATGCTAGGAGCTACGACAGATCGCCATCGTGTCAAAATATTGCCCATAAATGATGGAAACGTAAGAATTCATTAATGCAAGCAGTGTACGTGCGGAAACTAGTATTAAAAAAAAAATTTTAATAAAAAAAAAAAAGCTTTCCCTTGGAAACCCTTTGATAAGCCACTGAAGAAAAAAAAAGTTGGAAAACCAAAAAGTGCATAAACGATGCTGTACTGAAGGGCACTTTTGCAGCAGTGTTTCATCAAGGATTTGAACCTGCAATCCCACAGGTCTTAATCACAGCACTCCACTGACTACTAGAGACTCCTACAAGAACACAACTAAGGCATCCCAGAGATTTATAACAAAAACCAAATAAAGCAATGCCCGGAAATCATATTTGCGGCCAGACAGCGAGGACCCTTCAGAAAAGGGTCTTGCGTCAGAACTAAATATCCAACTTACTGACCCAACCGTGTCCAAGGATTTTCAAATCATTTTGAGCAGCCGCCCACACAAGAATTTTACAAGTGACCAGTTTGGATCGATGTGTTTAGACAGTCTATTGGTTTCTTGTTTTCTGAACACTGTCACAAAAACATCTTATTTTGTGTGTGTGGGGAGGGGGGGGGGGGGATTAGACATTGTGCAGCCAGATACAAAAAATGTGATATTCATATTTATCAGATTTCATGTGCCTGTTTGCTGCTTAGACTTCAAGGAAAAGATCTGATATATAGTGGATATGTGGAGGGGGGGGGGGGAAGAGTCAGACTCAGGTCACTTTGTCTGTTTAAATGAAAAGCCTTAAAAGCGTGAGCAACAAAAAGGGCTGGATGGCAGTGGCAGACTGGTGTGCGTGTGTGTGTGTGTGTGCGCGAGAGAGAGAGAGAGAGAGAGACCCGCACCTTGGGGAAATTTAATTTAATAGATCTGGCCTACGTAAACGACGTAACCCGGTGAGCAATCTCACCGGTGATACGTCTGAGAGAGATGGAAGTCAAGGTTGGGAGACGTTTTGACATAAACGGACTAGGATAACCGAAATTTAGCTCAGGACTTTATCTGGATATAGTCTGGCTATATCTGGCTTTTCAACCAAATGTATATCCTGGGTTTCACCAACTCTTTTTTAAACCGACATTTCCCTGCAAAAACGTTCACTGAGACAGAACTATACGACACTCAGCTGAACTGTGGAGGCACAGTTCAAATTTCTCTCAGACCCACACACGCGCCACCTCGCACGCGGTCACATGCACACCCATACCACATCAAACAATCACATACACCTCATAGCCTCCGTCGTACGACAATTTCAAAACCAAAACCGCAGAGTGCGCACTAAAAAGCAAAACAAATCTCTTTAATGGAATGGTCCGCCACTTAAACTAACATTCATCGTTTTTATCGCACGATGAACAGTAGTACAAATTCTGTTAATTGACACCAAAACAATTTGAAGAGTATTGTTTTGTCTCCAGTTCTTTGCATTATACCACATTATTAGGCGAGACATTTCAGCCAACAATGAAGAATACATATAAATACATTATTTCACTCTGCATAAACTGCTAAGAATTTACTTACTAATTTACTGCTAAGAATTACTTGCTGTTATGAATGGCTATAACGCACTGGAACTTCAATAATACTGTCGAATCTAAAATACCAAACTGCTGTTTTATTAAATCTATAAATTTATACAGATTCAAATGACTGAGATTTTAATGTAGGGGTAATTTCAAGGTGACAATACACTGGGCAATCTCACCAAAACTCAACTACAAAGCGTTTTTTCAGGAAACAAACAAGATCCTTTCTCCAAGTTTCCGTATCGTTCACAAATCAATACGGTGAATCCGTCCGATGCCATCCGTACTCGTCAAGGTGAAAATGTCGATCTTAAATCATTGTTTTCCAACAATATTTCAACAATACGTTTCAGCTTTCTTCTAACGAATGACATTAGCTATATTAGTTTGTTAAAAAAAACAGTATCGGTTTTGATGAAACCGATAAAAACAACTATACATTCCT
The DNA here is from genome assembly GCF_013347855.1 of Anguilla anguilla. NCBI lineage: Eukaryota > Metazoa > Chordata > Actinopteri > Anguilliformes > Anguillidae > Anguilla > Anguilla anguilla. Next base: position 5,841,092 of record NC_049203.1, read on the forward strand.
GTCACGCTCGCCGCAAGGTTTTCCTGTAGTAGGCTACAGTAGCAAATTTAACCGCGTGCCCAGCATTACCAGACGGGCGGACGGACTGCGGGGTTTTGCACTTACCTTAAAAACATCGCCGTAAGTACCACTCCCAACCCGGTGTATCAATTCATAATCATCCAGCGGGTCCAAGAACGAGACCCCAATGGTATCCATAACGGCTCCGAGTAGTCTCTCTCACGCGCCTACTCACTCATGGTATGACAGTTCTTCTCAGCCTCCGACGGACCGACCGACGTCGTCTTCCTTTTGGCGTTACTGCCTCTTCTCAAACAACCCGATTAGAAATATGGCAGTTTCAACGAAGCAACCTTGTGACACGGTATTACAGTGCGGAGGAGCTGTCAGTGTTTCCCCCCTCTTCCTCCTCCGTCACTACGCAGTACAACACCTGGCAGTGTGCATTACAGGAGCTGTGAAACAGTGACCCTTCTCGTGCCAGATCTGCGAACAATACTAGAGCACCGAAATTCGCTCGCGTGGAGGCGCGCGCTCTGCAGCTGTGCTGACATTGCACTGTACAGGAGAAACCAACTCCTTCCGTTAACAAACATAGAACCAAAAAAATACAACGCATTCGTTTTCATATTAATTTTATTTTATATTCAGTGAAATTATAAGGCAATACAGTTAAACAATAGTTAATCCGGAGACGCCAACTATGCCACAATTACATAGAAAACCATCTACTTCTACTTTCTAATCCTCTGTACGATTCCCTATGTCTGTAGTTCCTGCTATTATTAAAAATGAAAGTCCTAAGAAAAGTATTTTTAAAAAATTAAAGGCAGCAGTTTGAAAAGTCGACGATGAAAACAAGCAGTTCACTACAGTAGTTCAACCCTCCCAGTCCAGTTTCTCTCAAATTAAACTTTGTTCCGTAAAAAAATAAAATCTGGAACTGGGGGAAAAAAAAAATGTAACCTCTAGTAAGCGATAAAGAGCAGCGCTTTCGCAGGATACGAACTAGACAGACCAAAGATTCATACTACAGTTTGTTTATGGTATTTGTTTTCCTCAAGTCTTACCACTGAAATGGAATTACTGGAATCCATTTCCACATTCTGACTGTATGACATTATGACTCACCCAGGCTGAGTGTATAACAATTAATGTTGACATTTTCTAAATAAGGCAACTGATAGAGCGTTACAGGAAGTATTTTGTCATTATTTAAGGCCCCCCCCCCCCCCCCCCCAATCCAAGCAAGCACTGAAACAAATGCTCCTTCACGTGTGCACATACGAAAATAGTGACCGGTTAAAAAATTCAGTCTAAACATGATAAATATTTAACGGCTGCACGCATGACCTGAAATGGATGCCAAATGCCAGGTCAGATGACAAACCCCCCCTCAATGTGGAACACTATAAATATTAACTTTGCAGTACGTTTCTTACCTGTACGGCAAACCTAAATGAGCGTAGCAGGACTGAGGCTTGATGGATCTCAATTCTGACCAATGAGACGCACGCATTCGATACACCATGACAAAAATACCAGCCCCGCCAGGCTACCATTCGGTTCTGACGTACCAACGTGGACCACAGACGCGACGCATCATTCGAACAATTTCGACAGCGAGGCGGGGTCTACGTTGGCGCGTCGATTCGTATTACTAATTCGACAGGTCTGTCCTTCGGGGGGTCAAGAAAAGGAGGCCTTCTCATTCTTCACCATTTCAAAATCCATCAAGTTTTAACCCACTGTGACCTATTTGACACAATATTCCGTATGTACCTCTTTTCAGTTATAACTTGACCGGCCCAAAACAATTTAATTTAAAAAAAACTAAACAACAAGACAAAAATGGAACGGAGGTTCTAGAGAGCCTTGCGCTGGCGCTTCATGAAGGACAGGGTGTAGTCCCCGGCGGGGGCCGGCTTCTGCCTCTTCATCTGCACCTGCGACTGCGCAGTCAGCTGCAGCTTGATGGCGCTGGAGTTCACCTTGGCCGCGGACAGCAGCTCCTTCATGCCCTTCATTTTCTCGCTTTGGAACGTCACCACCGGTCCTCCCCCCGCCCCCGCCGGCGTCGGGGGCTGCTGCTGCTGCTGGGGCGGGGGGGTGGGGGTGGGGCTGGGCGACGCCCCCCGCTGCTTCCCCTCCAGGTCGCCGGCCCGAGAGCCCGTGCCAGACCGGCGGCGGCCGCCCCCCTCTCCACCGACCTTCTTGGGCGGGACGGTCTGAGCGGGCGGGGCCACGGGCGGCGCCGCGGGAGGGGGCGGGTCCTCCACTTTGGACTCCCGCCGGGGCCCCCGTCTCCGCCCCTCCCGCGGGTCCTCGCTTGACTGGTCGTCGTCGTCCTGGGGCTCGGGCTCTTTGGTGCTGATGGACACCTTTTGACGCACCTGTAGGGCAGAGGACAGAGCCTAAGCCAAGAGGCGTGGCACCTCGGTAAACCAATCAAGGCAGCCGATTGATGATCTCACATTTGAACATCCCCAGTCCTGGTCCTGGAGAGCCAGGCACAGAGCGCTGGTTTTTACCATAAGATCAGCGACCGAGCCAGACCCAAGAAACCAGGCGCCTGCATCAAGAGCAGGATCGCAGACTTAGCTGGATAACTGCGCCTAGGATAACTGCGCTGAGTAAAAACCCGGAACAGCTCTCTTCACTTCAGTCCGTGTTCCGGATTCGGTAGGGTTCCGGGTTTTACTCGGCGCAGTTATCCAGCTGACTCGGCGACCCTGCTTTGTGAGGCAGGCCGCAGGTGACCCGGGTCAGCCGCGTAATCGAAAGCTTTAACTCGACCGACCGTGAGCCGTTCGAGCGCAGAGTAACCAACAGAAGCCGGCAGACCCCCCGTGGCTCTGCGGGACCAGGACTGAGGCCCGCTGGACCGGATCCCCCCGCCCCGCCCCCCCCGCCCCCCGGCGGATACCTGCGCGTCGAAGCGGCTGAGCGACTGCACCAGGTAGGTGGCCCAGCCCACGTGGAGCACCGGCGTGGGGCTCCCCTCCTCCCACTTGCAGATGCCGTCGTAGAAACGGAGCAGGTGCGCAAAGCATTCTGGGTCCTGGAGGGCAGTGAGGGCGGCCTGCCGGGGCTGGTCCTGCTGGGTGGGGGTGGGGGTGGGGGTGGGGGTGGGGGGTGGGGGTGGGGGTGGGGGTGGAGGGGGGGGAGAGAGAGCAAAGGGAACGTCAAAAACGGAGCGGGGGATGAAGGAAGGGGGAGGGAGAGGGAGAAAGAGAAAGAGGGAGGGAGAGAAAGCGCCATGAACAAAGAGAGCAGAGATGAAAAGAGTCGAGAATAACAAAGCCAGGTTAGGAACCTGGGAAGACGACATTCTGAGGGTGATGAGTGATGTGGGCGGGGTCGAAAATGTGATTGACAGTGGAAAGTAGTCATGGACAGAGGAAAGTCATGGCATCCAGCGGGCGGACGAAGAGAGAGAGAAAAAGCAAGTAACATGAGAAGAAAGCGGGGAAAAGAGCAAGAGAGAGGAGAGTTGGACGGTGCGTAAAGGACAAGAGGCAAAAAAAAATTAAAAATGAGTATTAAGTGATGATAGTTCACTATCCCCTTCCGAAGCGGATGAAGCCATACTGTACAGATAAGTCACAGAAAATGAAGATTGTATCTGTGTTTTTGAGAATCCACACACGGCACATTCTGAGGGTTGGAAGGGGAGGAAGCCAGTGGGGGGGCCTGTATGCCCCAGTAATGAAAGGTGCAAAAGGGGGACGTCACCTTTTCGGCAGCCTCGCCCCTGTCCCCGCCCCCCTCCTCGCCGCTCTCCGCCGCCGCCGCCGTCTCCTTCAGCAGCGTGGGGATCACGTCGTTGGCGATGTCGAAGAACTCCTTGTAGATCTCCTCGTCCTCGCGGAAGTAGTTGTAGCTGGGGACGACAACGGCGTTTTAAATCTCGCCTCAGGACAAGTTGGTCAGAAAACACAATTCTCCTTCCTTTCCGAATATCTTTCCGCTTGTTGTTCTGGGGGACAGATTATGTGACTTTATGCTGCTGCCAGCAATGTTTCGATCTTGTTTCAACTATTATATGTATATATATTTAAATTTTATTTTATATATGCATTTTCTGATACGAGGACTGACAGCATGGTTGTTTTTTTTCTACCTACGAAAACTTTAATTAAAAAAAAAAAAAGAAAAACAAACCAAGTCCGTACAATTTTACACAATTCCACCACAGAGCGGGACTAAACAGCTGCAGCTGGATTCGAAATCACAACACAGGGGGGTAAAAAAAAAGGAAAAGAAAACAAGGGGAGAAAAAAAAAAAAGGTGAAGGAAAGGGAAGCAGGGAGGGCGGGAATGTTCCCTGTCTGGGCGTGCCCAGCGCAGACGCCCCCCAGGGGGGACGCGGTGACAGACGGGAGAACTCCAGCGACGGGACGGGGCGGGGCGGGGCGGGGCGGGGCCGGCAGCGGTATATTTAGCGTCCCCACGTGTGTTTAGCGGGCGGGGAGAGTGCAGGCTGGCGGTCGCCACGGATACAAGTCCGACGCCACGCCCGTTTCAGACCCAGCCCTGCATGAAGGACGTGCACGGGGACATGGGAGTCTGAAGGGAAAGGGCAGCATGTTTACTCTCTCTCTCTCTGCTCTGGGGGAGATGACAGAGAACGACGGCTGAATAAACGCTCACACACATTCTCCCATTTTTGAAACAGAGTTAGCTCCTGGCATTAAATCAACTTTGGGAGAAAGAAAGAAAAAAAAAAAAGGAGAAATGTAGATAATTAATAGGACCGTGTGCCCTTTTCCAGTTTGAACACGATAACGCCTAAAGGTTTCAAAGTTCAATGTCAGATTCGGAGCAGAAAATTTGCAAGGTTTGAGAAACACACTCATACCTGACCATTACTTTATTTCCATCACACAGCTAGGACAGATCTGGAGTTACTGGGCGGATACACTGTCCATCGCAACCCCCCCCCCACCCCCACCCCCGAAATATCCAATGTCAGCCACAGTGAGCCTAATGATGAAAACTCATCCACGCCACGCACAGCTTTTATGTGGTTCTGGACGACCTGTAGCCATGGCAATGCCACAACCTTACCCACCGTGAGTGACTTTGACATGCCAGGTCAAATTAATGGGGCCACTTGTGAGCCTGCATATTAAAAGATAAACACGAAACCTTTTCAAATAAAATAAAATAAACAAAAACCCACACTACACACGGCTATAGAAACTAGTATTTCACCACGTGACTATAAAAGGTCTGTGAAATGCTGATTTGCAGTACACAGAACAACTGTATTCACTGCTGTTCGCAACACAAGCACTAAAAAAGGAGTTTTCAAGCTGCTTTATAGCGACCCCTTATGGTTGTTGAAGGTCATGACAGAAGATCTTGAGAATTTTTAAAAAAATGAACACCATAATACAGCCGTTTTATATGAAACCGCAATGCACTATGTATGAACTGTTATTGTTGTGGATAAAATGCCACGCTTCAGGCCAAGTTGCCAAACAGACGTTTGGGGAACGTTCAGACATGCGGTCAGAGAGCACTTCCTGCTCTATCCACGATGGTAACACACACACCCAGCTTCCTAGCACACACAAAGCGCTAATTTACCGACAGCTTTTATAAAAATAAAAAAAAACAAAAAGGGAAGCTATCAGTGTCAGGTGTCATGTGACCAGACTCACTCCTGCATGACGGAGGAGGCTTCGGCCCAGGACCCCAGGGCGTCCCGCACGTTCCGGTGCCTGTAGTGGTACCCGGCCAGGAACATGAAAGGGTAGATGTGCTCGTTGTTGTAGTGCTTCTTGGCGGCGTTCACGGCCTGAGCGGACACAGAGAGACAGCGCGGAACTAGGGAGGCGTACGAGTTACAGATCAATTACCCATCAGATATGTGCCTGCTCCTTTTTCTTTCTTTTTTTTATTCTGATGAAGGGTACATATGTACAACCATGTGTTGGGACTACTTGCCTCCATTCATTAACTTATAATACAAAAGCCTGCGTTAAAAAAAGGATAAACGCATTAAAATAGAGGATATCGTCTAACGTAAACAGAATAAAGCAAATATATATTATGAAATGCACGTTTTGATAGCAATTATGCTGTCTGTTGGTAAGCCGTTGCATAACCGGGATAATGCCCACTCACAACCCTCCCCCAAATAGCAGGTAGCTCACCTTTAGGTGCAGTGACAAGGGACTGGCCCGGCCAGGAATGGGGTCTTGGTCCTCCAAGTCTGCTAAGGTGCCCAGGGCCATGGGGTACCTACAGGACAGGAGGGGAACAGCAAACATGACCAGAGGACCGCAAATGCCTGTATCACTGGCTAGAGCGCCAGCCTGGAGGACTCTGGGTAAAACGCTGGCCTGGAGGATTCTGGGTAAAACTCTGGCCTGGAGGATTCTGGGGAAAACGCTGGCCTGGAGGATTCTGGCCAAACAATATCCTGGATGATTCTGGCCAAACACTATGATGGAGGATTCTGGGTAAAACGCTGGCCTGGACGACTCTGGGTAAATGCAGTGGCCTGGAGGACTCTGGGATAAAATGAAAAGCTCTGGTCCCCATGTGCTGCCACTATCCCCTCTGTGAGCCAGTGTAAATGGGAGCTGAATCTTCCTCACCTGTCCAGATCTCCTCGATCATACAGCAGCCACAGGAGCCTCTGCAGAGACAGGACACAGGCAGAGAGAGGTGAACAAGCAGAGGATAGAAATCGGGGGCAGGGGTCAGGAGGCAGGGGGCAGGGGGCAGGGGGGAGGGGGGAGGGGGGAGGGGGGGAGGGGGGAGGGGCAGGGGGCAGGGGGCAGGAGGGGTGAAGATTCACCTGTTGGAGCTGAAGCAGTTCCGTGCTGTCTGTGTGCAGGTCTACAGAAGGGTTGATGGCACACACCATGAAGGCCACCTCCATGTTCCTGTTGCACTTCAGGTACGAACCCTTCAGGTACAGCCAGCTCTAGTTTGGGGGGGGGGGGGGGGGGGGGGGGGGGGGGGGGGGGGGGGCACACAAATGAGCCGCCGAGAAATTGCTCTGGAGGTTTAAACCACCAGCTTACAGCAGAGATAGTATAACAATGACAAGATAGTGCTAATGTCATTTTACTCACAGAAGAAAATTAAAGGCGCTCCACCAATCACAGTGTACATTTGGTGACGAGCAATAGAACAACACCAACACTGATTGGTAGATCTGATTGTTTCGATCATACTTCCAGGATGTCTGCGAGAATTGCAAGAGAGCCCACAAATCATCATTTGCATTCTACTGGTCGTTACCAATGTACTCTGTGATTGGTGGAATTCCTGATAACGTGACACAGTCTCCTGCTTGTATGGTTTAAAGCAGATGGAAAAAAAAAATTTAGGAGCACATCTACTCTTGCTGATGCCCACCTCCCTCACCCTCTCGCTGATGCCCACCTCCCTCACCCTCTCGCTGATGCCCACCTCCCTCACCCTCTCGCTGATGCCCACCCCCCCCCCACCCTCTCGCTGATGCCCACCCCCCCTCACCCTCTCGCTGATGCCCACCCTCTCACCCTCTTGCTGACGCCCACCCCCCTCACCCGCTTGCTGACGCCCGCCCCCCTCACCCTCCCACCCGCCCCCCTCACCCTCTCGCTGACGCCCGCGCTGACGGTTTGCCCGCGCCGATCCTCGTTCCCCTTGCCGTGCCACGTCACCTCGGCCGTCTCCTCGCCGCCCTTGCCGAATATGACCCAGGCGTGGTCCTCGGACAGCGCCAGGTGCACGTCCCGCAGACCCAGGACCTGGCAAGCTGCCACCACCGCAAAGGCCACCCCAGAGCTGTCCAGCTTTGTGCCTGAACAAAAAAATGAAAATAAAAATACAGATTTAAAAAAACAGGAGTGAGGAAGAGCAAAGGACTGTGTCCGTACAATGCCTGCATTCCGGAACCACCACCACCACCACCACCACCTACCCCCCCCCCCCGTTCCTCCCTGCCCAATGCTAGTCACCGGTCTCTTCACTTCAGCCAAGCCCCCATTAAAGGTTAAGCCAAAAGTGCACTATCACTCCTGCATTGCTGCACAGTGCTGTAATCTCTGCCAAAGACTGCTTTCCATAGAAGTGGAGGATTAAATCTAATCAAATCAGCCCCTAGGACTCGTCAGACAGGGAAGTGCTCTCGTGAAAACCGAAGTGTAAATAAATTCTTTCCGCATGCACCGGTGCTGGAACAGCGTGTTCCATTTACACAAAACAGGTGGCAACGGGTGGCCTTGTTAAGACGCTGGGAGGCGACTGGTGTCGAGTCGTCTCTCGGAAACAGCAGCAATCTGTGTAAGGGACTACATGCGAGACTCACAAGAGAGATTTTCCTAAGAGGCTATAGGAGAGACTGAAAAGAGCGATTTTTATCAAACGCAAGACGCTCTTGGTTGTTCCTGGTCTACCGGGACTCTGAAAGTAGTGCGGCGGGCGCAGGGCTCCGCCCGGCGCGGAGTGATCTCCTGGCCCTCACCCGTGATGAGGCTGAAGAGGGACTGGATGTGCGCGCGGTCCTTGAAGTAGGACCGGCTCAGGCTGTTCCAGATGACGTCGGACACCTTCTTCACCAGCTCGCGGCTGGACCCGCCGGCGGGCCGCCGGTACTGCGACATGTCCACGGCGCCGCGGATCTGCGAGGTGAAGCGCTCGTACATGGCGGAGAGCAGGCCCAGCTCCGCGGCGGGGAAGCAGGACGCCGGGCAGCCGGGCTCCAGCGGCTCGAAGCGCACGCCCGGCACGTTGGTGGGCACCACGCGGTTCACCGCCAGGAAGTGCTCCACGAAGCCCAGCACCAGGGAGAGCAGCGCCAGGTCCGGCTCCGCCTTCTGCAGCTCCGCCTCGAAGAGCCGCACCACGCCGTCGATGCCCCGCAGCGGGAAGAACTTCTTCTGGGCCGAGCGCAGGCCCATCGCGTCTGCCCCTGCTCGCCTGCTCCCGCGCGCGGTTCTGTCTGTGCTGGCCTTCCAAAACCCCCTCACGCAAGCCTCTGCAGAGCACACAGACAGCAAACCGAGGAGTCAGTGCAAAGGACAGCTACTGGAGAGGTGACCGGTGGGCTTTTCTCACGTTGAAAATGTACTCAACTAAAATAAACACGCCATTAGTTTAAAAAAAAATAAATCAGTTTTTTTTTTTTTCTTTTTTAAAAAGCATATTCTCAAAGAGAACAACAGTCACACTAAACAGGGGGAGTGAGGATGTCATAAAGAGACTGTCCTGTATTCAATCAACTTATGTCCTCCGTTCTGACTTCCCAGTATTCATTTATTAACGTCACAATTTCTTCACAAACTGTTTTTTTTTTCCCGAACTAGTTTTCGAGATTGCTTAATTTGCTGAACAGAACAGAAAAATTTTTATATTGCTTTTAACTGTTAGTCAAAGTTAAGGACACATAGCGATAGAATACCAGCCAATGTTTTGAATCTCCCGCTGTCTTCTCTCCCCACCCCACTGGCCCATTCGGTGACGTCACAAAACAGCTCGCTGACGCGACCCCGCTACGGAGAGGGCAGGGGGCTCGACTGGGACGCAGCCGACGTCTCCTGGCCTGTTGCCAGGACCGCCTCCGCCCACAATAGAACAATCAAACTCGTCGTTGCTGTGGTTATCCTTTCAGAGTTGCTGTAGTTCTTTAATCAAAGTTCTGGCACAAGCTTGTACGCCACACATGTAAACAGTATCTAAATGCAGGATTGCACGTGTGCCAGTTCAGCATTAACGTGATACAGGGAATCAGGCTACAGAGCTGGGAAGCAATCAGCCCGCTCAAGTCTAAACGTAAAAAGCGAGCTGGTTAAGCTACTACAATATGTGATGCAGGAAAATTGCCGTATCGATGCATACCACAAAAACGTTAAAGTTACGTAAGCTGCTTCCCGGTACAATACTGCAAGATCAGATAACCCGACAAAGCTCACCCTACCGACTACGTAGTCAAAGTGAATGGCAAGCTAGCTTATTAGCCAAGTGCACTGATAACACACTATGCTTTAGAACCGTTTTCAGTCGCAATCCAAGTTAGCTGGATAGCCAACTGACTAACGTTAGCCAATATAACTTCAAATACACAACACACGATTTAACACGAATCAAGCCAAAACGCAGGCAAGTTCGTTACATTTTTCATATTTTAAGAGGTCTACAAAATCCTCGACTACAACGACTATAAGTATATTTAATAATGAATTACTAAGTAGCAATATCCATCCTTTGCAGACCGTCTCCGCTAGCTAACGTTAGCTAGCTAAGCAAGCAGCTGATAGGCAATATTACACAAGCACTTTTTGTTCATTTTCAAATTGAGCGAAGTCATTGGTTAACTACTTGTCCTTCTCCATTTTAAAAATTTAATTGCAAACACATACCTGGGATATCATAACTTTGCCCACGTGTTTTGTTATGCGGCTAAGCTAGTTTACAACCAAAACCTCTTGCTTTTGCCGCGCAGTTGTGTTTCGCCTCAGCTCGTGCTCGTCGCGCCTGAACCCCAAAGTGTTTACCAAGCATGCGTGGAAATGTAGTTTATTTGCTACTTCTCAAAGGGGGCGGGGCACCGTGTTCTCCCCGGGATCACCACCAGTCGGCACCATTGAGACGCAGGTGCTGTATTATGTTTCAAAACGGCACCAAGACTCTTGCATCAGTATTAATTTACATTACATAATCGCCTACTGAATAGCAAAGCAAAGGAGTTCGGGACACCCACAGAGATACCGCTGGCAAAAAAGTATTGACCAAATTATGCATATAGTAATAGTAGATTATAGGCCTATGCTATAAAGAATATGGATCATTTCACTTACCAGCCACCGGTAGATTTCCCACCACAGTGTCGAGGGTATTGTATAGCTAGCTATTCAGTGCAATTTCAAAATCACAACAATAAATACGATAACTGTCGGTAACGAAAAACTTCCCAAGTGCAGCTGTTGACATTCTCCCATTCTAATAGACTACAGGTAATGGGCACTGGAGGTTCATTGGTTCATTGGAAGGTTCAGGTGCACGGTCCAGTAGTATATAAAAACACTTTCGCCCACGAAACAGCATGTGTCATGACATTCCTACCCTGAATCAAGCAGGCTATATAACAGTTCTGAGTTTTCCCATCTTAACCAATGAGTCCCTTCTGCATGTTTGTTTGTTTGTTTAAGCAGATATTTTGATCGACTATATTAGAGGCTATATGTGGAGAAACTCCATCAATTAATAGGCCTGTGAGATACTATTCTTCTTATCATAACATTTACATCTGTGACATGAATATGTTACAAAGCAGAAACTGTAGAAGTACAGAAAGTGGTAGGATAGCCTATAACACGACGTTTGAGCCGAAAAATGAAATAAAATAAAATAAAAAATTGTTGTGGCGAATCTGTGGAAGATAACTTGTCTGTGGCTTTTATGTAAAACTGGCTGGAAAAATATGCCAGGTTTTACGCAACTCGATGCCCCAGACAATGTCAGTTGGCGAAGGCTAAATTTGGTCTGGACTGAAGTGTGGACATTTTTTCCTCTTTCTTGCTGTTTCAGCCCTTGAAATAAAGGAGTTGCCTGCGTCATTTATAACAATTATTCCATATTATATTATACTATTATCCCACATTGCATTATTATTCCAAGCTATAAGCTCTCATTCAATAGCAAAAATGCAGACAAATTAATTGAGTAATTTTTCTCTCTATATATGCTGTCCTCGGAAGCCTGTGGGCCACTCGATTGCATGAAGCCGTCACAATTCGCTTAAAATGTGGCGTGGCCCTTTAAAAGAGCTAAACGTCAACCTTTCACCCTGATATCGTTGGGCTCTCTCTCTCTCTCGCTCTCTTCTGGACTGGGCCCGCCTTGTTCCACTCTCTAGCAGGTTCAAAACGCAAGCTAACGCATCAGAGCAGGGCTTGTGCGAATGTGTGTGTAGGTTTCGCAGGCAGTGCACCAGTTGGCATTGCGTCTCACCCGAGGAGGGGGAATACGAGGAAGGAAGCGTTACGAAGGAGATTAGCGATTCAGATATAAAATAAAATTCACAAATTAGGTTCTTGTTGTTCTTGCCGCAGCAACAGCGCATAATTTAAACCGTACAAAAATGGCAGATCCAATGACCCAGTCTGCACAGATCTCCTCGTCTGAGGGACTTGTCGATGGAAAGAACTCATCTTCCTCGTCCAAAGACTCTAAGTTCTCCGGTAAGAGCGACTCTATGACATTGTGATATTGCATGTGAATATTGACACTGGATGTGCATAATTTAGGCTTTATCCACCTATGTGCAGTTTCTTCGATTAATACAATTCTAAAGATCCTGTCTGCATTTCAACTAGCTGTGTGTTGTTGTAACATGTCTGCCTGTATGTCGGGTTCATTTGTTTTATTTTACTGCATAAGGCTATATCGGGCCTATAACTACTTTTTTTGAGTGGACAGTTTGCATTCCAATTGGGTAGAACGTTTGTTTTCTTCGTGTGTTTCGTGTTAGGTCATAAACGTGAAGTGTTTGCGAATGTCGTTTACGGATCTTTCGCACTTCGTAGCCTATTACTGTTGCAGTCTCTTGCTTTCTGCCTGAAAGTAACCAAACCGTATTACGCCTCCCGTAAAAACTAGATGGTCAATGTCCGAGTAAAGTGAATCTTGTACCTGCCACATTGACTTTGGCATTTGGCAGTGGAGAAATAAACGTTGACTTATAAATGTGAAAGCTTAATTTCAATTTTGAATTTCCTTGACAAGACGTGGGTTTCTTGTATTATATGTGTTGCTATTTATCCTGTTGCGCGAATTTAAACTGTGAAGAAAAACAATGGTGACGTTTTTCTCCCAGTGGCCGTTGTTGAAATGGCTACATGTTGCGGCGACGGCGATCTGCACTGCAGATGTATCGTTACTGGGCAACAGCGATTGAAGGCGCTCTTAAAGGCGCGGCAGTGGCCTATATATTGTCGCCAAAACAACATTTATGGGCTATCTCGAGGGATACATTTCATAGAAAATAAATATGTAGCCAGACCACAAGGCCGTTTCTTTGTTCTAACCAAGAATTACAACTGGTATGTTCACTGTATGTGGCATATTACTCGTTTATCCTGCAATTATTTTATTATTTCGCAGGCAGTGATGACTGCAGTGCATTTCGAGGTTTAAGGCTAATATAAACTGGGAAGATAAAGTATAAATTTCCTGAACCGATATGCATTTGGTCAATTAGCTATTGTTGTCGGCTTCCCTTTTGTAGTCAACTCCCGGCTGCTTGTTCATAAACCAATTGTTTGCAAGCCACTTCAGTGTTGCACTGGGTTAAATGCAAGACTGCAAGCGAGAAGGATTCGAATGGACAGATTCTATCCGTTACCAAAGGCATATTTTATTTAAAATATGAGTGCGTGCTCTGTCTAGTTTCGTACGCTCGTAGCAGACGTGCTGGTGCATGCAGGCTCCAATAACCAATCTTTTTTGCTCCTTCAAGCGCACAATGCCAGCATGTCCTATTCAGATTGCCGAAATGTTTAGCGCACAAAGCTGAACTGTATGGTGACTATGCATATTGCAGAGCAGGACCGCAGACTTACGGAGTAGTGTTTTCCATTAAATGTAACAGCGCCGTTATAAATAACTTAAGTTAATTCTTGAAAATATTTACACACTTGCTGTTTGGGAGGTACTTCTGGTTAATTCTGTCTGGGAAAGGGCGTCAAGGGCAAATGTGTAGTGTTAGCGAGGTTAGTCATCGATGTGCTGCCCTGGGCTTGCATGCTCTTCCTTGTAATATCATTAACATATTGGCTTATGAGCGTCCTGCAGTTGAATATTATTCATGGTGGCCACTGCGATAAGGACTACAATTACAGTAATGCATTGATTCATAACTGCGCAGCTAGAGCATGGGTGGGCACAATATGTATTCGGCCTCCATGGTAGCATTAGTAAACAATTCTTCTAGCTCTGGGATCCTGCAAACTCTTGAATCCAGGGTGCATTTTTTTGTTGTTGTTGCTGCTGCTGCTGCTGTTGATTGAATCTAAAAAGCTTTTATTTCACGCGTTTGTATGCGATGAGCGTTTGACGGTCGTCGACGGCAACATCACTGGAGCCCCTTGGCTTGGTTCCAGATAACGCGGCCCTCCTCGGCTCTCGAGCTGGCTACTCCTGAACGGCTGGGCCTAAAACAACACGGTTGTGCGCGTGGGTTGAGTGGGAGGGATATACTGGTCACTGAGGAGCTGGCATACTTCTCCGCGAGGGGAAATTGAAGCGCGAGCTATAGCTCGTGGCCTACTTTCTTTCAGCGCAGATTGCCGGCCTCTTCGGGTTGGTTCCGAGTTCTTTGAAAGCTCTGATTTTTTTCCTCCAATATACGTCCCTTCTCGCAGCTCCTGAGACAATGGGTGTCTCAGAGGGACACCCTTTAGCAATAAAGAGAGGATGGAGCTACCGCTAACGCATCCGTTAGCTCCCCTGATTCGTAGCAACGTGGTCCATCGTTACCGATCGTTGCCGTTGCGGTGCTGAAGTCCTTGTGGGGGCAGCCAAGGTCTGGGACCCAAATACGTCCGTTTTTGCCGGAACACGCCGTGTATTTTTGTACTCCCACCGGCTTTCCCCTGCCTATTTCAGTAGTTCCTTCTTTTTAAGGTTATCCTATTATATCTGACTGGGAAAGGAATTCAGATATACTGCGTTGTGTTATTCATGACCGTGGATTGAATGCTTTGTTGTGTGTATGGGAAGCATTGTTGGGCTGAATGGGCTGTTCTCATGATTATGTTATGCGATGTTATGTTATGTATTACTACTAGTACTCTTATTGCTACCAGTATACTGGATTGCTGTTCAGACTAGACTGTAATATTGTCTCTTTCTTTTGATCTCTCTCTGCTTCTGTCTTCTTATATCGCTCTCTCTCTCTCTCTGTCTCTCTATCTCCATTACATTGCACATTCTCTCCTTTCATAGCCTATAGACATTTGATCTGCCGGTGCACCTGTTGTCAGTTTGGGCATTATACCCAAGAAGGTCAGAAACATCACAAGGAATGGAGATGTACGTGTGCGGACTGCACTTAAACCCCCTGAAACAGGTGGCAGTTGGAGAAGCGTTGTGTTGTGCGGCTCTTGTGTCTGAGCAGTGACCTTGTAAGATGTAATGAACGGAATTTAAATTTCAATCAACTGCATCTGTAGCAGGTGGGATTCCTTTCCTGTGTGACATTGTTGTTAAGGAAACCACCCTCGTGACCGGAGCACTGTGGGTTCAGCTCCCCGGGTGGAGTGTGACTGCTGTAGCCTTGTGACTTTGCTTAACCCCAGATTGCTGCGATGCAAATCTGTCTGTGCGCATGAATATTATGTACAATATCTGAGCTATGTAGCTCGCCCTGGTTTTGGGCATCAGGTATGCAAGCGAATACTGCAATGTAATGCAAGTGGCTCTCGTTGGAGAACCATCTGGAAAGTGTGTGGTGTGCAGTCGTGCTGTGGAGTGCCTTGGAGATGATGTAGTGGTGTGCCTTATGGAGGTTCTTTCTTGCCAGGCATTTGGGGTCATCTAAGAGCAGGCTGAGACAGCACAACCCCCCCCCCCCCTCCTTCTCTCCCCACCCCCCCCCTCACCCCCACCCACAGGCTTGAGTGTCATATCTCTACACCCCCAGGAACGGCTGCTGTGACCTGGGTGGCTCCCAAGGGGTATTTGTGTGGATGGACCATGGGGAGGGGCTATGCTGTACTGGGACGTGTGATTCTGTGTGCCTCTCTCACCATCTATTGCTGGATGTGTGACCTCCTCCCCCCCTTCCCCCCTCTCCCATCTTCCAGCACCTCATTTCCTGAGATGGACCCACAGCTCTGAATAATTTAGCACAGATCCTATACCTCAGTGGTATGGTAGCATATGTTTGTGATGAAAGAGGGGAGGAAAAAATAAAAATGGTGATAACCCACATTGTATTACTGAGTTCCTGGCAAGTGCCGTATCATTTCTCCTATCATTTGCATTCTGAATTTGATTTGAATTTTCCAGTTTAGGGCATGGGAATATTTTTTTTTTTTTTTTTTTTTTTTTTTTTTTTTTTTTGCTTTGCAGAAATGAGGGCGTGAACTGTATCGCCAACCTCCCTGAGCAGATTTTTTTTTTTTACGTTGAATCGGACGTGAGTTTTTTTTTTTTTTCGATTGTCTGCTTCTGTCGCCGCTAGTGTGTCGATTCGTTGGCATGGAAACGGGGTGTGTAGCCGGCACTCCCGTGAGAAGCGGGCGAATGAGCTGTGAGCCTGGCCTGCAGGAATGCGGTATATCTTGGGAGTGCTCGTCTATTGATGGGTTTTTTTGTTTTTTGTTTTTTGTTTTTTTTGCGACAACCGGACCGGCCCGTCTCCCCAGGGGAGTTTGGGCACTCGAGTCTCGCACCGCTCCAACGTTCTCTCGAACCCAAGGCCTTGTCATCGCCCAGGAATCCAGTTTCTGATGCGAACAGATTTCGCACAAGCCGTGACCCAGTGAAGAAATTATATTTAAGATATAACGGCAAAAAAGCTTTGGTGCTCAGTTATGTTGCAGGCAGTACACTAGAAGGACTGACTTTTTCCCCCCTAAAGCTCACTTGGTATTCAGTGGCAGTGCAGATTTGAGTTGGCTTGGTTATGTAACGTTCAGTGTGAGTAATTTAAATGACTGTGTAGTGTAAGAGAGACTAAACCATGAGAAAATATTTCCAATACGCATGTGTAAAGTTGCTCATTGCCAAACTGTTGAGAGTAAAGAGCCACCACCCAGATTTTCAGCATTTTTAAGCCTTCATTACTGAGTGTGGGAGTTTATTTGAAAAGACATCCAGATAAACCATCCAGGTTCCGGACAGAGGTGACGCATGGAAAATGGAAATAAAGTCTTCGAATTGCGATTTCTGCTTCGAGATATTGATCAGCCAAAGAAAGATCAACTGTCCGACCCGTAGTCATCTTCTTTGTGTCGACTTTTATTGCTATTTTTCACCTTGGGAGATTATTTGCCACCTTTATTTGCTTTGTGTCTTTATATATGGGGAAACTGAAGTTATTTGGTTGTTCCTGCAGTACAGTATTAACCGGGATTGGAGAACTACAGTGCATTTGTTATAATGTTTCTTTGACAGCGTGGAAAAAAACAAGAGGAGTTACGTGTGAGAAAATGGGTAAGAACTGTCTAAGAAGAAGTCTGTTGGATGTGGCAGATTTGATATGGTTGATGAAAGGAGACTTGGTCCCATTAGGCATCTCCGTAATGCTGTAATGACTTTAAGGTTGGGAAGGGCTGTACTCTTGTGGAGAGGGGTGGGGTGGGTGGAGTCAGCGGTGAGGGTGGGTGTGGTCTTACTGCTCTAGGATTCTTATTCTTCTGTCCTTTTTATTTTTTCAGATTCCTTTCTTTCCTCTTCGCCTGTATCTCTCATTCAGTCTCCTCAAGGCAAGTGTATGGTTCTCTCTCCTATTCTGCTCGCCTGCTCTCTCCTGCGCTCTCTGTCTCTTCTTCTATCCCTCTATCCTTATCTTTCCCCTGCTCTCCCTTCCCCTCCTCTTTCTCTCTGGCTGGGCTGCTGCTGTTCTTTTGTTCCATCCCTCTCTCTGGTGCCTCTCTCCCCCTCTCCACTGTACACAAGACTTGGAGCTCAATTGGTGCAGAAGATGAACCACAGTCCCTTTTCTAGCTCACTTCCTCTTCCCTATCGTCCAATCACCTGTGTGCCACGGTTGGGCTCGTGACAGAATTTCCTCCATTTGGAGTGCAGTTGAAGCTCTAATTGAAAAACCAATTGGAAATGCCTTCGAGTTTGCAACCTTTTCAGATAATTAAGGCCCCCATCCTCCCCACCCCACCAACCAGCGTATAATTTAGGTCATAAAGGGTCCAGGATACTCCTGGGATTGTCACCCTATTTTAAGATGGCTGCAAAGTTCAAGTTCACAGGAGTGACACCTTTTTAAAATGGATCTGAGTAGTGTCCCCCTAGGAACCCTGTCCTTAAATTGGATCGCACACCCCAACCCCCCCCCCCCCGCCCCCTTCTCCTAATACCTAATACAGTTCCAATTCCCTGTGGGTGCTGTACCCACCCCCCACCCCCCAGAGGCATCGTTTACTGTCCATTTTACGGCCTGCTGGGGGGTCTACAGGCAGGCCTGTACGTGCTCCACTCTCCTGCTGCTTGTAGTTCATACCTGGCTTACTGCATGTCACCTCCGCCGGCTGCTGAAATTAGCAATAAGAGCTCAAGTACTTATTTATCTTTTAGGACTTTTTCCATTCGTCATTTTTTAATTGTCAGTTTCTCTTTTTTTTTGATACGTTTTTATTTATTTATTCTTGTGTTGGCTACAGTGCATACATCCAGCCTTCAGTCAGAAGCCAGTACCCCTGATAGAGCTGTACGGGTGCTGGGCCTGTTTTCTCTCATTGTGAGGGGAATGTAGGGGGCCTACTGCCTGTGACCTTTGACCTCTACACTGTAAAATTGCTGTTCACATTACCACACTCAACAGGATTATTATTAATAATAATAATAATATTATTATTATTATATGATTGCTGCTTTTTTGCAGTGCAGTTAAGCAAAACTGAGTATTCATTCCAGATGTTGAGCTATATTTATAGCTTTTTACTCTGATAAAATAAGTAGGCATATAAAATATTTGTTCCTTAATATTTAGGATATATTACGTGGTTTTTTTTCTCAGTGTTTATTGAGGAGATTGGAGAATAATCACTCTAAGTGTCTTTTAAAGCAACTCTCACTGAGTTTGTCGGTCTCATTCAGTTCTCTGCACAAACTGCACAGTGTTAGTTAAACTACTTATGTTGGCAACAGTGGAAAAGGTTTGTACTCAAAAAGGTGGAGTTTCCAGTCTGACTTGGCTCCAGCCTCCGTTGGTGAGGGTGGTTAATCTTTGCGAATTATTTTTGTGATTCACTGGGATTGGTGGGTTTGGCCAGGTCATCCCATAGTTCTTCGAATTGTGATAGTCCTCAGTCCTCCTACTGTTTGCCTGAGTTAATCTTCAGAACCAACGGAATTTTCCATTTTCACATGGATGATTTTTGAGAGAATCTGAAGTGGATTTTTTTTATGATAATGTCAAGTAAACCAAAACACAACTTGGGATCACTTCCAAATTGAGATTTCTTCAGTTGGTTTTTATTTCATGACTCCTTGTGTCACACTTTGGTCTAATTCTGTTGCTTCTCTTTGGGCGGTCCTTTGACTTGACTTTTTGTAAAACTTAGACAGTGAACACTGAATCCACATGTGCTTTTTCTTCTCTGTGCAATGAAATGTGGTTTTTGTCTATTTCTTTATATTGGTGCTTAGTGGTTGGTGTAATCTTGTGCCAGCTATGAAGCACATGAAAATGGGCTTTTTAGTGCCAGTTATTTTGATATCTCACACCGCATATTGCACCATAGTTCGTATGTGACGGCTAAAAAGCAAACTCTTCTTCACAGTCCAACTGTATAAACACGTATGTGGGAGGTCAGATCTATTATGCAACAGCGGGATCGGCCTCTCTTTGTATATTACCAGAATAGCAAGTTAGGGATTCAGAGGTGAGTTCCACTGAGTCATACACCACAAGCAAAGACTTAAATCAAAGACGCTTTCGTGACCAGATCTGCGATGCTCCCTCTCCGAATTGCAAGAACACCCTGTATTCACCCTGAAAATCGGTAGCGAATATACGGCAGGCGCACATACGTTTATGAGAATCGTGTTTTCCCCACACAGATGTTTTATATCTTTTCATTGGTTGTCGCTGCATTCGAAACTGCATCGATCACTTCGGGCGTTGCTGCATTGAGGGCCTCCCTCAACGGCAACCCTGTAGATTCAGAATGCGGCGATGCGCACGCATCCATTGCTGCGAAGCTGCTGCTGCCCACCATTCCATGCATGACTGCTTGCGCTGCGGGGAAATGGATGAGGGCGCTGAGGGCATGGCGGAGCTGTTGCTGCTGAACTGCTGGATGATACAGTAATAGCTCTTCTGTGTTCAGGTGGTGGTCCTTCTTCTGGCTCTGAAGCTGTCCCTTGGTTTTAGACTTTCTTTCTGCTCAATTTGGTTTAAACGTCCTCCCAAAATGTGCCGGGTGCTCAGTATCCTGCACTGGTATTCCTTAGTTTTAAACTAAAATACCTTCCTTGTATCCACCACCCAGAGCTGAAAGTGAGGACCACTTGGTTTAGCTTATGTGCATGGAAGTTTGCGATGACTTTACCCCCCCAACAACACCCCCCCCCCCCCCTTCTCTCTCCCTTAATGCTTAACGGATGAAGACCAAAGTGTGATGCCTTCAGAAGGCGTGGCCACATCTCTTTGTTTTCCCCCTCAAGCCTCAGCGCCAGCGAGCACTGCGGCAGATCATTATGTCAAGGATCAGAGCAAGAAAGTGGAAGTCCACGGGTTTGCATCCAGCTCCGTTGGACGTTCCAATGTGGTGCCACAGGGCTTCCCCGGAGGCACCTCTTCGAACCCTGCTACCCTAGACCAGGACTCCCCTGTCGTGACTTCCCCTGTCTCTGAGCGAATCAAAGCTCTCGAAGCCCTGGCGGCAAAGCAGAGCGATGGAGACACCTGGAACGATGGAGGTTTCCTCCTCTTCAAGGAGCGCCACTATGAGAAAACTCAAACGGATGTAAAGGTAGAGTTTTCCACCGCCACTCAGATGAAGGAAGCCACCCCAGGACAGGACTCCCCTGAATCTCCCTTTGAGGTCCTTGGGGACACAAAGCAGGGGGGTGAATTTGAAGACACCATGGACTGGATGCGAGCTCACCTTCCTCCGGCACCTGACTTTGGATCCGGAATCCCTGATCCAAAAGTTGGCAAAGAAGCGTCCGATTTCCCATCTGTTTCTCCCCGATCAGGAGAAGCTGTAGCCTCTGCAGGAGTGATAGAAGTAGGTGTGCCTGATGCATTCATGGACTCTCCAACTGGAGCATCCAAGCCTACAGGTCCATTTATTGTGCCGGGGAAGCAGTCGAGTGTAGAAGATGATTCTGAATTTGACCTCCGCTTTTTGCCCACTGCTTATGTCTGGGAAAAACCAGAGAAAATAGCTGAAGAGCTCCAAGGGCCTCCCAGCCATGCCATTGTCCAGGAACAGGAGCCTCCTGCCCCCCCTGCTGGATTTGATTCCCCCCCTCCCCCTTCTCCTCCAACCTCTCAACTAACAGCTACAGAGGTCAAGTACACCCCATTAGGTGATGGCTTTGAGCCTGCGGAAATCCTTGATGTTGACAGCTCAGGGGAATCAGAGGATACGGTGACTGAGGACACTGCCCCTGTTTCTGCGCTTGCATCAAGTGCAACCTCTACAGAGGTTGCCTCCGCAGCCCCTTCCCCGCCAACTGATGGGAAAGAAACGCAACTGACTAAGGCAGAGCATTCCTTGCCAGCCCAGCCAGAGAAGCAGACAATACTGGTGCCCATAATTAATGTGATTGAGACGGAGGAACAAGTGTGCAGTGATGATGAGGTGGAGCAGGTAGAGGAGGACGAAGGCTATCCGGTTGTCGACGACCCCGTTAAAGAGGGACCTCAACACACTGACCAAAAACCAGAAGTGCCCGAGTCGGCAGCACGTGATCACACGGCACCTGTTTCAGAGGTTGCTCTTGGACCCTCTGATATCTGCACCTTTGATGCCACATCCCAAGAGGATAGTCCTCCAGCATCTATGACCCATACTGATGCCAAGACCTCACCTCAACACCAGTCTGCCAAAGAGGAGTCTCATGTTAGCAGGCCTCCCTCTGCTGTTCCGGCTGCACGTTCAGAGGATACCGCACAGGATTCTCCTGCGTCAAAAGAGCCAGAATTGGATGCCCTGCAGGGGGAACCTCTAACCTCGGAGAAAATGCAAATACAGAATGAGCCGCCAGCAAAGTCTTCCATTCAAGCAGCAGAAACTGCGGATGAAAAAATTGCGGAGCGATTGACTGATCCAGTCGACCATTTTGAAACCCAGCCTGGCTTCCTTGATTCTTGTTCCAATGATGAAGCTGCACAGCATGCTTCATCTGACTTACCCACCTCATTAACTGAGAAACCCATTAATGATTCCATAAAGGAGGATGTTTTACAGTTTTCCTCTCCACTGGTAGAGCCAAGCAGAGCACTAGGCAGTTCTGAGGCTAATGAATATGTTCAACTAACTGCAGAGAAATCTGTTACAGAGACCCCTGCAGCAATGCAAGAGGGTAAATCAGTGGACAAACATTATAACTTGGATACTGAAACCAAAATTGGCTCATCTGATTCTCAACCCCAGAGCCACATTGAGCCAATGGTTCCACAAATGAATGTCTCCTCTGAGAATGCCACTGCAATGACCTTAACTGATCTTGGAGATGTTGGCGCCAAAGATTCTGAAGAACCTCATCCCAAACCTGTTGGAGGACAGCCGTCCCCACGAGACTTCAACCAAGATCCATTTTCTTGCCTCTGGAGTGAACCCCAAGATGTCACCCAGAAGGTGCTGGAGTCGAACATGGATGCCTCAGATGAAATAACTTCAGAGGTTAAATCCCTCCATAACGAGTCGGCAAGCAAGAGTGTTACTGATGTCTCACCTCATACAGAGTCTGGCATGATGGCCAGGGTTGTGGAAACTAAAGCTGATGAGAACTCACCAGAGACGACGAGCGACCCCGAGAGCATAGAGCCGGAGTGTTCTGTGACAGCCGCTACTGACAGCTTTGTGGAGTTCATGAGGGAGTGCCTCAAGTCAAGACAGGGGGAGGAAGAGCCAGAGGAGCTCAGCCACCACCTTGGAGATGAACATAAGTCCCCCAAGATGGGTGTCCCATATTCCAAGTCGCCGCCAGCTATCGCTTTTGATGTAGAGCAGGAGCACCTCACCATTCGTGCCCTGAAAGAACTAGGTGACAGCCAAGAGGAGGAAGAGCAAGACAAGGTGCTTCCTCAGTTTGCCTCTAAAACACAAACCCCTGTCGGCCCTACTCCACTGCCCCCTTCTCCCCCTTGTGAACCTCCATGCGAAATGTCTGCGTCCAAAATGGCGGAGGAAGTGGACATGTGGGTGGCAGAGGCTTACCATCTTGCAGAGCATGTCTTGGCTGCAGTACTAACCCACTTGTCAGGTAACGTCTTCCTTCTGGGGTTTCGCCCTACTAACCTCTCACACAAGCACGCAAAACTACTCGCCCTGATCCTTCATCAGAACTTCTTTCTTTCTGTGTAATTCTTTTCGTGGTCCTGATGTGGCAGGGTTTATTGTAACGGCATGTGTGTGGGTCTGTTGATTTGGATGGCTTTATAGCTAGTGTTGCGCAGGAAAGTTGGAGGAGAAAAGTTACAGCAAACGAAACAAGCAAATCGAGCAACAAGAATTTTATGTACATGAAATTTGGAGAAACACGTACCCACAAACACATGAAACAATGCAAATTTAAATGGGCTTGGACGGTCTGGCATGGAGCAACTTGCTAAATTTGCAGTATGGCATGACTGTGCATTTTTGCATTGGAAATAGGGCCAAATTCAATTTGTGGAGCCAGCCGCAGGCATAATTGCTGCACGGGCATTTTAAAAACTTTCAGGACCTGGACCAGACTCCTATGGTAATTGTGTCGGTTAATGAAGTCACCATTTTCTTACATAACGGAAAGGGCACGGTGACATTGGAGGGGGAGGGGGGGTCCCTGTGAGGGAATTCAAACTGCTGAACGCATGCATGAAATTCAAGTGCTGTTGTCACAGCCCCCCCGTCTTCGGCTGTACATTGCCTTTTCACTGTTGCATAAAAAATGTTGCAACTTTGGAATTCTAGTATTATGAAGCTTTGATGTCCTATTAAGGCGCTGGGTTCAGTCTATCTGCAGTGCAATTTAAGAAAGTGCTTTTTTTTTTTTTTTTTTTGTTGTGTTAGTTTAATGTCTTGTGCTAGAGCGGCGAAGGAGTCGCAGTAACCGAGTAGAGGCCCGGATTCCTACGGATTCGGCCGTATTCAGTGTCGATGTCTGCGCCATTTGACCTTCCCAGCCCCTGCGTCCTTTTGAAGCTTGGCAGTAGCCACTGCCAGGCAAGGAGGGGGAAGCAAAGGGGTGGGGTGGTGGGGGGGGGGGGGGGGGGATATGGCTCCACGGTGTCTTCTTACCTAGAACTGGAAGTCGGGCGCGTCCCGGTCAATCCCCAGTGTTATGTTTCTGCTTTGATGCAATTTTTTCCATAATGCCCGGCATCAACAGGCAAACGAGTTCACTGCAAACAGATATACATTGATTCTTGCATTCCTGCATCAATTCCTTCACCTACCCCCAACCTCCAGCCCATCCCCAGAGCGGCCTCATTAAATGTGTATCGTAAGAGCGGTGGTTGGTGTCCGAGATGGAGGAAGTGATGCAGGATAATTGGATCTCTGTGGCTCTTTGCCTTGCGTATGGAGTGGTGTGGTATGTCGCAGTCGGCGAAGCGGAAGTGGCCGTATAGATTAAAGGAACTTTGCACTGGCTTTTTAAGGCCTTTAGACCTTCTGTATCCAGTGGTTTGTTGATGTCACAGCTCTACCCTAGCGTGTCTCAGAGGGGCCCGCGGTTCTAAGTTTATCGGGTTTGCTGGCAGGTCGTGGTGGTGCAGTCTGTAGGGGGTCCGATTCTTGAGCCATACGTGACTCCCCCCCCGTGCTGGCCGGGGTTCGATCCGTTCCCATGGCGCCTTCAGAGCTGAGCTCCCTTCCCATTACCCTCTCCGCTTTCTACCTGTCTGACTTAAAGCAAAAAAGTACGCACATTTGCTGGACTTACACGAGTTTCGTTCGGAAATATTTCATTTGATCTGTGTGCAGGCGGGGCTGGCCCTGCTACACGTTCGTATGGGTTTCAGATTGACTGTACTGTCCTTCACCTTTCTACGCTGTTCTGTTTGTTGGTACTGTGATGTATTTCATAAACACATGAGACCACAGCCTGTTTGGACATTGTTTTTTTTTTTTTTTTTGTTACAGAATTCTGAGCCTTTTTTTTTTTTTTCGACAGTAGCTGCTCAGCCATGGTTCAATCCCTTAAAAAACATGAACTCCACCCCCCCAAATATGTGCCTCTACCCTTGCTCTCATAGTCTAGACATGAAATGCAGATGCATCACACACACACTGGTGTGCTGACGTGCGAGCGTCCCTGGAACACACGTGCTTTCGAACACTACGTCGGGTGGGCTGCCAAATGGGAGGCCGTCGCTGGGGGCAACGGCGAGTTAACGGGACACGCTGTACAGTTGTACAGTACGCCTCGTACACAGCTGAGTGATTTTTAGGGGGGAGGGGGGGGGGGTTTCCCCCCTGGGAGTTTGAACTTTCAACCTTCTGTCAGTTTTGGTATAAGCCAGTGAGGGGTGCACTTTTAGCTGTGTTCCCTGGTGTCCTCTCAGCCATGACGTCTCACGTTTCGCAGGCCGCTGGCACTTAATTTGTGCTGCGGCATTAGCTGCTGAATTGACGGTGGCGGTCCGCTGCTTGCGCTGGTACAGGCCGCTGCACAGCGAACGCTCCGGGAGGGTACAGTTTACTTTTGAAGGAGTCTGCCCTGGTACAGTTGGGTTTTTTATTTTTAAATTGCATTTCTGTACCTGCCCTCTTCCCTCAGAAAGACTCCACCCACCACAGTGATCTTTTGGCCTTTTTATCTTTATAAACTGTATTTTGATTTGGAGGGAGTGCAGGTTATTAGGGGGAAGGCGTTGTACTGAGAGGTGTTGTTGCATTTGTCATTTTTGTGTTTAACTCCAAAGATTAGTGTTGATCTGCTGCTCTGCAGATCATACCCTTCCCCCATTTCTTGCTAAATCATTTTAGTAGGCTATTTGCCCTGGACTGAGCCTGCCTCCCGGGCTGTGTTAATGTGCATTAACCTGATGGCCAACCTTGTGTAATGGTGTTGGGTGTCAAAAGGGAGAAAAAGAAAATGCAGAGAAGGTGATAACATTTTTAAATCATGTGGATCAATCCTCTGGCCATAAGAATAAGTGACTTGATATATGTGTGTGTGTGCATGTTCCTGTGTGGGCATGTGTGTGGGCATATGTTCGTGTGTATGTGTGTGTCTGTGTGTGTGTGAGGGAGGGTGTGTGTGTGTGTGTGTGTGTGGCACATTCCCACAAATGCAGCTGCAGTTTTGGGCGTGCTGTGATCACTGCAGTTCGCAGAGGCGTATCTGCAGTTAAGGCTGCGTGCTTAATAAGCAAAATGGGCCCTGTGCCTTTAAGAGCTGAGCACTGCTATGGATAAAAGCAGGGCACTGCAGCTCGGCTACCACTGGGACCCACTGCTGGAACAGAGAGAGGGTGGGAGGTAGGGAGGGCGAGAGCGAGGGAGGGTGGGAGGGATGGAAGGGATGGAAGGAGGGGGAGAGTGAGAGGGGGGGGGGGAGCATAAAGAAAAGGAGCTCTCAGGCTGCCCTCCTGTGGGTACCAGCAAAGCATGCTGGGATTGGCTCAGACCCCTGCTGTGTCAGGCATGGAAACCCCTCGTATCCACTCCAGCGCTCGCCGTCCAGCGTCTGAATTCAAGAGCCGGGAACAATGGGGCGCTCTCTCCCCGGCGATTAGAATCGCTAGGCCTCCTGTTGCCGTGGTACGGCTGGGCTATGATCGGTAGCTCTCTATCTCTTTTTTTTTTTTCCCTCCGTATTATACATCTGCCATGCCTGTGGGGCATTAATGTTGTTTCCAGCCATTCCAGTTTAACATGCTGACAACGCCCACTTTCAATTTGCGCCCTCGCCAACCTTTTTATTGATCGAAGCATTCTCGCTTTTCCCTTTTAAAGGGGACAGAGGAATCTTCTTTTTTTTTTTTAGTTTGTTTTGAGCATTTATAGCAACAGCTGGGGAGACATATGTGTAAGGATTGAAAGGAATGTTGATACAGCGATAGCCAGCATTTGGTAACAAAGGTGTGAATGTTCTGGAAATAATCTGTCATTCAGCCACACATTCAAAGTAGTGCCGCCCCACATCTTTTAAATGTTGCCTCTGTATGTTTAGCGAATGCCTTTCTTTTTTTTCTTTTTTTTTACCTGAGCCATTTATAATGCTTCTGATATCTCGGACGAGTCCTGAAACTCAACAGGAGCAACGTTGCCTGACTCGGCTAACCGCATTCCCAGACCAGCTAGTGTCTGTGTAACGAAATGCAAGCTAAATATGGTAGCTTGATAGAACATGTATAGAATATGTGTACCCATAATAGAAACGTATGCATAAAAATAACATTCATAACAAGCCATGAAAAACAGCAACACCACAAAAATAAAGCTTGAAAAATGACCTCAATAATTGTTGCTGTAAGAGCCTCTGCTATGCTGTGCTTCACATCCACTCCATACAAGCAGCGAACTGCCTCAGATTGGCAGAGAAACAGAGAGGTGTTCGCCGTAATCAGCAGTGAGTGATCACCCCCCCCCCCCCCCCCCCCCCCCAAAAGCCCTAATATGTCGGGTTCCAGCCTTAACATGGCTGCACCAATCAGAGTTGGAAAGCAAAGGAAGCGAGGAAGAAGGTTTCCGCCTTTCCTTTGTTCCGTCTTAGCGTAAACGTGCAGATTTAAAACTGTCTGCTAGGGAGCCTGGTGTCAACTTGGGAGAACTGAAAGGGAAAGTAGTGGAAGGACAGCTGGTAGAGCACATGCCTAAATGTTTTTCCCCTCTGGGGAATTCTGGGGTGAGGCTCCCTTGTAAAAAGTTCAGCGTCTGAATGCTGCTCCCTGGTTAACGCAGGTTAAATATATCAGATTTTTCATAACAGGTTAGGCTACTCCTGTTACTTTACCGCCCTGCTTTTGTATTAATTAAGTTTAAATGTAATATGTTAGATTTTTATTCTAGGTTTGGCTATTCCTTTTAGTTTACTGCCCTGCATTTGTGTTAATAAAGTTTAAATATAATATTTTTGTTTTTCAGTTTAGGCTATTCCTGTAAGTTTAGTGCTGCTCTTTTGTAAGGTTTAGGTAGTATTGTTGGCTCCTGAGCGTGGATTGCAGGTATGTGAGTGTTTTGAATCTCTTGCAGGTTTAGTAACGATGTGTAAAATGGATCCTAAATGTTGCAGCTCCACCCAGACAGGAGGGGTAGGGGGGTTTGGGGGGAGCCCCGTGTGCACGCAGAGGGGCGGAGAGGGTTTGGGGGGGGGGGGGGTGGATCGGGGGGCGGGTTTTGGACACTAGCCCAGTTTTCCACCTCAGCCAAAAAAAATGGGTAATAGGCTAAATGCACACAGCAGTGTTCTGTGGCTGGATTAAAGCCCCCCACTGTGAAGTCGGGGAGACCGAGAGGGGCCATGCCCCCCCCTCCCCCCAAGCCCTGGCCCCAAACAGCCAAAACACACACTTAACCCTTCGAAGGACGCTACAAACTGAGGGAGGGCTGTTGGCAGGGGTTTTAAATACTAACCCACTTTTTTCCCTACTCGAGTAGTATCACAGGAATTACATAATGGCATTATGAATTACGTAACTGCAGAGCGAATCTAAAATATATTTGTACTGCTGGCACAGTGGGGGAGGTGTGTGTGTGTGTGTGCGTGTATATATATAAATATATATATATATAAATATACACATACATACAGTATATAAATGTGTGTGTGTGTGAAACATTACCCAGAATACACTGTGAGATGGGGGTGGCAGTTGCCCTTTACTGGAGTCGCATGCTACTGTTGCTAAATTTAGTTTGACCTGCAAGGAGAGCAATATGTTATTATGTTATAAGGCATCTTGCTGCGATAGCGTTAAGTAAATGTAAATTCTTCTCGTCTTTGCTTTATGTGAACCTCCCCCCCCCTAACATCCCCCCCCTCCCTCCCTTTCCCTCAATCAGTCCGGGACCTGGTGTACTGGCGGGACCCCAAGAAGTCGGGCGTGGTTTTCGGCACGTCCCTCCTGCTCCTGCTGTCCCTGGCGGCGTTCAGCGTGATCAGCGTGGCGTCCTACCTGCTCCTGGCCCTGCTCTGCGTCACCATCGCCTTCCGCGTCTACAAGTCCGTCGTCCAGGCCGTGCAGAAGTCCGGCGATGGGCACCCCTTCAAGTAAGCGCCGCGGGACTGTACCCCTGCGGGACGGGACTGTACCCCTACGGGACGGGACTGTACCCCTGCTGGGCCTCTGCTTTATTTATGTACATCACTCATTAAATAAGATAATATTAAGCCGCAGCAGACAGGCTTAAAGATAAGATAATAAGCAAATAAAAATAATGAATAGGTAATGCCTGATAGGGCTTGCTCAGCATTTTCCTCATTCACATCCCATTTTAAAGTGGTGTGCACTGTGCAAGAACACTTCAGTGTAATTACCAACCCTTTCGTGGGCCAAGCCAAGAGCCTGGGAGGGCCAAGTTTGGCCGTGGGGGCACAGTTTGGGTGCACCCCTGGTGCACCCCCGTTTTGGAGCATTGCGGGTTCTCGTTATCCAGTCCGGGCTCCGGGTCGGTCACGCGTGTCCGTTTTCCTCCCACGCAGGGAGCTCATGGACAAGGACGTCAGCATTGCCCCCGAGACGTTCCGCAAGCACGTGGACTCCTGCCTGTCCCACGTCAACCGGGCCCTCAAGCACCTGAGCCGCCTCTTCCTGGTGGAGGACCTGGTGGACTCGCTCAAGGTCCGCGCGTCCGTCTGTCCGACAGTCCCCCCCTGTCGCCGCGCTCCGTCTGTCCGACAGTCCCCCCCTGTCGCCGCGCTCCGTCAGACCGCGCATGCATACGGACCTGCCTGAATAAGCACACGCACGCGTGCAGGCACACACAAACGCACGCGTACAGATGCACACGCGCACACACACACACACATTTGTGCATGCACACACACACACACACAGAACAGACACAGGTACACACACACACACACACACACACACAACAGACACAGGTACACACACACACACACACACAACAGACACAGGTACACACACACACACACACACACACACAACAGACACAGGTACACACACACACACACACACAACAGACACAGGTACACACACACACACACACACAACAGACACAGGTACACACACACACACACACAACAGACACAGGTACACACACACACACACACACAACAGACACAGGTACACACACACACACACACAACAGACACAGGTACACACACACACACACACACAACAGACACAGGTACACACACACACACACAGTGTAAGGAACACCCCGTCAGTTGCTTCAGGACACTCGCATGCATGATTCTTTCTCTGCGTCCCCTCCACTGCTGTCCCATCTATTTATAATGTGTGTGAGGTCAGCTCTGCATCTTAACACTCTCCTGCACCCTTCTACACATATCCTCCCACGTGCATCGTAATGTCCTCTGCTAACGCAACGTGGCCAAGCATTTCAGATCCAAGGTGAATGAACACATTACGTTACATTTACCAGACGCTTTTATCCAAAGTGATGTACCAAAGCGCATATCCTGGTCATTGGAACAGCTACAAAACACAGCTTTGATAAGGTACACTACATGATGCACTGCTCAGAAATTAGTCAGACTGATGGGAACAGTAAAAAAAAATTTCTTTTTTTTTAAACATGTATATATTTATTTTCTTTCTTTAGCTGGCAGTGCTGATGTGGCTGATGACCTACGTGGGGGCGGTCTTCAACGGCATCACCATCCTCATTCTGGGTAAGAGGGCGCGGGACGCACGTTCCTCCGGGGGAGGGAAGAGCAGAGCTGAAATTTGAGCCCTGCCCTGACCTCATGTCCTTACATGCCCCCCCCTGGTGGGGGTCAAAGGTCAGGGGCTGAAATCCATCTCATGGGCTTAGCAGATAAAAATATGTCCCGAGAAAGATGGATCGCACAGAGCGGGCGGCACTTGTGTCCTAGCAGATACGAGGGCATTATACTTCTAAGTTACATCTTAAAATGACATTTATCGCCTCCCCAGTTGGACCGAATGTAAAACTGCAGCTCTTAGTTCTCCCAGTAGTGAAGCTAAGTTCTGTCAGTTGGGCTTCCTGGACAAACTCGGACAGATGGACAACAAGGCTTAACACTAAAATACCGGCATGCTGCAGTGATACAGACGATTTCTGTGCTAATTTATATGGAATGGCATTAAACATGTAAATGCGGTCCACCTCAGACAGTGAAGATTTCTCTATGACTGCTGAAGATCTGTTTTCTGGGCTATTCTTATGTGGTAATAGGGTAATATAATAGTTAGGGATCTGAGCTTGAGGTTGCAGGTTTGATTCCCAGGGTGGGGGGAGGGGGAGGCACTGCTGTTGTACCCTTGACGTTACCTGCATTGCTTTTGTATATCAAACTGTATGGACAGTAGGTAAAACGTCTGTAAAAACATCGTAAGTCTGTCTAGATAAGAGTGCCTGCTAAATGACTAAATGAATTGTGATTGTAACTATTATATTATCATTAATATATTATTGTGAATTTATTCTAACATTCTCCCTCCTCGTCTCTAGCGGACGTCCTCCTCTTCACCGTGCCCTTGGTGTATGAAAAGAACAAGGTAAGAAGTGGATGTTAAACCTGAACGAGTTCGGTGTGCCGTTCCTGACTCTTTCTGCCAGACTGACCCTCACCACGGTGGGTTAACAACATAGTTGTGATTATTGTTTCATTCGAACCAATTTTCTCTCCTTTCCAGACCCAGATTGACCATTATATAGATGTGGTCCGTACCCAGTTCAACACCATTGTTTCCAAGTAAGTTATCCTGTATTGTATCCATTTAATATGTAGGCCTATGTCGAGATTTGGCCGACAGAAAATGATGGTACATTAAATCACTAAATAGGCACCTTTAATCGGGGTGGATTTTGCAAAGCATAAGTCAAGAAAGTCTAGGACGTGTAGAGTAAGTGTAGCATCTCAATAGTTTTATACTGCATATTTCTAAAGGCCATTTCTCCACCAATGGCACGTTCCACTAATGGCATGTTTTCTTTCCTTCTCCTTGACCAGGCTGCAAGAGAAACTCCCCGGTGCGGCCAAGCGCAGCAAAGTGGAATAAAGCCCCCCTCTGCTTTGTCCCCCGCCACCTCCGACACCGCCGTTGCCCCTTATCTAGACCCCCCGCCCCTCCTTAACTCCCTCCCCAAATTCGGTCCACACCGTTACCCTGGACACACCCTCCGACTCGAACTCGGCCCACCGACGCACTGAACCAGCTACTAAGAAAACCGCTACTCAGATACTCAGCATAACCGCGCAAGCTTGCAAAGCAGTAGGACAGGAGCTGTGCCCAGCGAGGGAGTGTCGCGCGTAGCGCGCCGCGAAATTGAAACGGTGGTGCGAGAGCTAGATTGAACCCGTGGCCTCTGGTTTTATAGGTCAGATTTGGCCGCTCAGCAGCTCAAGAGAAATGGCGGAAGCCATTTTCTCAAAAAGCAAATGTCTGTACGGAACACATTTCAGGCTATAGGAGCAACTTATAAACGAAAAATAATATAGGAATGTCACGCTCTGGGGTCTAATTTACGATTAGCATTCATCCTGGCGGTCTGTTGATGATTAGAACAGTTGTGGGAGGTAAAATTTGGAAAAATGTCACCAGTTTGTCCTCACAGCGAATTACAAGCAAAGTATTTTTTTTCTTCTTTTTTTTTTTTTTTTTTTTTGAAGTTTGGAATGCCTTAAGGTTCTCTCCGCTACTAATTGGCTATTCGGCCTCTCTGTCGTTTCCTGTGTTCGTCCTGAAGGCATTTTTTTTTCGTAAAGTTTGTTTTCTGCAATGCACTGAATGTTTGGCACGCCACACGTGGGTGGGATTAAAATAAGAAATAAATTCGAAAATTAAAAAAAAGCACCAAAGTGAACCAGCCATAATAACTTGGTCTAGTTCGCCCCGTTTGTTTTGGTGCATTTTTAAAAATGTGTTTGTAAATAAGACTAAAACAGGCTTTCAGCTGTAATGAATCTAAGAATCTGCTGTCGCTTTTCTCAAAGATCACTTGTGGTGGTCATACTTGTTTTAGTCGCACATGTTTCCAAGTCAGTCTCCCAAGTCGTTGATTATTATGATCTGCTTCATTATTATGATTACTATTATTATGATTGCTACTGTTAATAAGATAACTGCTTTTGACTGCCCAGCTTTTGACTTTTGCTACATAGAGAGAAATCTATAGCTAACCGCTTCAAAACCTCCCAGTGATCTCTGAGGATATGGGGTCAGAACTATGGACAGATTGTCTGTGGCATCAACTCTGAATCAGAACCAGGAAGCTACGCTGGTGTATAGCTAAAGGCTTGGTCCTGTGTACCGATGTGTGGAAGGTGGAAGGGATTTCTGGTGTAAAATGTTTACCCTTGCCTTTGCTGAAACCATATTTAGGTCCTTTTAGATGCTCTCTGTTTTGTAATTTTAATAATGTTCTGGTAATTTGCATAGTTTTTTCTTTTTTTTGTGATTTGCTCAGAGTAGTATTTTTATTTTTAAGTAGGAAACCACAAGTAATTTGTAATTGGGCTGTTCCCAAGAGTAAGGACTAATGTCGACACCACACTGTTTGTTTTCCTTGTGATTTTTTGAAGGGTGATGTTTGGTAAAGATTTCAAGATGAATTGCATATGGCGGTAGGCCGAGAGTGTTTATATGGATGGGTTCCTTCTGCATTTCAGGAGAATGCTGGTGGTTTGGGTAAAGAGTCCGATTAAAGCTATGGGTTAATGGTTATTTTCGGATTGCTTCAGCAAGTTAATGTGGTTTGCGAAGGTCTGACTACCTTTTCCTAGCGATGTTTATAGAACATTCCACCTAACGCTTGTGAACCTCAATAGTGCTGGTCCCCCTTGTCATGGTCTGTCTGTTAAGATGTGAAGTCATACCTTTGTATGGTTGTGCACCCCTGTCCTTCTGTCAAGTTCTGGAAAACCAGTTCCGTTGGAGACTGAGTTCAAACTGGATTGTGACATCACAATGAGCTGGGGGCTTCTGGGTTTGCTCCCAGAATTCAGGATATTGTAGTTTGTTTAGGATCATTATCATCACAGACACACATACACATACACACACACACACACACAGACACACTCACACACTTACACACAGACGGGTATGTTCATGCACACACTCAGTTGTGTGCATTCACACACTGGAAAGAGTTTGATGTCTCATCTGTGTTTGTCGTATTGATGCTGGGCTAACCTTTCTCAGACCAGACTTTTCAACAGAAGATCACAGGTGGTGCTTGTGAAGGTTTGTCTTGGTTCCAGTGCATAGACAGTATCTTTTTTTTCATTAATTGCTTTTGGGGATTGTTACAAGATGAGAAAATAATGCTACCTGTGTTTGTTTTTTGTTTTTTTGTAATATAAATAACAATCGCAGACCTCTTTACGTTGTCTAGATGCTGTTTCTTAGTTGTCGCTGTATTCTCTTGCGAACTCAAAAAAAGATGACTAAACTGAGCACTACACTGAATTGAAACTGGAGCTTACATTTTTTTCTTGGTTTCCTTGTAGCCTATAGCTTTTATCCTTTAGTTTATCTTTTTTTTTTCTTTCTTTTGGGTGATGTCGGAGGTTACTTCCTCTGCGGAAGCCTTTGATTCTTTTTCTCTGGGTAGCCGTGTGTTCCTTACACCTGAGCTCTGCTTGTTAGGCATCCATTTTCCTCACGTCCAGGATCGTTGGAGTGAAAGGCTATGCGAAACGGAAATAATACTATGTGGTCCTTGTACTGATGTTACAGTGATATTAATAAAAATGTCAAAGGATCGGTTGTCGCGTTTTGATTTGGGGTTTGGAGGTAACCTGACATCTTTATTAACTATACTCGTACCAGCTGGTTTGATTACCTGCAATTCGAGAAGAAAGAAATCACCTACAATAAATTCAGTTAAAAGTGCTGATCTGTAATTGCAGATGTAGTGACATTAATAAATAGCACCGTAAATCCATGGGCTTTATCTTCGAATAAGGATATTTTCACACACGGTTTAATTGCCCGTTTAATGTAAAAAGGAATGTTGTGGTTCAGTCATTTTGAGCTGCATGTAACACCTCTGACCATGTGCTAATTGTGCTCTGGTGTGAATTCAAACATTTGAACTGAGAACATTACAGGTGGGTTTTTACTCAAGCTTAACTGGAGGGGAAGGAATTTTATATGGTTTTAAATAAATGTGGTGGATTGTGGCCGAACGGAACCAGTGACCAACGTGTTATTTTCCGATTTGTGTAAATGGTACTGTATTGCCGTTTTTTTTTTTTTTGTGTTCCTGAACTTAATTGCTTAATTCAAGCCATTCGTCGGCTAGGGAGTCTGCACACCTTGTTTGCAAAGGGCCTAAAATGGCTGCCTATTGAAAGGAAATCACAAAACCCTCCAGGACTGGAGTTTGAGACCTGTGATCTACAGTGACTTCCATGTAGATACCTGGGGGGGGGGGGGGAGAGGAGGAGGAGGAGTCACCAAGGCCTCCGAATGTTCACCTTTGCATCTTCTCATCTGTTACTCCTACCATTGTGGGCCACATAGGACCCCACCTGCGCTCGACGTTGCCCGAGAGAAGACGGAGCCGGGGCGCATTCTTGCGCCCTGAACGGTGAGGTCTGCACGTGGACTTCGGTCAGTCTGCCAACTCGGCAAACCGCAGTATCTTAATCCACAGATCAATCATTCACTCTTCCGTCTCGTCAAGTTGGACGTTGGCTAGCAGCCTCCAAAATAGGACCGATAAATTGCATTAAGTTCATTTTTGAATAGATGCATGAATGAACAGCCAAAGACTGTTCTTGGGTCCCTATATGAAATGTTTAACTGTGATCTAATCTAAGAGTGAACGACTGTTGGTGCATTCTACCAATTAGCTAATTTAGCCAGGGTAATTGGTGAAAATAAAAACCTGCATACACACAGGACCTCCAGGACCAAGAATTACCTAGCCCTGTACATTTATCGAGGTCTACAGAAACTGGGCTTTCCGTATACACAGCAGCGTTGACATTTTTTAACTATTTGTTTAGTTCGTCATCTGGCTTGACAGACTCAACAAAAGTTAAAGTAACTGACATACTACATACAGCAGTTGACAGGTTCTTTAGCCAAGTAGGCCGAATTACACTAGCATGATAGCCATTGATTATATCACTATGGTGAAGGTGCATTGTCTTCAGTGAAAACATTGGACTGTAATATAAGCTCACTATGGCATCAAAGTATGTCGAAATTACGATTATGTAGCAATAAAAGATGATTAAAATTTTCCCATCATACTGAAGCTAAGAAGGCCCATTACTTCCTCCCGTTCACACCATGGTGAAGGTGACAGCATTAGCGAGAGGAGAGAAAGCATTCAGGAACCCCGTAAACAAACAGAGCTGTCAGGTGACGTCGCTGACTTGTATGAGCCAATCAAAAGACTTTGGTCTCCATAGGAAACCTCTAACGGATGTGATCCAGCGAGTCATGAAGCCTTACTTTCCCATCGCTAGGCTACGATGGTTTGGTCAGAAAGTGGTGCAAAAAATCATTTGAGTCCTCGAACACAATGTATGTATAAAAGTGCTTACAATTTAACTTTATTATGGGAAGACAGCCAACAAGATCAACCAGAGCAGCATGGATCTGATTACATCCACAACACCCCTGGGCTGCTGTTGGTTGATGTCAGCTTTTTTTTAAATGTAGAAAGCAGTCGTATAAAATTTATTATTATAATTTTTCTTCGAAAGACACAAAGTACTGAGCACACCGTGCAAGTGGCAGGTGTGTCTCCTCTGCACTGCAGTGCACTGTGGGAAGGCTGATCTCCGTGGTTGTCGTAGGTGAGCCGAGGGCGGCCTTAGAACGTTTCCCTCGAGCGAATCAGGTGTACCAGGGAGTCTCCTGCTCCAGAGAGGGAGACGGACTGAAGCTGAATAAAAGGACAGCGTGTTTCTGGGGCTGTGGCTGTGACACAGCATCTTTCCCCAAACCTTCTTCATCGTCCCGGTGAATCCATTCCAACACGGCACAAACCGACGGCTGCAACCCCCCCCCCCCGCCCCCCCCGCCGCCGCCACGTCACGGCACGTCCAGGCCCTCCCCTTCCCACCACGCGTTTTTGGCGCTCTTGACGTGATCCGGGCGGAGGGAGGGCTCCAGAACTCCGCCCCCCGACGGCTCCGGCGGCGGCTCTGGCGGGTGCGGCGGCGGCGGCCGCGCGGCCTCCCGGTCCCAGGCGTCCGCCAGCGCCCGGCGCTCCAGGCGGCTGAGGCCCGCGCTTTTGGAGCCGGACGGTAGGGGGTGCCGGGGGGTGGGGGGCGGCGTCCCCGCCCCCCAGGTGGGAAAGAGGCCGGCGGGGGCGGCGGCGGCGGCGTCGTCCGGGTGGCCGGCGTGCCCGCGGT
This sequence comes from Anguilla anguilla, assembly GCF_013347855.1. Lineage (NCBI taxonomy): Eukaryota > Metazoa > Chordata > Actinopteri > Anguilliformes > Anguillidae > Anguilla > Anguilla anguilla. Next base: position 5,878,445 of record NC_049203.1, read on the forward strand.
CGGCGGCGGTGGCGAAGCAGCCGTCGGAGTGGACGAAGCGCAGCGCCGTCTGGTTGTAGATGAGCACCACCAGCTGCCGCTCGGCGGCGCCGTAGGCCAGCGAGTCCGGGTGCACCTGCCGGATGTGCCGCTTGATGGTGCTGACCTTGAGCGTGGCCAGCGCGCTGCCGCACACCATGCAGACCAGGCCGTGCCGCCGGCAGTCGTAGTCCATCAGGTACTCCATGCGCCAGCGCGCCTGGTAGTTCCGCCGCTGGTCCTTGCCCGGGTAGTGCCCGTGCCTCCCCGCCGTCGCCCCCTCCCTGGGCGCCACTCCCCCCCCGCCTCCGCCCCCCTCCTCCGTCCCGTCGCCGGCGTTTCGCTCGGCCGTTCCGCGGGGGGGCCCGGTTCTCCCCCCCCGCGCCGCCACGGCCAGGGTGGCGGGTGCATTCGGGGCGGCTTCTGCCAAGAACAGAGAGGGGGGGAGGGAGAGAGGGAGACGAAAGGGCGAGAGAGTGAGAAGGCTGTCAGAAACCATTTTCCAGGCTTTTTTTTTTGTTTGTCTTTTTTGTTAATGTTTGTCCGGTTTTACCTTCTTGCATTTGCAAGACTTCGCCCCCAGGTGGCGGCGGCGGTGGCAGGTGTGGCAGGTGCGGCGGGGGCGTGGCTTCACGGTCCCAGGCGTCCGCCAGCTCTTGGCGCTCCTGGCGGCTGAGGCCGGCGGCCTCCGGGTGGCGCTCCAGCGTGTGCTGGCGGAAGCTGCTGACCCTGCCCACGGGCAGGGGCTCGGAGCACACAACGCAGCACAAGCCCCGCCCCCCCGGCCCACGCGCCACCAGGTACTCCAGGCGCCAGCGCTGCGGGAGGGGGGCGCGGGGGCTCCTGCCCCGGGAGGGGCCGTGCGGACGGGGCCCCCGGTTCTGGGCCCCGGTACCCCGCCCAGGGCCCCTGCCCTTCACAGTCCCAGGGTTCTGCGGTTCCGCCGTGTGGAACCCGTCCGTCCGGGTTCCCCCGTCCTCGGCCCAGGGCTCAGATTTCACGGGGGTACTGCTCCTCAGGGGGTCGTACTCTGACGGCACCGTGTGCGTTTGGGGGAGGAGGGGGCACAGCATAAGAAAATGGTAGGAATCCTTAATCCAGTTGAATTACAGCATCTGTTCCTACGGCAACAACAGCTCAAGCAAATCGCTAAGCCCACAATAAAATCTTCCTTCCCGTACATTAATTCACTCTCTCGCTCACTCACTCATTCACAGACGCTCATACACACGCACACACATGCACAGATACAAGCACGCGCCACACACACACGTGCGCACACAGAACAAACATGGGCTTTCAGCCCAAGACTCCACTACCCTGCCTGTCTTCTCTCTTCTTTTTCCCCCTCCTCCTCCTCCTCCTCCTCCCTCCCCCACCTCCTCCTCCTCCTCCTCTCTCCTCCTCCTCCTCTTCCTCACCTTGTCTCTGGGCCCAGGTCTGCAGGATGCAGTGCTTCTCCTCGGCGCTGTACACCAGGGAGTTTGGGTGGACGTCCAGCACGTGCCTCTTGATGTGGTCCAGGTGCAGGGAGGGCAGCTGGCTGCCGCACACCATGCAGAGGAGCCGGCCGCGCCCGGCCTCGTACTCCATCAGGAACTCCTGCCGGAACCAGGCGTGCAGCGAGTCGTTCAGGTACCGCTCCAGCGTGCGCGCCGAGCCGCCCGGGGAGGTGCAGGGGGAGGCGCAGGGGGAGGCCGCCGCCGCCCCGCCGCCGCCGCCGCCGACCAATGAGGGCTGCCGCTTCGGGGTGGCGGGGACGGCCGGTTTGGCTGTGAAACGGTTGGGTGGGACACCAAATGTAATCACCAAATCAGCCCGTCTCTGACATAAGAGACACAGTGCATGTAGAGAGGTGAGCTCTGGACATGACGCTCAAATGCATTAGACGATGATGGAGACCGTAACAGGCTTATATTACTGGCAGCCAAAGCTTATCCTGTATTACAAACAACAAGACCAGGTCAAGACCTAGTATATGGCCGGACCTAACACACTTCATCCGGCCGACCAATGGTGTAACTTCATAACTCGGCCGAGCAATGGTGTAACTTCATCACTCACTCACTCAGTCACTCAGTCACAGACATTCGCGTTTATAGGGCTGGCCCCGCTGTTGTGCTTGCTTGTGTGCGTGTGTCTGCGTGTGTGATGGGAGCGGTGGACGTCATTTAAAGGGCCCTCCCACCCTCCACCCAAATCCTTTACATCAGGCCTGTGCAAACACTGATAAAATTTTTTTTTTTTTTTAAACCCCCAGTTCCACATAAAAAAGGGAAAAGCCGGTACGCACCAGTGGAGCGCCGCGCACAGTGCAGCACCTGGTACTGGCCCGGGCCGGCCCCGCCCCCGGCCCCGCCCCCGGCCGCGCAGGACGGCCGCCAGCGCTCGCCCTCCGGGCCCAGGTGGCTCTCCCAGCCCGAGCGGATCACGTCCTTGTCGGCGGCGCTCCACAGCAGCGAGTCCGGGTGCTTCTGGCGGATGTGGCGCTTGATGGTGCTGAGCTTGAGCGTGGCCAGCGCGCTGCCGCACACCATGCACACCATGCCGTGCCGGCGCGGGTCGAAGTCCATCAGGTACTCGCTGCGCCAGTACTCGTGGTAGTACCGGCGGTGGTCGCGGCCGGGGATGCGGCTCAGGCCCGGCCGCGAGGCCCGCTCCGAGCGCGCCCCCGCCCCCGCCGCCGCCTGCTCGCCCGGCTCCGCCGGCTTGGCCGCCGGCGACAGCAGGAAGGGGAAGTCGGCACCCTCGGTGACCCGCCAGTAACTGGTGCCCGGGGAGCAGAGGGGCGCGGCGGGGTCCTCGCCGTCGTCCGTCCCGTGGCTGTTCGTCCCGCCGTCTTCCCCTTGGGGTGCAGAAAAACACAGCTCAGCACTGATTTCACGGTCCACGTAGACTCCACCTAATCTTTTTTTGTTTTGTGCACAGTGCAACAATGGCTAAACTTACTTTTTCAAGCAATTCAATTCAGTTTTATTTTTTAGAGACACTATCACAAATATGTAAATAAATAAATAAATAACATTTTGAATCCTTTTTAATACTCATTAAATGCCACTTACAGGCCATTTGAGATCATTCGCTACATATAGGAATATGCTTTAACTATGAATATATGGAAGGTATATGTTACAGCCTACTTATGCGACGTCTGCTTAAATAGTGTTCCGTCACACACTAATACAACATATCTGCAGTTCGAATATTAACGTGTTTGAATCGATTCGACCATAATGATCCACTTCCGCAAAACGCGGCCCCCGTTATCATTCGTTCGTTAGTACACCCCTTAACCGCTGGGTGGCCACGGTGTATAACAGCTGGCAGCGAGCAGCACGCAATTTTGCCTTTGTTTTAGCGAAGACAATGTGCCATGCTGCCTGATAGTGTTGTCTGTCACTCGCGTAAAAACAGAGAGGAAGAGTAACAGGCGCGCGAGAGGCTACGGAAAACCAACGGTTAAAAAAATACAACAGTCTTTACCTGCTGAATGGAGTCCGGAGTCGCTATGCCTTTGGGTTTCTTCCTCTTCTACGCTTATTATTAATGAGAGAGAATCTATCTGTTCTGGGCATGGGTGCACCTCGGATCCGCATTCCATCGGCTCGTCTTCTTCCATTATTCTATAGCGCGTCAGGTTTTGACAGTGGCTTTAATTCCGAAGGCTGCATGCGCCAGGGAACGAGGCATTAAAGACCATTCGGCGAACCCCTTTCAGAAATATATCGGAAACACGCACGCACCCACAACTGAGTGCCGTGCTGTCTCCATTCTGTTACCCCCCTCCAGTTGAACGCACAGCGCAGGAGCCAAGTTAACTTTTTTTTTTTTACATATCGACACTAGGCTATATTATTTCGCTTTATCTGCCGCGTAGCAGGCTACAAGTACAAGTATGTGAAGTTAATAGTTTGTTGGTGTGGCCTCCTGGACGGATTTTAGGCTCTGCTTGTCTTCAGGGTGGGGAGCCGAGCTTGGGGCCCCTGGGGCTCCTTAAGGGGCTCCTGGGTAAATTTAAAGAGACAGTACCGCCCCTCACTCAGCCATTTGGAGGATCTGCTGTGTGTACCCCTGGAGCGAGAATAACGAAAACTGCCAAACATTCGCACTTACTGTAACTGTTATGTATTGTCATTAAAAGTGAATGCATTTTGAAGTCATAAGCCAGTAATTCTTAATATCACCCCCTCCCCCCCGGTAAAATCAAAGATTGGCCCTTGGAATACCAACATGTAGCCTACATTCACCCAGTTCTGAACCTATGCAAACTATTAAAATAACATTTAGCATGCTAAATTCTACATGGCAACATTCTTATTTATCGGTTTAGTCTGATTTTGTCTGATACTGATTTAGCCTTATCTTGGTCTGAAGTATACTGGACGCAAATAAACGACTGTAGGGTATAGGCTACTTGAGGACGTATATTAGTGTGTATTCCTGCACATAATTAGACTTTTGAAGCTTATTGATTCGATACCATGAAAACCGGGAGTGGGAAGCACGTCTTTTTGGAAAATGCTAATAAGATTTGCTGAGAATACTGAAAATGCTCTTAAAATGCACATGACGATGATTGGAGAAATAACGCAAATAAGCAACCATAAACAATACAATAAACAAAAAGGAGCTGAACTATCGATGTCTGTAGGCCTACCCATAATTCTCAATCAGCGTCTTCGCTGCTTCATCAATGTTGTTTAATTCCATTAATACCGAATTGTCCGTGCCATCCTATGTCAGAGCAGGTCAATTGATGCAGAACTATATGCTTATTTGTTTGCATATTGATAGACGAGTAAAAAGTACAGTGTGCTTTTGCAGTCACTGCCTTAGTAAGATCCACGACACAGCATGTTTATAAGCACGACGGCACAGCACGGAAATAATACATTATTTTAGTGTTTTATTTATATCCTCGTCGCTGTGCCCATCAATATTTTTTATTTCTTGCTCAAAAGGTGTATTATTGTAGGCTACCTTTGCATTTAATTTTGCATTTGTTGATTGTAGAGCTATTTCCCGTTTTAGTAGCTAATGTGTCTAAGATTGCCGTTTGTGGATGTTACATGTAGATGTTAAAGCTAAGTAAGATCATTTACTTAGGGTCTATTGTTGAATTCATGAGGTAGACCTTCTCAGAATTGACAGATAAATTATCAACAACACAGTATGATTATGATGATATTTGAAGAAATGCTGTTGCTGTAAAACCATCGATTCATTTATTTTTATAGAACGGTTTGCAAGGGTTCACTACTACTGCCTAGGAAGACTCCCGTTGGCAATTGGCCTTCGGTTAGCTAATTAATTAAGTGGTGTTTCAGGTACCGATATTTTCACGCTCTCAGAATTAAACTGTCGTGCAGTGGCACCAAATATCTCGCGGTCAGAACCAAAATAACCGAAATCGAACTAAGAAGTCCAAGGTTGAAGCACTGCTGCTTTAAGAAACCCGTGTCTGTCCACGCGTTACGCAGTAAATACACACGCAGCCAGGTCTCACATCCTGGTACTTTTCCCCGTTGTCAAGGCAGCGGCAGAAAGAAAGGCTGGCTCGCGGAAAGTAGCTGCAGTGTCCTGACTGTACATATGTCCAAACGTTTACAAACTGTCCCGGAAAGTTAGATGTAACTACACAGGTAATTCACGTGCATGTTTTTAAAACGCTTCAAACATTATATTTTTACTTGCCGCTTGCTCTTCTCTATGCATTAGGGTCGATAAGAATAAGCAATACACGCAGACAAGCCGTCAGACCGTGTGGACATGGTAGGAAGAGGAGCTTGTCCATTGTAGCTCGACAGAGACAACGCCAATCGAGGCACGAATACCACTGAAATGCACCCCCTTCCGGGTGTTTTTCTTCTCGTTTTACTGCTCTGTTTGGTAAATGATACGAGCGATATATGTTGTTGGGCACAACACGAGATTTAAAAGGCACAAAATAAAGAATTATAAAATGGCTTACGACAATCGTGATAGACTGAGGGACAGGGTTTTAAAGAGACAGTAGGTAATTTTGTGTTTCCTTGTTCTTTGCACACGCTAACATGTCGAGGCTGTGTTTGTAAAGCATGTACTTGTGTTTGAAAGCAAGTATATTTATTTGCATTGGTTAGAATAAAAATGTGAAGATACTTAACTAAGTTTTGTTCCCCACTAGTTTTTGAATTCTCTCTCATCTGATCTGATGATACAAATGCATGCACGAACAGTAGTGTAGTGGAGTAGGCTACTTACCTGGTACACCAACACCATGCAGTTGTTTATTTAAAAATACCCCTTCTGCTACAGTGCATTTGTTGACATTTCCACGTATAACCATCCCCTCTGTGTTGGTATTCAGTACCATTTTGGTAGAATAAAATAAAATAAAAAATCAGAACAGTTGCACATTAAATTACTAGCCTGCCATTCTGATTGTACATGTACTTTGCACTTTTCCCCCTAAAAATGTGGAATTGAAATAGGCTAGGAGAAAATTGTGTGCCTTCCATCCATTAGTTTCCTAATCTGAGCAATTTCATAATTGTACGCCAGTCTTCAGCTACAAGATTGCTGCACTCCTGGTAGTTTGCATGCTGGCATGCCCACCTACGGTTACCTGTCATTATCGACACACCAAACCTTGCGTGTCTTTTCGTTATCTAAAAGCCTTTATTGGTCTCTGTGTACAGATGCCACTGTATAGTATTAAGGAAGATAAATCTAGTTTAAAAACTCCCAGACGGCATTACACTGAGCATTCCAGTGCTGAACAAAATGTTTGTTTAGTTCTAGTGACTGACAAGTTGTATTTATTTTTACTACAGGAGATTTTACGTAGATATATGTGCTATGTAATAGGTTGCATTTGCTTTTGTCCAACAAAGATGAGGCCTGTGTAATACATTGATTTGTGTTTATTTTAAATAATGAGCTCATTTCTGATCCCAATGATCCTGATTCTTTATATGACTAATTGAATAGACAATATGGAGGCATAGCTTGATCTTTATCGCAAATTTATTTAAATTAATTCCGCTTATGGGTTTTTTTTTTTAACAAAACAACACTGCTTTGAATTAATGTGCAGTTGCTTTGTAGTTCTGTTGACATCTCTTACTGTAAGATACACAGGAGGTGTACCCTGGAGATGTACACAACATCGCATTATAATGTAATTGACTGTGTTTCATTTGTCACTGCGATGTTAGTGTGAGTTAGTGTTAGTTCCAAGTGGCCAAGACCAGACTTTGTTTTTGATGCTCACTTCCTGGTCGTGTTGAGAGACATTGCTCACTTGCACCAGTGTGGTTGGCTCCAGTATAGGTGTTTCGGTCACCCGTTTTAGTGCAAGTCAATGGTAATGATACGGTCATAATACAATGATACAAGTCAATCTTTTTTTTTTCCCCACCAGAAAATGTAGTCGCGATATGTGTTTTTTGTACATCTAATATCTCCCCATGTGCTGATTTGTTAAGTTATTGTGCTATTTTGACAATATTGTTATATTTTGTGGGTGAATCAGAGACAGCGTTCTTCACTGCTGGATCACTGCATCTCACACGCTTAGTGGATGTTCCGCACTCGGCCGGACTTCATGCCAAATTAAGGGTCCCCCCTTCTTCTTTAAGTAAAAAATATACAATCACAACTCTAATTTGTAATATAAAATTAAAATATCTTATTTACATTAGTACCATTTATATACTATTAATATTTTCCATCACTGGAAAATAGTCTTCTGAAACTTTAAGCCAATTTACACTGAATATGCATGGCTTCTACATTCATTGAGTCATCTAAAATAACATTTCTCAGGTCTCAGTTCTGTTCTTCTTGCTATATTTCCAAGCCAGTCACATTTTTAAAAAGATGAACATTTCTGACAGGTAATTTCACACCCAGATACTCAACAGATTTGCTACGGAACTTGGAAACGAAATTCTGGGGGGTGCTTTCACAACAGCGGGGGAAGAAGAGCTGATGTATGTATATCTGTGTATATGTGGCACTTTCACTGACAGGAACAAGGATTAAAGTTCAAAGTCTAAAAGGAGAAAATTAGATAAACACTTCAGCTGGGACGATCACTGTTTTTGTTTGTTTGTATGTTCTGTAAAGGCTTCCTGCATTGATGAGAAGAAGATTATATATATATATATATATATATATATATATATATATATATTCATATTATGGCAGATATTAGTCTTTCTTTTTTTGCGTTCTTTCTTTACTCATCCCAGTTTCAAATACTGCACTGCAACATTCATTACAGGCTCCATTGTCAATTCAGGAGAGCGCAGCCAAGCATGTGCTATCCTCTGAAAAACATGTGATATCAGCCTCCACTTCTTTTCTTATCGCACCTCAGTAAGCAAGTCAGGTTTGCTCAGACATTGGGTTGGAGCAGGGCCTTCATGTGCAGCTCAACCGACAAACTTGTGACTGAAACCCTTCCGCTCCTTAGGTGATGCTATAGCCAATTACTCATCACTGTGTCAGCAGGACCAGACAGTGGGGCCTGTCCATGCCATCATATTGCTCTTTCAAAGTTTAGGATGAAAAAAATGTAGGACCCATGCTAATCTGAGGCTCCAGCTTCAAATATAGGCTAATATTGAATGTTTACATAATTTAGTACAAATGTGTACTAGGTTCTAAGTATACACTTTTAAGAGTGACCATTTTGACCTATAGAAAATGTGCTAAGTCACAGAGTAATGAAACTAAATTAAAATGGAAATCCTTCTAAAAATGAGAACTACTTTCGGATTCCCTTCTTGGAATATTGAGATCCCAGAAATGTATAAATAAATTATTGTTTCATATTGCTTATTGTTGCATATCGTTTCTTCTGTTTCTAGGGCTTTCTATTTCATATCAACTTTGGAAAACTTAAAGGTTAGTGACAATGCACAACAAGAGCACAGTGTGAGAGCTGAAGAAGAGAAATGGCCCAGGATGTCATCGTACAAAGGTACTCCAAGATGGTCATAATTCCTTGTCTAGAAACTCATCAGGCAAGACAGAAGGAGAGGAGGATGGGTGACGAGTTGATCGTCGCCATTTGCTGAAGTCCAGGAGCAATACCCGAATGGACAGCATGCAGAACTCAAGTGGTTCGCGGGGTCAACGTTACCGCCCGGCATCGGAGTTTGATGAAGCCACACTTGCCCGTAAGAGGGAGTACTGGAGGATTAAGAAACGGGAGCAGAGGGCCAAGCTGTCAGTTCTCAAGAAGGAGAGGCTAAAAGTAGCGAACACTGCGGTCTGCAGATCCAGAGTTTCTGCTGGACAGTTAACAGGGGGCAAGAATGGGCATATGGCACCAGCCCTTGGGGTGCCTAGCCCTAATTTGCTAAAAAATGATGGGACTTACGAAGCGGGTCTATATCATAAACTCACTCGTGAGTTTGAGAAAATTCCTAAACAAGTTGAAACAGAGCAGAATGCTGGCCCCACTGTGAGTCAGATTTGTGTTTCACAAGAAGGACAGCAAGCCTCTGCAAACCAAAAGGACAGGTGGTTACAGAAGATAAAACTCAACAACGTCTTGCCCACAGCATCTGCAGACTCCAGGGACAACCTAAAGGGTGCTGGCAGGAATGCAGTTGGGTGCTTGTCTATAGGTGCTGTAAGTGGCAAATTTTCTCCTACTAAGTTGAATGGGGCACCGTTGGACAGCTCCTCACAAGTGCCTGCTATCAGAATAAAAGTGCAACAAACTGGTTCACTCAACTGTGATGAGCAGAATGAGAAGCCACTGCTCAATGGTAGTTCCTCCACAACTTTGCCTCAACACAATCATGCACCCCAGACGGGAAGTAACCTTCAGGATTTTCCTTCAGGAATGAAGGTGCCTGTACAGAACCCTGGAACAGGAAGTGGTCATGCAAATGTGCCAGAAGTACCCAAGTGTACCCAAATGGGTATTCTCGAAAGCACGATCAAAAAAGAGGTAGATGATTTGTTACCAGACATAGACACTCTGATGACAACTAACTCCAACAACCAAGCAGTTTTTCCAAAAGCTGAAGAATTGAACAAGAAGGAAGTTGGGGACAGTGTCACGGCTGCAGTTGAACCTGTAGCTCCTCAGCAGATTTCAAAAGCTCCCGTCTGCCGTCAGAGGCTTCCGGATGGTATGGAACGCTGGGGTGCTGTCAGATCCAGAACGCAGAGACAGAGATTTCTTGCAAGTCAAAGGATGATCAATCAGAGGAGTGTAAGGAGGGCCTTCTCACCAGCCACAGCCTTAAGCACCAGAAATGCCCAGAGGAGCAACGCGGAGGAGACCGATGAGGACAGGATGGCTAGAAAGCGGGAATATTGGCGCATCAAGAAGCGTGAGCAGAGGGCGAAGCTCTCCGTCGAGGTGAAGGCGAAGATGAAGGAGAGGGATTCCTTGTTGCGTCGAGTAAAAAGATATCAGTGCATTCTCGAGGACATGCGCAGGGCAAGAGCGGGTTGCAACAAGGCGCAGCACCCACCAGGAAGTGGAAACGTACTTCCCAGTGATAATGAGACCATTGGTGGTTTTATAAAAGAGGATGGCACCATGACGACTAACATTCCACAATCTTCAGCCGACTATAGGTTATCAGAGCGGGAAACGCTGCGTGAAAGTCACACATTTCCTAAAAACCAGCTCCCAGTCTCAAACTATGGTAGTGGCAATGGAGCCTTGAGAAAGCAAGTGCAGATAACTGCTCCACCTCCGTTGAAGTGTGCCACACAAATGAAAAGCACTTGCTATCCTGCTGCTGTGTCGTCCCTAAACCCTCCACGCTTAGTGTCAAACAGAGTCAGACCTGCATCTCACACCATTCCAAAAAACCTCCAGAATACTCGTGCAACTGTGCCCCAAACCAACAACTCTCTCAGGCGACTGCATAATGTCCAAAGCACCTATCCAGGACTCACTTTACTCAAGCAAAGGCAAGTTGTAGGAAAACATCCAGCCACTCCTGAGCCAGGCGGATTGGCACTCAGGCGAGCACCTGCAGGTTCAGCCTTTCCAACAACGGCACCCGGCCTAGTGCCAGAACTAACGGAAGAAGAGAGGATGGCCAAGAAGCGAGAGTACTGGAGGATAAAGAAGCGGGAGCAGAGGGCAAAGCGCTCTGCCCGTGCGAGACAAGCTTTATTTCAGTCCAAGTACAGCTCGGCGATGCAGAGGCAGCAAAGCCAAAGGGTCCTCTCGGCTCGTCGCACTGCAAGTCTCAACTCCCTCAGGGGCATTTCTGCTAACTGTCCCCCGAACAGCACACTGCTGTCGAAGCCTGTCGTGCCAACGTCTATCCAGGACAAACAAGCAAACATAAAACAAGAGGAGGAACCTGATCCCACAGAAGATGAGTGTCCTACTCTGGATCCCCCTTTGTGTCCAGAGATTAAACCCCCCCTTTCCCCTCCCACAGAGCAGCAGGTGGAGCAGGATCCATCGACGGTTATGGACAGCCAGGCTACCACGCTCCTGGCTGTGGCTTCTATGAAGAAGCTGTTGGAGGAATCGCTGAGCTCTGTTGCAGACAGCAATGATCTGCCACCCTGTAAACGTGAGCAGGTTAGTTCTGAAGAAGAGGCGGCTCAGGTGGAGGTGAAGCCAAGCCTTCCGTGCCTCTTGCAAGGAAGTGTAAGATCTCTCACCCCAGAAAGGCATCATAGTGCCCTGGGAGCTACCTCTCAGACCACTGAGCTCCATCCCAGCCAAGTACAGTTTCCATCCTGTCTGAAGCCCTCTGAAGCACCTTCTGCTCCTGGGAGTGGCTTCCACACAGCCCCGGGCCCATCTAGCCAATCACAGGCCCCATCTAGCCAGTCACCAGCATCCAGTCAGACAGGGTCTCCCTCCTCAAATCTAAAACATTCCCGTACACCTCTGAGCAGACCGTCACCCACTCATGCCCCCTCTTGCAGTCACGCAACCTCTTCCAGCCAACCCTTCCACCTTCGTAGAGCCTCGAGACTGCGTGCAAAGAGAATAGGCCACCACTGCTGCTCCCCGGAGCCTCTCAAAAAAGCAGTAAATTCCCCCTCTCAGCCAAACGAGGATGTTCTTCGGAAGAAGCGGGAGTACTGGAGGGTCGCGAAGAGGGAGCAGAGAGCTAAGAAAGCAGCACAGGAGAGGGAGTTGAGGAAGCTGGCGGAGCAGGGTAAACAACAGATCCCGAGGCCCTCTCAGGTAATACTGTTCTTCTGGAAGTCTGATCACTAATAGAGTTGTATTAAGCTGTCATTTGTTGCTTCGAGCACTGTAAAATTCCAGATAGAGAAATACAGAAGTTTGAAGAAAATCAGAAGAACATATATTGTATATTCTGTGTCAGAATTTTCCATAAAGTCCATATTTTTTATGTTATTAACTTAACTAGTTAACAGCTATTAATGATATTAATTAATGTTAGCAATTTATTTCCCAACCTTTGTGGTGTATTGTCTCAAATTTAGTTCAAATGATGTCAACTGTATCATTAAGACTTTGCAGGGCTTTGACAAGATGTGTGATTAAAACTGGAGAAACTCTGCTGCTTTGTAAAATATAATTTTCTTTGGGCTTTTTTTTAAAGGGTGCACCAATCAGTGCGGTGAAAACGCACCGACCCGAGCTGAAGAACGAGGGCCACAACCTTCCTCCAACACTCCATTCGACAAATTCTACCCCCCTTGTGCTGTCCTCTGCTAGTGGGACCCTTACGTGCCTGAAGGCTGCCACCACCCTCCCAATACTTAAGGTGTTTACCCCCGTGCAGTCCACCCCACTCCTTTGCTCCAATGCCTTCGAGAGCAAAGCGCCCGCAAAAGACCCCCCTTCCAATTCCAAGTCATCCTGTCTGTCGGGGGCGAACAGCCGCACATCTCTCAATCGCAGTACCCTGCCGTGCCCAGCAGATGGCAACAGCAGGGTCACGGTCCAGTCTGGCGGCGGGGGTAGCACAGGACAACTGCTGTTGGTGGGAAGTCAGCAGAACAGAGCCCCAGGCTCCAGTGCTGAGTCGCCCCAGGTCAAACGGTGGCAGCTGCAGGTGCAAGAGAGTGCGGGCACTCCTTCCGGTCAGCCGGCTTTGATAAAAAAGCTCCCCGGCCTAGCACTCCAGGTTGGAGGGACATCCTCACTGGGTGGTAGGGCGATGAACACTCGTGCTCCCCCGTCCTGTAATGTCCCACCGCGTGTCGGACAGGAGGACTCCCGGAAACCCCCCGACCCCGCCAAGCCGACGAAAACGGTGGAGCAGCTGGATGAAGACCTCCGGAGGAAAAGGGAGTACTGGAGAGTGAAGAAGAAGGAGCAGAGGGCCAGGAAGGCGGCTCGGGAGAGGGATATGAAGAGGCAGGGGACCTCCGGTGGCTGGAGGACCATCCTCCCAGCCAAGGACGTTCCCCAGAGCCTGGACTCGCAGGTACCTTCAGCGATGGGAGACTGTTGGGAGGCCACTGCAAATAGCTGTCCTGTCTTATGCATGAATTGCGTTTATTATGGTTTTCTGGTGTTTTATGGCTTGTTATGGATGTTATCTGTTTGCAGGATATGTGTTTTGGTGGTTGGTTAAGCATAGTTAAATTGCTTTGGTGCTTCAGTGGTGCTGCATATACACTCACTGGCCTGGAAACATTGTTAACCAAGTCTGGGCCTGTTGCTTGTGTAACTCAAGAGAACACATTTATGTACTCTTATATCCTGTAACTCTGGATAAGAGTGTCTGCTAAACTAATAAAATATAATAACTAGGGGCCATCTGGGTAGTGTAGAGGTAAAAGCGCTCGCCTACCACCGCAGAGACCCGGGTTCAATCTCCGGTAGGGTACTTCCGGCTTGGTCAGGCGTTCCTACGAACGCAGTTTGCAGAGTCAAGGATGGGCACGCGTGTTTTCGGTTTAAATAAACACGCTTGCCCGGCCACGAACCAGCCCCGATGAAGCATGCGGTGTACGGTGTAACGTAAGGGGCGAGGGTCAAGCAATCAGAAGCAGCAGGTCGTTTACCCACTCAATCAGCGCAAAGTAGGTGTTTCTCACTACGGTTGAATGACGAGCAGCGCTCCAGCCTGTATATGAGCTCTTATTGTGCATGCTTAATGGGATGTAGAGTACTGGTTGAATGAGGCTAACGCTGTTATGGCAGGCTGGTATTTGAAACGAGGGTGTTGAGTTTCCAAATGCCCTTGAGAATCTGGACTAGCATTTTGGGATTTTTAAGAACATTCTTGGTTTTTCGATTCTAGAGCGGTGGTTCTCAAGCTAGAGCGGTCCTGGGCCACCCCCTTCCATGCTGGTTTTCCTTCCAACCACAACTGCAATCCCAGAATTTTAACAAGCTGTCAATCATTATTTTAAAATATATATTTTAAAAATGAATTATTGTGAAAACTTTAGATTTTCTGTCAGGGGTTTGTTAGTAATAATAGAAAAATACACATTACAATATTGCATCCCTGAGCATAGATTTGAGGTGAAAGAAAAGAAATCGTTATTCTTTTACTGCAGCTGAGTAAATTATATTCACAGCAACCAGTCAGGACCTTGTAAACACAGTGAATCGCTCTACAGCTCTACCTTTCTGTGTGTATGTGGCGTTCGCCCAACATCAGATAACAGCGCTGTGCCGTGAATGACGGCTGAAGTAAGCACTCCTGACATGGAGAGCACCACTGCACATTGATTTTAAAGTCACCGCAAGCGCTAAGAGCAAATTGGACACCCGGTAGCCATTTTCCAGTTTTGGTGATACTGCAGCCGGGGGGGGAGGAAGTAGCTTTTATTTTGCACCCCTCAGTTCAGTGGAAAACAGCCTTAATACCAGCGAAGAGTCATTCTCATTTTCATCATATTTTCTGTTTATTTGATCAGCATATTGGCGATTTCTGTTGCACAAATTTAACCTTAATTTAATTTCCTAAAAAGTAGCCTGGCCTAGAGCATCCAATTATGTATTTTATGAAAACACGGGTTATATGTTATAGTTATATATAGTTATAGTTATGAAATTATAGTTATATAGTCGTTGGATTGTGGGTAGGAGCAGGACTTAGACAGTCCCAATGGGACCTCTGCTTGCAGTCGGTTCACAGCTAGTTTATAATTGACATGTGCCATCATGCTCGGCTGCCAAAGGGGTATGTTTATGCTGAGTGTGCGATGTTATCTCATTCGCCTAATGACCTGTCTCCCGTCCAATCAAAGGGACGAGTCTCCGATCCATGGCCTAACAGTGCAGCGAAGGACTCCCAGTTACCACCCAGGTAAAGCTGTGTGTGTGTGTGTGTGTGTATGGTACCTGTATACATATAGAATACCTATGTACAAAAATGTAAATAAGGTAGGTTGTAGTATATAGGTTTGCTGGACTGTAGTACTTGTGTTTGTACCCTGTAGTATATATTACATTAATTATATTTATAATTATACTATTATTTATTTGTTATGATTTTGTAGTATTTATTTAGGAGAGGTATGGATGGATGCCAGACTTGAACCTAAAAAGTTGTCTGGTCTCTGTTTAGTCTGACGGAAGTGCAGTTAGACAAGAATGGACTGAACATAAACATGACAATTTCCAGACTGACTGCCCTCCTGAGGAACAGTCTGGCGAGCGGTGTGTTGAACCAAACAGCCCTTGCAGGGAGAAAACCCTGTTTTCACATTCAGCAGAGGCTGACAGTTGACATATTACTATATTCTGAAAACAGGAGGAAGTGCAGCATCGCCGCGATTCAAAACAAGTGTCCGTGCAAATTGTTGTAAAAAAAAAAAAAAAAAAAAAAGGACAGTCTCATTTGCCTGTTTCCCTCCGCTGCTTCCTGAACTTTGGAGTTCGGGTTTCCAGGGAAACGTAACGTAAGGAGGGGTTTGCAGTCCGGTCCGTTAACGCTGTTCGTTTTGGTGTCCTCTCCTACAGCACCTCCTCTGAGTACAGCGACCGGCCTCAGCTGAGCCTGACGGGAGCTGGGAAAGGTACCATTGCCCCTGGCACACGTCAGCTTACACACACACGTTATGAGCGCGCGCATGTGCGTGTATGTTAGCGCGGAGGAGCGGTCCCGTATCACACGCATGCACATTTCCACAGACACTCCCGACAAGTGCCTGCCTGTCTGTAGAAGGTGCACCCTTTCGGTTTAGGATTTCTCATCCGGGCTTAGTGGAAACCACCTCTCTCCGTCACGCTCTCCTTTCTCCAGATGAGCCGGACACGGGCATGCGAGCTGTCGAGGAGGAGGAGGAGGAGGAGGAGGAGGAGGAGGAGGAGGGAGAAGAGGGAGAGGAGGAAGGCCAGGAGGACACGCCCTGTTCGGAGGCCTCGTGGAGGACCCGCTTCCTCATGGACTTCGACCCGCTGAACCAGCTGCTGGTGTGCATGGTGTGCGGGGAGCTGCAGCACTCGCACAGCCTGGAGGGGGTCAGGGGTCACATCGAGGAGGCGCACCCGGACACCCTCTCCCTGGACCCCCGCGAGCGTCACCGCATCCTGGAGGCCTGGGACGAGCAGGTGTTCCTGCGGGAGCGATTCTTCAGCAACCAGCTGCAGCAGCACAGCGCGGTTCTCTCAGGTAATGTACACACACACACGCACACGCACGCGCATACACAGATGCATACACGCGCACGCACGCAAGCACATACACACGCGCATGCACACACACATACGCGCACACACACAAGCACACTCGCACACACGCACACCCACGTGCATGCACACGCACGCACACAAGCACACACACACGCGCATGCACACGCACACGCACGTGCATACACGCACACGCGCACGCACAGAAGCACACACACACGCGCATGCACACACACATACGCGCACACACACAAGCACACACGCACACACATGTACATGCACGTGCACACGTACACACGTGCACACGAGCACACACACACACACACGAGCACACACACACGCACGCACTCACGCGCACACAATACCGCGCGCACACTAGATACCAAACACACGCTTCACCATACACCACACACGTGCATACACACATAAGCGTTTGACCCGGTTACATACCGTACCTCTGAAACTGAAAGAGATGAACGGGGCTGGTGTTCCACTGTGTTTTTGGGATTTTGTCATTTCAGGAGAGACTCAGGAGTGCCCGGCGGAGGTGGAGGTCATGGTGGACCTGGAGGAATCCCCCGCTCAAAAAAACCAGAGTAAAGCGTCTAAAACCAAGGGCCCAAAGAAGGTGTGAACTCCCAGGTGAGGAGAGAGGCGATGTCGCCATGGCAGCTCGATACACCACCTGACATTTTCCGAAACTTTATTTATTTACATTATTATAATTTTATTTGTACGGCTCCTGCAGTGGAGTGCTCACAAATGGTTCACGAAATACAACTACAGGAGGGATTGAACTGAGATATTTAAATATGGACGACATATTGTAATGAAAAAGCAATAGAAAAGCATCATAAAAAAAATTGAAGGTAATTATAAGTAAAGGGTTTTAAAAGAGTCTCATGGAACTACAGAGTTAAAGCCCATTATATGAGTTCATTTTTTGTCAAAGGTTTCTAAAAGTGATTGCTGGCATGGCTGTTCTAATATCTAGCGGAAGATTGTTCCGGTGTCTGGGAGCTTTCACAATACTCTGCTTGGCATTGAACCCGCAACTGTCCTTTTAGCCTTACTCATTTCTGTGTGAGTGGAAAGTCTTTGCTGAATCCCAGTTAGCAGTTTTGTTGCACTTTTGGTTCTTGAGCAGTGATAGCTGCATAATTGTCGTAGTCTTAACATTGAAACTATGCACGTGTGTGCCTAACTGAAATTTCCTATTTCTGTTCACCAGATCCTGATATTTCGACAGAATCACAGACTTTAAAGCCCTGATGGGAACAGAGAAGCAAAAAGCACAGGCCTGCCTGGGGAGGTTGGATGTGGCCCCATTCTTGGTTGCAAAGAGGTTGCCTGCTTAATTTTTTAAAAAGTTTTCTTATTTATTTTTCAGAGAAGAACTTTTGCTGCCGCTTTGTTGAGAAGATCAAGTGAATCATTGGCAATACGAAACCAAAATCTTTTCACGTTTGTAACCTCATCAGCACTGACATATGGACGCAGTCTGTGCAGAAGTTGTTTTTTGTAAAAATGAAGCAAACCTGGATCTTCTCATGTTTTTTTGCCAGCTTCTGCACCAGAACAATTTTGTTTGCTCCCCAATCTCCCGGGCTCGGTTTTTAATTTCTGCGCGAACGCTTTCCTTCCGGGTCAAAGTTGCACTGCATGCTTGGAATGGACGTGCTCGTTAACCGGTCTTTTGAACTCAGCAGCGCACAGTTATCTCGTTAATGCTAACGAGGAGCCGAGCCGAAAGGACGTGAGCACCTCCCCTAAACGTTAACGAAGAGCGCAACGTTTAGAACACCTCTCCCAAACGGTTAATACGGTTTCAGTTCAGCTTCTCAGGAAGAAATGAGTAAGCGTTCCAAAATTTAAACCCAGAGAGTGTGATTGGATGGCCGCTACTGGCGTGTGTTTTACGGTCATCACGCACATTCAGCTCAGCGGTAGGACCTGGTTTTTCCAAATGCCCTCATTTCTCCCAATTCTTTGGAGCTGTGTATATCTCTATACCGTTCGTTTTTTTTTTAAGTTATTTTTACTGTACTGCACTGTAATGTTACTGTACGTTTTCAATCCATTGAGTCGACCCTAGGTTGAACGGGGAACACACTGGATTCCGTACACCCTTTCGAGATGAGGAGCGGCTTGAGTACGGCGCCTAGCGTCTCTCTCGCTCGCTAGCGTCCCCCGGGAGTCGTGTCGTTGTGTGAGGACTGCGCGGGGTGCCTAGTCGTTTCAGGCGAAACTCCGTCTGACTTCAATTCATCGCGGGTCAGTCCGAACCCAGCCGTAATCTCGCTCAATGGACGAGCGTGTAAAGATACCGTGCTCCTGTTGGTGTACCCTACCCAGTTAGTAGCTGCTGGAGATTGTGACTGCCATGATTATCACTATCAGTGTTGTTCTTTTCTGTACCTGATTTTGTTTCTGCGCATTGTGGACCCATTACATTACATTACATTACAGGCATTTGGCAGACGCTCTTATCCAGAGCGACGTACAACAAAGTGTATAACCATAACCAGGAACAAGTACCCCCATTAAACCCCATTAAACGCAGCCCTATCTGTCCGACCAATTGTGTGGTCTTGAGAAATAGAGATGGAGAAATGAACTGTTTTCTGAAACGGACGGGACGGTCTAAGCCCTGTTGATGTCCGTGTTCCTGAGAAAGCTAGCAGGTCGACTGGCACCGGTGTTCGTGTGATGCATAGCTTTTCTGTCTTCCACCAAATTGTCTGTGGAGTTCAGCGGGACCCCCAGTATGTGGGCTAATTTTAGGCCTGCAGTTTTTGTCTTTTCAGTCTTTTTTCCCTGAAGGAATCCTCCTTTTTTTCCCCAAGGGGGGGAATTCAGGGTACTGCAGGCAAGCAGAAATTTCAGTCCTCTGCATTTCAGTCTCAGCTGAGGGGAAATGAAATGCACCTCCATGTAGACCTCACCTCACACCAACAAAGGGCTCACCAAATGCAGAAAGCCATTTTTTATTTTTATTTTTTTTTTCAATTTTGCAACTGAACTGCAGTCCATAGCATTGTATCCAAGCGACAAAGTTGACATTTTTGGCTGAAAGCTCTCAGTGGTACAAGAACAGGAATGTTTTTTAAAATATATATGTTTACACATTCAAATGTCAGATATGATATGAACTGAGAGGGGAGCCTAATTAGGAGTCGCTGGAACGTGGCCGCTCAGTGTTGCACGAACCTTCATGACTGCAGAAGGTCATCCTCTTCGGGGTTCTTCAGGCACAAAGGACAACCTAAATATGAAATTGTGCTGAACCAGCAACAATGAATCCTCAGAAAGTTTTGCCATTTCAGAAAATAATGTTTTTTTTTATACTGTTGAATACTTTATATATGTATGTATGCACTGTATATTTAATATAAAATGTTTAAATTATGTTTCTGGAGGGAGGGACAGGTCAGTACTTTATGGCCTATGAATCATTTTGTTTGATTACTGCTAAGTTTCAAATCATGAAATTGCACAAATGTGATTTTTAGTTTATTGGTCAGATTATTTTGCAGTTTTGTTTTTCAGAACACATAACTTTGAAGTAACCTTATGGGTTATAAATGTAATATATATGTTTTTATGTGCTTATAATATAGATTGTAAGCACGGTAATGTGTATACTGGCTTGTTTTCTTATTATTATGTGACATTTTTTGCCAATTTCAGAATGACGCAAAAATATTGTGCATATGCATCATTGATTAAATGTTCAATTTCTTATGATTTTAAAGATCTGTGAAACAAAAGTTGGATCATCTGCAAAAAAATGGTGGATAGTTCTGTACACGCTGTTGACATTGATTTACCTTGATTTCCTATGATGTAAATCTCCTGTAATTATCCGATGATCACAAATCCTGGAGGCTAACTTGCGTCAGACCACAGTGCTTTGGAGTCCAGCCTGTTGTCCTCAGACTAAAACGCAGAAAGCATCTTGAACTGAATGTACTGTAATAATACCTGACAGCCATAACAAACTGTAAATATATGGGACACCCAGAGCTCGAACAGGCCACGTTGTTTCAGTTTGTACTTATTTCAATGCCATTGCCGAGAATCTACTTCTCCTCTTTAAGTTGGTGTCCGTGTGCATATTTACGTAGGGAATGTTCAAACACTTTTTTTCATAACCAATAAAGCCTTTTTTGTACCTTTTAACTGTGGTCCTGTGGTCTGTTTGGCTGTCATTGGGGGGGGGCAAGGGTGAAAAGGGCAGAATGTCTCTACGCAGAATGAGGGGGAAAAAAATATTCCGCAGGGCTTTTCCCCTCAAACACAAATGTTTTGTCTCATATAGCAATATAGGCTGCACTTCACAGGGGGCTGATGGAGAGAGTCGCTGAGGTTTGAAAGTGGCATTGCACTGACTGAACCATGGATACTGCTCTTCTGACTTGTGGCACATCTGCATGGGCATGAGAAGAAGCACACAGCGTAACCCATCCGGATCAGCTAAACATCTGCACGGACATGAGAAGAAGCACACAGCATAACCCATCCAGATCAGCTAAAGATCTGCATGGACATGAGAAGAAGCACACAGCATAACCCATCCAGATCAGCTAAATATCTGCATGGACATGAGGACGAACGCAGAGCACAGCCCATCCAGATCAGCTGAAGATCCGCCTGGGTTCAGGAGTCACACACAGTACCCCTCATCCGGATCGTCTACAGATCTGCATTGCCCGAATACACGCTCGGGGCATGAGCCATCCGAATCGTCTAAAAATGAGAGGAACGGATGAAGCTTCGTCGTTGGGTGACATGTCATGACTTTGAATGTGCTTCAACAGAAACATAAAGAGATGAAGAAATTAAGGATTAACATATCCATTTTTTTCTTTCGCCCTTTAAGACGGACGTTGATGGAAACGTCCTAACAGTTGTTTCCTGTAGGGGGCAGACTTGAGGCAGGCTCGAATTAATCTGTGCAGTTCCCAAATGGCTTTAAAAATAAATGCTGAAGCACAAAGACCGTGCTGGCTGTGCACTTTACCTGCACAAACAGTCTTTGCAGTCTTTCCCCCTTCATCAACTTTACAAGTCCAGGCAAAGCTTGTTCTTTTTTTTCTTTTTCTTTTTTTCTGTTTTGTTTTCTTTTCCATAACTCGGGGGGCCCCTCGTCGCCCTTGAGCACAAGGTGGTTTAAAAAAAAAAAAAAAAACTTGCTGAAGTACAGTTTCAGATAGTGTTTCAATGTCATTTCACTGTCCTTCATTCACTGTCTGGTTTAGTTTACTGGTGCAGAAAGATCAAGAAGCAGTCACTCAGTCCTGAGAAAGCTTTCCCCCATTCCACCTTGCTGCTGGCCTGCTATTGATGTATGGAGACCTGGTGTTAGGACATAAAATGGCTGCCAACCACTCTGCCCGAGTGTGCATTACAGCATGTAGTACATATTCGGTTAATTTACTGAGTTACACCCCTCATTGTACAGGAGTATTTGGAATGCATTGTTTTTATTTTTATTATTGCCAGACATTAACCAAATAGTCCAGTACCGCTCGTGACTGAACTATCTGGGACGGGTTCCAGCTGTGGGAGTGGAAATGTGTGTATGTGTGTGCGTGTGTACGTGTGTGTGAGTGTGTGTATGTGTGTGTGTGTGTGTGTGTGTGTGTAGGCTTCTGCTGTACCTTGAGAAACATCACTCTGGCACACTTTACATTTCATTAATAACCAAACTTTTTCAGATCCCAATATTGAAGCATTTCAAGACAAGAACTGAGACCAAATTTTCATCATAACTTTGAGAAGATGTCTTGTAAAACAAGAAAGGCACATACGTCCCCTAATTCATAACGCATCAATAATTCCCCCAATAATCATGCACACACGTGCATAAGCATGATTATAATCTAACACTTTAGTGTTGGACTACAAAAAGCTGAAGTTTAACCTTTACCTTCATGATGAAAACAGGTTCCGCTAACCGGAGTCATTGTGGAACCGCACACTACCGGCACTGATGGCGGCTCGCATCCCAACGCTTCGTCATTCCGGAGTCAAGCGGCAAAAGGGCCCATCAGAGTAACGTAGGCTCCCACAGAAAAACTGCCATCCGTCGCTGTTACCCCCCCTCCACCACCCCCCACAGACACACACACACACACACACACACACACTCAAAGATTTACGTCTGAGGGACAGATCGCTGGCTCCACAGAAACCGTTATCTTTACTGTTGTCCTGTGATTTTATATTAATTCTCTGTTTTGTACTTTTCACGGGGAAGTAAAACCTGACATCACAGTGGTCTGTATTAGGATCATATTTTGCTTGGTTCTTTAGTGCGATATCATTTACTTGCTTGTCAGTCTGAAAAGTGGCAGATCATTTTTATGGGTTCATATGCAGTCAGGGGGACACTGTCTTATAGTCTTTTAACAAGGTCATCCACTAATGGATTAATTAAAAAACGACTCAACCCATTAATCAACAATTATGAGTGAAATTATGGGTAATTGCGGAATGATTTGTAACAGTCAATCAAAGAGCGTAACGAGCATCATCCCCTTGGATTTAATGTAACTTGGTGTATCCGTGGTTACCCCTAACAGGACTGCCAGGCGAGAGTGTACATCCTGCTATCAGGAGAGGTGGTACAACTATGGTGTATGACATCAATAACTGCATACATCCACTGTAACTATTATAATCATATAATCATTAGCATGAACGCACTGCTACACGCAGTCCAATTTATAGCACAGTGATATAGGACCAACCGATCGCAGACCAGGGGGCAAAGATTACAATTGCAGGAACATATAGTCATGTTTCTCACCATACCTGTTTGTTTGTAAAGAATTTCAGTTACAAAAATGATAAGATATATTTTGGGGGGGGGGGGGGGGGGGGGGACTATTCTAAATGGTTGGACCCATCATACCACAACCCCCACGTTCCCCAAGGTCCACCCATAGGGACGGGTCTGGTGTGGCACAATGCCTCAGGACAGATGGCCAGATCTATGGAAAGTGCATCTGAACCATGTTCATCCCCTTCAGTCAGCAAGTGCATGCACGGGATTGCTGTGGTCGGAAAGCTTCCGGCATCAAACCGATGTGGCAGCCCCCCGATCGGGGGGGCTCAACCGTCCATTTAAACCACGAAAACCGCCAAAGACTACAACTGGAACAGCTGCCTCCTAAACGGTTACAGCCGTTCCCAGTTAGAATGAAGCTCAGCTGTCTAAACCCCTTGCTTTGGCCACTACTAATAGGTATTTTGCAGGCCTATTGCAATACTCCTGTAGTTAGGAAAAATAAGAATTCTGTCGCTTTCAGGATAAAAAAAAACTAATTTAAAATCTCATCTGTATAAAATAGGCACAGCATAGTTTTGTTTTCTTTTGTTATCTATGTATAATTCAACTATTAAAAACCTCTTTAAGTATGGATTTTTCAAACCCAGTGACCTTAAACTTTTTGACTGTGTCGCTTTTTCAGGGCAATGCTGACAATGGAAGGTGTCAAAAGTGAAGTAGGCAATAATATATACTGAGGCCAGGTAAATTGAACACAGACATGGATGTCCAGGATGCCCAGAATTTCTAAACTGACTAAAATAAAGCACAAATGGATAATTATTATTGCCATAAAGTCTGACAACCATTGGATATCTTTTTTAAATAAGCAATTGCATTCATGCAGTTTCACGCTTCCTTTTTCTATGAAAGATCTAAATTCTAGTTTTCTCACCAGAAATATTTTAACCTGCGGTACACACAAACTAAAACTTTTTAAGAAGCATGTAACCTCATAGTAGCATGTACAAGCCGTGAGTTTTCTTTTTTATCTTTGGGTAATTATATTGGCGTTTAAATGTAATAGTACGAACCACTACTCAGGCTTACCAATTTTTTTCAATTTATTTAGGAGAAATAATTTTCAAATGCATAATGAATAGACGATGCGGCCAACCATCCAAAACTATACTCAAACACGTAGTATCTCATAGAGGGCAGTGTTGGAGCAAAATCTTCGCAAGTGAAATTCGTTTGTGTGGTGGATTGAGGCCGCTAGAGGACGGTGTTTAGCCGATATTTTTGTAAATTTCTCTAGTTTCAAGAAATAAGGGTGAAATGGTTATCTATCCATATATCTATCTGTATTTGTTTTTTTATTATAGCCCATTATAATATATGACAGATAAGAGATTGTACAGAATCTATTTGCGAAAAATGAATTAATTGCACATGTCATCAGGCACATTATAAAAGGGATGTATAACATAATAATAATAATAATAATAATAATAATAATAATAATAATAATAATAATAATAATAATAATAATAATAATAACTCACTTTTTTTTCCTGCTCCGATTAGGCCAAATTGTTACGGCCAATATTTCGAGACTCTCCGGTTGTGTCACCGGAGAATCCCGAATGACGTCAAGGCTCCGAAGGCGCCGAAGATGACGTTCAGAAAAGTAGAGGGGAGGGGGGGTTGAGTGTGTGAACTGTGCGGAGGTGAAGAAGAGGAGGATGAAGCTGGGAGCGGAGGATGGGAGGAAGAGTGGAGTGAGACAGACAGGCTGGCTATCAAGGGCTGAGTGTGCATGCCTGCAAGTGTGAATGCGTGAGTGAGTGGGGTAAAGAGAGAGGGAGTTCGTTACCGGACTTGAACAAAACGAAGACACATTTTCACCCCTCTACAACATTGTAACGGAAACTTTAAACTTTTACCCGCCGCAGCTTAGCTACAGTGCCGGGTCCTGGCTTTTGTTTAGCGGCGGGGGTGGACGACAATAAAGGCAGGAATTAAACCGCTTCGGATCGGCATTTTTTTCACGCAAGAGGGGAATCCCTTGGCCAGTGTATATCAAGTAGAGAAACAAGAGAATGGCGGCCAATATGTACAGAGTCGGAGGTAAGTTATTGTTTTATTTTTTAAGAGCCATAGCCAGTTGGCTAACTAGCCTAGCTAACTACCATTATTTATTTCCGCGTATGTAAGTGCTTGCCAGGCTGCAGTTTAAGATGTCAGTTATTTTGAGGCTCGTAGCGTCGTTTGGCCATATAGCCAGCTCATTGACACGCCGCGTGAATTTCGAACAAGGCATCGCTATCTAGCTTTCAGAGCTAGCCTGCAAATGTAATCATCTTGCTAGCTATCCTAACTGTGCTAACGGCGTGTGGCCATTAGCCGGCAATAGTATACCAGGGTAACATTAGCTAGAACGTTAGCTGGATGGCTAACGTTAGCACGGCTAACTACGAAGGTAAGACAGTGCTACCAACTACAGCAGACGTTAGCTAGTTAGCGCGACATGTCCCAGTAGCTACCTATTGCTAATGATAGCTACTGAACTCATTTGGTGGCTCATTTTAAAGGAAAACCACATAACGTAAGCTGCATTTTTGTGTAATAATTGGTTAGTTGTTTGTTAGGTAAGGTGAATTAATTAAATTGAATATGCTGGACAATTTTCATTATCCAATCTAATCTGAATTCGAGTCTGTAACGTCAGGTCGCCTGGAAGAGTGATGGCTAGCCTAACATTAGTTAGCAAGTTTTCTATATAGTTAGCTGGCTAGCTCCCTACCCAGTTAGCGACCTAGCTACCGACCTATCAGTGGTTACTTTGCTAGTTGCTGACTTGACTCGATCAAGTGCTTTTTCTAATGGGAATGATCAACAACTAGTTAGCTACAGTATGTATACTTGCTTGCTGTCCGATTCATGAAAATTCAGGCACTGTAGGTAACGTAGCGTTGTCTGTCACTGCTCGACAGGAACGTTAGTGTTGCTGGTCTAGGAAAAAGCCGGGTAGCTTGCTACTGTACGTTAGCTGGGAAAGCCGGTAACCAGGATTTGTCGGTTTGGGGTAGTAGTCTATCTTAGATATTGTCTCTTTATTTAATACTCTTGTATAGATCAATTTATATAATCCATTGTCCGCGAAATGTGTCCAGATTTCCACATACCATAGTCATTTTTGCTCGAAAGACGGTGTTGTGCTCCAGCAAGTGTAATCTCACATCCTCCCGCTGTTTTTATGGTTGTATCAGCTAAAGTCCCAGAAGAGCGACTGTAGCTATATAGGTCACGGTGATTAAACAGTAAAATGCAGTCTGTTTTTGAGCCCTCTGTGCAAATACACGGCGCGACACAAACGCGGCAGCCGGAGGCTCTGTTGCATTTTGTCACGATAGTTGCAGATATCATCTTACTAAAGTAGAGGCGAACTAAAATGTGCTGTTGCGTTCGCATGTTCAAACCAGTTTTGAAGTCAGCGATGCGGTGTTAAATCTTAGTGGACATTGTGTACAAACAGTGCGACAATGAACGTGCTTTTCAGACAGTGCAATATAATGGAATGTGCCCTTTCCTCTGGGTCTATTTATAACGAATCGATAACTTTTGGTATGTATTGAGCGCGTCTACAGCTGCGAGACGTGTGTGGATGTACCATGGAAATTGTAGCTGTGTGTCGTGGGTCAGCTTAAGGGTGGCTTTAATTTAATAAAATGACACCTGATGGAAGTTGCACTTCGTTCGAGCAACATTTGGGAATAAATTGATTACTGTAGCTTTCTAACTGTGCTTACACAGTGAACGGTAGCCTACAAGTAGTTTTCAGCATATTCAGTATCGCGCTGCTGTTCATGGTGCTTTCCCAACTTTCCTACGTTGTAAGTATTATACCCATACTAATACTTCGCACGTTTATCTTAACAACTCCTAAAGGGCAAGGATGTCGGTCAAAAATAGACAGCATTTCAATGACTGTAGCTGACATTAGGGGGTTTTGTTTCCTGGTAATCAACGTTGGATCCACCGTGACATTATCGCCACTCAGGCGCAGCTTCTTTCTACCTCTCCCTGCTCTCTGATCTTGGCCTTGTGCGTGATTCTGTAGCAGAGCGCTGCAGATGGTGTCTTCCGGCCTGTCGGCGAGGCCTGGCTTTGCTCCAATACCTTCGAAACTGTGCCTCCAGCACCGCTCTCGACAAAGAAGTGTTAACCCGTGCTCTGTCGCTCACTCTGGTACTGCCGCGAACGCTCTCTAGGGGACTCTCGTGAGCGCGCACCGACGCGGTCGTTCAGCCTTTTGTTCCATTATCACTTAAGACGGCTGGTTTGCACAGTCAGGTTCAATGCCTGCTGATTATTTGTGTGGGCAAAACCAGGAGGAAAAACAGCTTCGCAATCTACTTGTCTGAAAAGTCCCATTCCACAACATTATTTCCCTAGTTGTAGAATTTAAATAACTCTGCCAGTGTCTTAAAATGTCTCCTGGACCACTTGATTAAGGGGTTTGTCTTAGTAGATCGAACATATTCTTTGAGGCTTATTCTTTTCTTGATTAGCAGGTCTTCTTGACCTGCTGCCTTTCGAAATGAGTGACCGGTATGGGTTACTGTTCAGCGTGTAGTGATGTGCAGTAAGGATGTGTAACACACTGTCTTTTTTTAAATTCTGAGTGTCGCTTCAACCTTTCTCCTTGTTTGATTTGTCATTTTCAAGCGTGTGGCCTTGTGTTTCGGGTTCATTTTTGGCAGCCAACTGAAACTGCACCCACCTCTAATAAGAAATGCCAGTGACTGCCTTGTGTTAAGGGGGATTGGGGAGGTGGGAACGTCTAGCTGGGCAGGTTCTTCACGAGATCTGTCTGTCTGTCTGTCTGTCTGTCTGTCTGTCGGTAGGCATGGCCTGGGCAGGGTCGGCCCAGACAGTGAACGCATCCATTGTTAAGTCCACTACCTCATCCTACATGAGGCTGAGAGAGTCGCTTTGTCTAAGGACAGCTCCGCCGGTTTTGGATTAATGGTTTGCGGAGATGAGGACGAATGAGATTGATCTGGAGACCCTGCAGGGATTTGAGATGCTGCAGTAATCCCAGGGCATGGCGGTTTGAGCCCTTTTTTTTTTTTTTTTTTTTCTTTTCTTTTCAGGTCCGCGCTCTACGTGCAGATTAGGCTTCCGAACGGAAGCCGCCAAACAGGCCGCCTCAGCCCGGGTACACGAAACTGCGGCAGCTCGCGTTGCTGGCGTTTGGGGTTTGGTTGTTGGTGTGCGTTTGGCGTTTGGTTGTTGGTGCAGCTGATTCGTGGCAGTATCGGTGGTTTTAACCCTTGAGCGGCCGCTGTAAGAGAATCTTGCCGTTTTTTGTCAATTTTCTGTCCACAGCCAGAAACACACACACATCTGGTTTAAAGCACGGTGAGACCAGGTGCGGATGATTTCTTTTGTTTTCTGTCGGTCCTCGCTTGACAAGCTGGCTACGACCGAAGGCTATCGATATTTCGCTGGTCCTGTCTCAGAGTCTCGGAACGGCATGCTTGGAAATTTCGTTATTTCAGGAACGGACAGTCGGTGAATGCAAGCAGGTAGGCCTAGGCCTAGATGCTTTCCGCAAAGTCTGTACCAGTCGCTTTGCGGTGCTTTCGTTTTAACCCCCGTAACTGGGATCTTTTTGCTAGCAGATGTGTGCAGAGAGAGAGAGAGAAAGAGAGGGAGACAGAGAGAGAATGTGGTGGGTGCCAGTACTCTTATAATATGTGAATCTGTGCAGTCGTCTGTTCTCAGTCAGAGGTGTCAGACTCCAGTGCTGAAGGGCTGCTGTGCATGCTGGCTTTTGGTGTCTTTCATCGCCTCGTTTAAAGAAGAGCTGTAATGGGTTTCAGCCCGTTTTGAATATAGCAGTAATGAAGAAAACTACTTGACTGTCTAAAGATGTCCTGTATGTCCTTGCGTAGCCACGTTCACTTTACATGGATTCCTTCAGTAAATGTTTTTACACAAATTAAAATGGATCTCACCCTGCTCTTTTATGGCTGTTGCTGTTGATTATTTTGTTGTTGTTTTCTCTTTTGGTTGTCTTTTTAAAGTAATCCTATAAAAAGTCTTTTGAAACAGCGCTGAGTTATTTATTGACACAATGAAAGATCTGAACACACCCTCAAAATATTCAAATAAATAATTATGCTCAGTTACGGGAACTTGTTTTTCCCAGCCATAATATTCTGTCTCCCCAAAGTGATCCACAGTGTTTGATGGACACTTTTATCATGGTGATTGAGCGCTGTGTAAAAAAAAAAAAAAAAAAGAATTATAGTATGTATTTTTTTTTTTCATTTTTATTATAAGCTACATAATGCATA
This sequence comes from Anguilla anguilla, assembly GCF_013347855.1. Taxonomy (NCBI): domain Eukaryota; kingdom Metazoa; phylum Chordata; class Actinopteri; order Anguilliformes; family Anguillidae; genus Anguilla; species Anguilla anguilla. The sequence continues at coordinate 5,908,164 of NC_049203.1, forward strand.
TTGCATTGCCTGTTGAAGCCTTGCTCACGTTCGGTGTGATTTTTGTTGAGTGCTTGTGGGAACCTCTGGGTGTGATGTCACATACGTGACGTCAGTGAGCCCATACATTCACATTTATATACTAGGGATTTAGCCGATTCTCAGGAGTGTCTGCCACAGCATATGTTCCATTCCATTCCATTCATGCAGCTGGGCCTGGGTATTTACTGAAGCAATTTAGGATGAGTAGCTTGATCGAACCTACAACCTCAGAGTTACAGTCCCATTTCCCTTACCATTACGCTACACTGCCGACCCGATACGTTCTGAACGGTAGACTGTCTTCATCCACTTTGGCTGAATTTCTCAACAGCTTTTCTGATTCTCAGCTTTTATTACAACCCAATTATACACACAAGCTTTTATTGACTTTTTTTTAATTTTTTACTTTGTTAATCCGTTAAAGAGATGGATTAGGCAGAATTAATATTTTCTTGGAATTCATTCTGCTCTGGAGCTGTGTTCCATCAGTTTGAAATTCGAACTGTGCTTTTCCTTTCTGTTTCTTTTTTGCTCTTCTTTTTTGGAACTGTGCTTTTAAAAATGTGTTTGTGGTCTGCTGGGTGGCTCCCCCTGTTTAGGCACTGTCCCAGGGCCCCGTGGTCTGGTGTCCAATCCGGAGCGCACAGTCAGTCCCATCCCGATGAGACGAGGAACGATAGGGTTTCAGCCAATCAGGACCTCAGGGTCTCGCCGTGCATCGGAAAGCCCCGCTGTTTGGGGGTTCAGGCCTGGTGTTTGCCCTGTTTGCTGTTTTTGCTCTGTCTCTTTGCCTTGCTACTCTGTAAAGTGTCTTTGTGACGGTTCTCTGTAAAAAGCACTACACAAATAAAATGGAATTGACTGGGCAACCACAGGTCCGTGCTTGAAGTGTCGTCCTCTGACCGTGCAAACCTGACTTTTGGGCTGTTGCGTTATTAGAAGTGGCGGTCGACATCGCATGTATACAGTGAAGGAGAGTATGTGCTTGCTATGCCTGCCCTATCCCAAATGGATAGGAGTGGTGGCATCCACAAGCACTGGTGAGGGTTGCCCTGCCCGAGGGGGTGCCCTGCCCGAGGGGGTGCCCTGTCTGATGGGTGTCCTGTCCAAGGGGGGTGCCCTGCTCGAGGGTTGCCCTGTCCGAGCGGGTGCCCTGCCCGATGGTTGCCCTGCCCGAGGGGTTGCCCTGTCCGAGGGGGTGCCCTGCCTGAGGGGCTGCCCTTCACGTGCAGCTTGTGCATAATAACTCGTCTGCAGGTGCATCATCATCAGGGGAATTTTGTGGCCAAGGTCCTTAGCAGGGTGCGAGCCACATTCAACGCTGGCACAGTCTGTATCCAACAGCCCTGTGGGGCCCAAGCACACACACACTGAAGCAGTGCTTCCTGCATTTAGACTCTCAGCAGATCAGTTATTTAACTTGCACTGGGCTAAGGTGTGGTATTATCCCAGAGGTGTTGGCAGCTTATGAAAAGCCCTTCGCTTCAGATTTGCCGTTATTGTTAGCGAGAACATTTGACTCAACACCTCTGGTATTCCCTGATGGTTCCTGAGATGCACAGAACCGTAAGGTGCTTCACGTGTCCCTGGGGACAGTGTCTTTGTGCAAGGCTTCTGTGATTCTGGGCTGCAGTCGTGTGATGGACGGTGTGATGGGTGATGCATAGTGTGATGGACAGAGTAGGGCTAAATGTTCTTCTCTGACCGAGGCACTGGATTCTACTTGCATTCTGGTGAAGGCACTGTGCTATAGGTTAACATTGTCATTCAGCCCTGTCTGTTCTCCTTGCTGCTGTTCAGTTGATACATTGGGAAGGGAGGAGATTCAGTTTGATTTTGCAGTGGAAATGATATGTACTCCAATGAAACTTTGAATTTTCATTACGTTATATTGATTTTCTTTTTTAAACATGGCATTTGTTTCTAACGGGGAAATTGCATTTACTCGGCCTTGACTTGTAACTGATGCAGTACAGACTTGCACTGGGAGTATTTTATTTTTCTGTCATGTTTCTGGCCTGGATGGGATAGTAGGGGGCTCCAGAATAGCATGGTGCTGTGAATAAGAGCTTTGGGGAAATGCTGCTAAGATTCTACCACCTCACCTGCCCACAGATTTTTATATGTCCTGGATTGTCACCCTCTGGGGCCATTCTTATACTAAAACGTCTCTCTTGTGTTAGAGATGTTTGAATTTGTAGTGCAGAAGGCACATGCACGCATGCATACACACATACACACACGCGCACACACACACACACACTCGCTCTAACGTGCATAACGGCCGTCCCCTCTTCAGACCCCCCCGGTCTGACCCGGCACACAACCGGGGCTCAATTAAGGCGGTAACATGGCCGTTGACACCTCATAAGATGGCGGTCCATGGGAAAAGGAATTAAATAATTACCCCTGACTCATTCCGCCAGATGGAAATTGTGTGCACTCCAAGCGCTGTGGAGTGTGGGTTAATACCTCGGGCTTCTGGAGTGGAAATCGGAGCCGGCGTTTGAGTGGCAGCAGTGGCAGGGGGAGAGAGGGTCATCCCTGGAGAGGAGGACTGAGGAACTCTGGGTAGCGCACCTGCGTTTCCTTCCCTGACCGATGAGGGTGACGCGCACGGACAGGATGCTCCCTTCAGTTGAACGGTGAGGCGGCAGCTTCCTCACCGGCGGGACCCACCGTACCTGGAGAGGCCTGGCGGAGGGTTCCCCTAAGACCGTACCTTTTAATCCTGGTTTTTCAGACGCGTGAGTCCGTCAAGGAGCCTAACAAGCTCTTCAGTTTATATGTATATTTTTTTTGACACTGAAGCTATGCCTGTGATTGATGTCAGAACTTCTGTGTTGTGTGGAAATCAAGCTGCAGAAGAAAAAAAATCCCTGAAACATACAATGTGTCTGGTAAAATGGCCCCATTTACTTGACATTGACATAATCTACCCTCTTTTGGCGGGTGGTCAGGTGCTGGTTTCAGATCCTGGATAGGGAACTTGGCTTGCAACTCCAATGTTTGTTGGGTTGATTCCCAGGTGGGGCAATGTTGGCTTACCCTTGAGCAAGGTACTTTACTGGAATTCAGTACAATTTTCATATAAATGGATTGTATCTGATGAATTGAAGCTGTGTAAGTTGTTTGGGATGAAGAGTCTGCTGTATGCCTTATGTGTAAATGCATGAGATACTCAGGTTTGAGTTTGTACATATATAAGGGTGGTACACACTTTTGTAAGTAAGCATGTTGCCATACACGGGAAGTCTGTGGATACAGGATGCTCATAAGACGCTTGGCTAACTGTAGGCTAGACTCTAGGGTCTACAGAGGCTTCTTTGAGGAGAGAAATTTAGACCCCGTTTATGATCTGTCTCAGAACTTTCACTGGCTGCTCTCTGTTGAAACAGAGCAGGCCTGTTACCACACTGAGGTGTCCCCACGAACAGGCAGGCTGAGATCCTCTGTGCATTACGTTCCTGCCGCTTGGCGGGAGCTTTTACCCAGAGTTCCCTGCAACGCAAACGCCTTGATCAGGGGTGGAGTGGCAGCGGTGCCCTGGAGGGCGAAGTGCGGTCCTGACAGACGCCGTAAAGCGCGAAACACGGCAACGGCTTGTCAGCCTCCCTGAAAAAATGTTAGCTAATAAAGTTGTAGAAAAAAAAAAGAAGCGAAGGCACCAGGCTCGGTAAAACGGCTGAATATAAACGCATGCTGAACGTGAAGGCCGCGCAGAGTGCTGAAGAGGATCATGGGAACCGGAGTTCAGTATGAAGAGACGTCTCTGAGGAGAGGAGCAGCTGTGTGAGTCTGCTGTTATAGTCGCTAAGGGGAACTCACTCCACCCTCACAATATGTGAATGCCCTGGTAGCTTTGTGAAGGGGTGTTCAACTGGCCACTGTTGAGTTGCTGGTGAAGCCCCTGGTGGGCATGTAGGGAGCTTCACCCCCTCTTTGGTATTTCTCCCAGGGTGTCCTTGACAAAGAGAACCACGTTCTCCGTGGACCTTCCCTGGTTAAATAAAGGATTAAAACTATTTATATGCTACAGGCCGGTGGGAGGGGGAAGGTGCCTGTTGATCCTAGGTTGCAGAACGGAGAGGTGTGGCTCGTGTGTAGGGTCCGATGGTCTTCTGTAGATGTGACCCGCACCAAGGTTTTAAATTTGTTCAGTTGTAACAGGTAGCCATTTGGAGGATAGTGAGAGGGAGGGGGTGATATGGGGGTGGGGTCAAGGACCGAACCCTGGGGGACGCCTGTGGAGGGGTGTCCGTACCTTACGGCCCCAGGAAACCTGTAAGAAATGTCCAGTGAGGTGAGGATGCAGGCCAATCGAGGGCCATGCTGTTAGTTGGTTAGTTGGTTTGTTAGTTGGTTAGTTGTCTTCTTGCTGAGGAAGTTCTTTTTCACAGTCAGGTACCAATACATTCATGCATACCCACAACATTGCATGTACAAGGCATATAAGGTAAACGGTAACACAGAGAATGCCTGAAATTATAACTGAGCCTGAGAACAGTTTTGCTAAGTGATAAGCGGAGAGAGTTGGATCCCTGTTTCGGAAGAGAGGAGACTGTGGCGGCCACTGCAGAAGGTTCAGGACTGAGGAGAGCAACTGAACACCGGTTCATCACTGAACTCAGACAAGGGAAGAAAATGGAACATTATGAACTGTTATTTTTCTTCCTTTTGACTTTTCAGTGAAGTGAGTTCATGTATAACATACTGTGTGTGTGTGTGTGTGGTTTAATTCCTTTGCTGCCATCTGTGTAATTTTGCTCCCTTGCGTGACAGTCATTATGAATGCAATCCATCAAGAGCTGGTCGTATGGGAAAGCCCTTGTGCTGGTCGTATGGGAAAGCCCTTGTGCTGGTCGTATGGGAAAGCCTTTGTGCCGGTCGTATGGGAAAGCCCTTGTGCCGGTCGTATGGGAAAGCCCTTGTGCCGGTCGTATGGGAAAGCCCTTGTGCCGGTCGTATGGGAAAGCCCTTGTGCCGGTCGTATGGGAAAGCCCTTGTGCTGGTCGTATGGGCAGACGCTTGCGCTGTGATATTTTAAAGCCCACAGGCTAGGTAATGACAGGCTATCCATCTATCCAGCTCTCCAGGCTGTCCGTATTACAGGGTTCGATAAAGTTTTAACCTTTCCGTTGAAGTAAACTGAGTTTGTGGAGCCTGGAATGAGACACTGGGGCCATTTTGAAATTTCAGCCAGTTGTGCTCTTAACCCTTCACGCGTGCAGGTTGTTCTTATTTTCTGCTAATGGCGCCCAGCACACACAATTCATTTGTGACTGTGGAGCGCATGGCAATGCAGCCTGGCCGGCCTCACACTCAGACTCTGTGAGATTCATATGTGAAGTACAGACGGCTGTGCCTGTCAGACTCTGTGAGATTCATATGTGCAGTACAGACGGCTGTGCCTGTCAGACTCTGTGAGATTTATGTGTGAAGTACAGACGGCTGTGCCTGTCAGACTCTGTGAGATTCATATGTGAAGTACAGACGGCTGTGCCTGTCAGACTCTGCGAGATTTATATGTGAAGTACAGACGGCTGTGCCTGTCAGACTCTGTGAGATTCATATGTGCAGTACAGACGGCTGTGTCTGTCAGACTGTGAGATTCATATGTGCAGTACAGACGGCTGTGTCTGTGCTTATTGTGCTGTACTGCTGTGAGCGCTCTGTCATCTGGAGCACGGCACTGTGCTGCATGGTGCCAGAGGGGAAGCTCAGTGCATCAGCCTCCTTTTTCTGACATTACTGTTCTCTCTCTCTCACCTTCTCCCTCTATCTCTCTCTCCCTCTCTCTCACCTACTCCCTCTCTCCCTCTCCCTCTCTCTCACCTACTCCCTCTCACCCTCTCCCTCTCTCTCACCTACTCCCTCTCTCCCTCTCCCTCTCTCTTTCCCTTGCGCTCTCTCTCTCCCTCTCACCCTCTCTTCTTCTCCCTCTCTCCTTTTCTCTCTCTCTCTCTCCCCCTCTCTCTCTCTCTCTCTTCCTCTCTCTCTCTCACCTTCTGCCTCTCCCCTTCTCCCTCTCTCCTTTTCTCTCTCTCTCTCTCCCCCTCTCCCCTTCTCCTCCTTCTCCCTCTCTCTCTCTCACCTTCTGCCTCTCCCCTTCTCCCTCTCTCTCTCCCTCCATTCAGATTACGTGTACTTTGAGAACTCCTCCAGCAACCCTTACCTGATCCGCAGGATAGAAGAGCTGAACAAGGTGAGTTGCCCTGAGACCCTTCTGTGTGACTTTTGGTCTGAACGGGAGTCCCTCCCTGCAGGCTGATCACATGAGTGCTGTGTGTTCGTCCTTATGTAACATCTGTCCTTTATAGGTGAATGTGTGTGTTCACCTACCGCACTTCTTCCGTGAGTGTGTAAACTTGGTTGCAGTTTACAGTTGTGTAATGTAATGTGTAATTTGTGATGTGAAGCAGGGAGCCATAGGTCAATATGGCCAGCCAGATATGGGTTATTGATATCGGGGTCATCCATAATTGTGCAGCCCCGAGTTTGAATGTAAATCTTCACATGCTATTTCAAGTTTCGTTTTATTTTCTTCTTTTTTTGTACACAACTCTGTTAATATTGGCTGAAAATGGCAAAATATCTCAATTGCCAGAATTGCAGAAATTAATAGAAACTTGTTATATTTTGCTGAAGTGGTTTATAGTGTGTTCTGCCTGTCGAGTTTATTAGTTCTGGTCGAGAGGAAAGAGGCCACGTGTTCTGGGTAATATCCTGACGTAGCCATTATTGGTCTGATTGTGGAGTCCTGCCATGCAAATGTCTCCGCATGTTGTCTTCAAAAAGAAGCAACTAAAGAAATATGAAGTGATCTTTCTCGAATTATGAGGCAGAATGTGATTTTATCACGCATTGTGTGATATAACGAGCTGGGCCGGACAGGACCCGCAGTGTCTTTGCAGCGGATGGTAGATGTAGCCTGACTGGACCCTGTGCTCAAACAAATGACCCGGCTAGGCGTGATGTCACAGATGCAGACTTTTGGAAGGCTTGTGATGAGCAGTCTTCCGACCTCTGGACACTTGATATAAGGAGATGAGCCGGGTTAAATGCCCTGGGTAGATGCCCATCAGCACTGGGACAGGTGCACCCGGCGGTGTAGTCCAGCACTGGTCAGCAGCTGACCGTTTTTGGACCATGTCTCTCTCTCTCTCAGACAGCCAATGGGAACGTGGAAGCCAAGGTGGTGTGCCTCTTCAGGAGGAGGGACATTTCGGGTAACCTCAACACGCTGGCCGACAGCAATGCAAGTGAGTATCATTGACCCCCCCCACCCCCACCCCTCTGGTTTTGACCTACACCCCCTCCCTTATGCGGAACCATGGAACTGAATAACAGTGGCAGACACCTGGATTCAGTGTGGATCGGGCGTGCTGGGCATGTTGTCTTTCTTTAAATATAGATAATTGAAATTAAATTATATTGCTTTAAAATATGTCAGTCGGTCCCCAAGAATCAACCCTTTGATTAATCTTTTTTTTTTTTTTTTTTTTTGGAATGCTTTTCAAAATTCTAAGTCAGTGTTCTAGAACTCCGTTGCTTTCAAATACCCGTAGCGACTGTGACATCAGCATTAGAATGTTCAGTGAAGAACATTCTAATCACAAATTTGTGCTCTTGCACCTTAAAGGGTTAAATGAGAGGTTTTACTGATGCAGATTGCTGGCGGGAGCAGTGCATTGTGGGAACTGATTTAGGGTGAGAGACAGAAGTCGTATGTGAAGCTGAAGCTCCGGGGTGGTGTACAAGGTTGAGCTGAGAGCAGTAGTAGGTCCTGTTCCGGTTGTGACCGCCAGCCGTTCTGGGGCAGTGCCCGGCCGTCGGGTCTGTCCGGTGTGGGGGGCGGTTTTGGCCGGCGGGAGAGAGCCCCCCTGGCTGATCGCTGGCTGGCCCTGGGTCACCATCTGTGCCAGCGGCTGCAGGAGCTCCGCGGCGGCGGCGTCCCCCGGGCGGCTGGTGTTTCTGAGAACCCGCGCGCGGCTTTGGCGGCGCCAGAACCCGTATTTTCAAACGGAGACGTTTTTACTGCGGGCTGGGCGCGAGCGTGAGCCGGGCTCACGGTGCGTCGCTGCTGAATCCGCTCCGTGTTTTCGTAAGGAGCCGCGCTCTGTGTGCAGGGTGAGCTGCCCTGCTGCTGGCTCTCTGGCCTCTGGTGACTGCCGGGCTGCCCGTGCATTTCCTGCCCCTGTTACAGAGGAGAAGGGAGCAGGCTAAAGCACAGGTTTCCCTGTGAGGAGTAGACCTGTGCGGAAGCCGCGAGGACTGATCGCTTCCTGACGATCAGCCTTGTCAAACCGGCACTGCAGAACTCGGAGGTCTTAATTAGATTCTTCTTTCTTTGACAGAGCGGCTTGTGCTTTTGCTGTGTTCAGTGTCTTAATAATAAACAGGCAGGCGTTCCCCGGTTGTGCATAAAAGCAGTTTCTTGTTGCTTTACTGTGTGAGGGTTTTATGGATGGTGCAGAGCAGAATGTGAATGAAACCCTGGTTTGAGGATTTGGTGGTGTGAGCATGAGCGTGAATTATCGTCTCGTCACAGCGAGAGTGTTTCTGTGCTACTGCGAGGCAGCGATCAGGAGCGCTCGCACTGTTACTGAACGCCGGGCTTTCGTTAAGCGAGTAGACTGCCCCGGAGGAGCGCTCGCTGTGTTACTGAACACTGGGCTTGTCGCGTTACTGAACACTGGGCTTGTGTTAAGCAAGGGAAAGGCTCAGGAGGAACGCTCGCTGTGTTACTGAACACTGGGCTTGCCGCGTTACTGAACACTGGGCTTGCCGCGTTACTGAACGCTGCGCTTGCTTTAAGCCAGGCAGCTGCTCAGGAGGAACGCTTAATGTGTTTCTGAACACTGGGCTTGTGTTAAGCCAGGCAGCTGCTCAGGAGGAATGCTCACTGTGTTACTGAACACTCATCTTTCGCTAAGCAAATAGACTGCTCAGGAGGAACACTCGCTGCGTTACTGAACACTCAGCTTGCTGAGTTACTGAACATTGGGCTTGCGTTAAGCAAGGGAAAGGCTCAGGAGGAACACTCTCTGTGTTACTGAACACTTGGCTTGTGTTAAGCTGTGGGACTGTCCACGGCATGGTGGCAGTGTGTGGATATTGGACGATATGCTGGGGTAAAGTGCAATGTGTGTGAATGTGTGTGTGGGTGTGCGCACATGCTTGTGTCTGTGTGTGCATGTGTGCATTGTGTGTGTTGTTGTGTGTGTGTGTGCCTGCCTGCCTGTGTGTGTGTGTGTGTGCCTGCCTGCCTGTGTGTGTGTGTGTGCCTGCCTGTATGTGTGTTTGTGTGTGCCTGCCTGTGTGTGTGTGTGTGTTTGTGTGTGCCTGCCTGCCTGTGTGTGTGTGTGTGTGTGCCTGCCTGTATGTGTGTTTGTGTGTGCCTGCCTGTGTGTGTGTGTGTGTGTGTGTGTGTGTGTTTGCCTGCCTGTGTCTGTGTGTGTGTGTGTGCGCGTGCCTGTGTGAGTGTGTACGTGCCTGTGTGTGTGTGTGTGCGTGCCTGTGTGTGTGTGTGTGTGTGTGGGCTGGCGTGCGCAGCAGCAGCACGTGTGTTGAGGACAGGGTTCATGTGACAGAAAGATCCAGAAGGTGCGCGGGGCAGCTCCTCGGGGCCGGGCCTCGGGCCCCCCGCGCGTCGGCCTGCCTCTCGGCCGCCGTCCCGCGGGGCCCCCGTCCCCCCATTGGTGGAAAAACTGCCCCGCCGCGGTAACGGAAGCCTTCACTCAGAGCCTCGCGCTCGCAGACCGCCGCGGCTCTGCACAGCCCCCCCGCGACCGTCAGCCGCGATCCAGTCACCCGCCCAAACAAGCCGGAGTGACTCATTTAGGCGCCTGTCCGCGGCAGCCTCCGTTACCTTTCCTCCTCCTCCTCCTCCTCCCTTTCTTTCTCTCTTCGTCTTCCTCCTCCGCTTTCCTTTCTTCCCTCCTCTGTGTTTTCTCTCTTTAAATCACGCATTCCAGGAGGAGTGTCTGCTTCGGTGCTGTCCTGTTACACAAGACCTGGGCTCGTTTCCCGCCCCCCCCCCCCCCTCCTTCAGCCCCCCCCCCGCTGCTCCGGCTGTCCTCTGTCCCTGGCACACTGCGTCGAACAAAAGGCCCTTGATGTGGCCTGCAGTCTTCCGGCAAGCAAGGGGTTAACTCAGACTTTGCCTGTGTCTTTTGTGAGGGAAGAAAGTGCGTGCGTGCGCGTGCGTGTGTGCGTGTGTGTGTGTGTGTGTGCGCGCGTGCGCGTGGCAAGTCTCGCGTGTGTGTTTCTTCAGTACTTTGTGTCCCTGTGTCTGTCAGAGTATGTGCTTTTTTTTTCTTTCTTTTTTTTTTTATTTAGGAGGCAGGGGGTGGGGGGAGGGGGGGGGTACAATGGGGGATGGGCGCCTCAGGTTTAATGTACTGGGGTTTCCTGCCGAGACTGGCAGGGGCCGGCTGGCCTGTGGGTGGGTGGTGGGGGTTGGGGGGGGGGGGGGGCAGGAGGGGTTAACAGAAAGGGGGGTGTGGCCTGAGGTCCCGGCTCCCTCAGTCAGGGTTTCCCAGGGCCAAACGCAGGGGCGGAGTCCGTGGTTAGTGTGTCCTGCGTTAGTTTACATGGCTCCGCTCATCCTCGCACACACGCTGTACACAACAATAACAGGACACAAGCAAATCGAATTCGGCTGCGCAGATTTCACAAATTAAATGAAGTGCCTTATGACCATTTTCATTTGCTTATTTTTAGTATGATGATAATTATTGCAATCAAAAAATGAATAAAGATGAATGATCAATACCCTGTGAAATAATCCACGTGTAAGGTCCAGTACTCAAATTATTTACCTGTGCACACACATTTGAAGAGTTCTGATGGTGTCTTCGCTGGGCTCTGTATTTTCACCCTTGGAACAGGCGTGAATGAGGGCTGCACTGTTTTTTTTTTATCAGACAGGAAATGGAAGTGAAGTGTGGGGTCAGGAACCCACGGGGCTGACAGAAGGCTGGAAATTGTGATTGTTTTGCTTTGTGTGTGTGTGTGTGTGTGTGTGTGTGTGTGCTGGAGTGTGTGGGTGTGTGTGTGTTTTTTTTTGACGCCTGTGTTGTCTGGCCCGCAGGAGACTTTGAGGAGGAGTCCAAACAGCCGTCGATATCCGAGCAGCAGAAACACCAGCTAAAGCACAGAGAGCTCTTCCTGTCCCGCCAGTTTGAGTCTCTACCAGCTACGCACATACGGTATGCCACCCCCCCCCCCACCAGCTACACACATATGGTACACCCCCCCCCCCCCCTTCCCAGCTACACACATGCGGTAAGCTCTCCACCCCCCACCCACCCAGCTACACACATACGGTAAGCTCTCCACCCCCCACCCACCCAGCTGCACACACGGTACGCCACCACCACCACCACCACCCCCTCAGCTACACACATACGGTACGCTCTCCACCCCCCACCCCCCCAGCTACACACATACGGTACGCCACACCACCCCACCCCACCCCCCCCTTCCCACCAACTACACGCATACAGTATGCTAAACTCATGAACTCAAGTCCCTCCTTAGCTGCTAAATTTGTGCTACAGCTGCTCAGTATATAAACAAGTGGCATTCGATGTATGAATACACACATAACACCGCCAAGCATGTTTGCACGCGCTGCGTCACTCGCGTCATCGCAAGGTTACTTCAGGGGGATTTCTGTGCTCGGCACCAGCACGCTGATACCATGCACATCTCTGGTAATAATAATAACAATAATAATAATAATAATAATAATAAAGAATGAGGAATGCAGAGCACTGAATACCAAAAACCCACCAATCCAGTGCTGTCTCCACACAGCGTGATTTCAAATGGACTGCATTTATATAGCGCTTTTATCCAAAGATTCAGCTAACAGATTAGCAGCTTGCTGACGGTGGCAGGAGCCGTGAGCGTTCACACAACCCGCCCCCCCCCCCCCCCCCAAATTTCGAAAACCTCACATCTCTGACGCAAATCTCCTCTCTCGTCTGAATTGTGTGGGGCTGGGACCTTCAGGCCACTTATCGCATTATTGACGGCCTGTTCGTGATGATGACCTCTGCTATAGGTTTCGGTAGAATGCGACATTAGAAGTCATTGTGAGTTGAATTGGTGGCGTAGGTAACTGTGGGAGCCGTACGTTATACACACTGAACGTTACGGGAAGTTTAAGGAGAGTGCAAGGACCCGTGAATTGCCTCCGTAAAATACCCAGCTGTTTAAATGGACTGTGTGCGATAATAATAAAAAACATAAACTGCGTATGTCCCTGTGGATAGGAGTAACTGTTGAATGGCATGACATACTGTTAATATTCGTGCCTCGCCTGAAGTGTTTGTCATCAGTTGTGTTGTAATGGTTCTATAATGTGGCTCAGTTCTGTTAAACCGCTTGGCACTATTTTTGCATTAATGTATTTTTTTTTGCATCAGTTTGTTTTGATGTTGTACTTTGCTAAGTGGCTCGTTTTAAAAAGTGATGGCGATAAGAGGGCCATGTAACTCTAAGATTATTGAAGATGCTCAGTACTCTTTCAGTATAGATTTTCTCAGTAGGGTTTGCTGCCGTCAAGCACTAAATCTGATGCGCTTGTTGTGACCAGTACCAGGGTCTAGCACTTTATAGGCCTTTGCTGTCCTTTGTCTTAATGACTTAATGGTTGCGTTTCCTCCTCAGGGGTAAATGTAACGTCACTCTCCTGAATGAAACTGATGTCCTGGTCGGCTACCTGGAGAAAGAGGTGAGGACCGGCAAACGCCTCGCACTCACACTTGTGGCCCCGCTGCCTGCCACCTCATGACTTGTGTCCTCCAGCTTGTGGCCTTGCTGCTTGTGCCCTCTAGCTTGTGCCCCCTTCCCCCCCCCCGCCTGTGGCCCCACAGCTTGTGGCCCCCGTGGTATGTAGCCCCACAGATTGTGGCCCCCCTCGGCTTGTGGCCCCACAGTCTCGCTGAACATATTTACCGTGGGACCCCAAAGGCATGCTGAGGGCTGAGTGGGTTTGTAATGGTGAACTATCGATGTCTTTCCCTGCAGAACCATTTTAAAATAGGAGTCTGGTAATTACCCTGTAATTTTGTGGTTGATTTTTTTTATTTATAAAAGGACGAAAGAGCACAGCGAAATGTATCATTATTTACCAATTACTGCCATCATCGCTGTCGTTCCAGGGAAGGGTGTAAAAAACGATGCGCGTCCGTAAAACGTTGCTGTGTATTTAAAGTGTGCGAAGACGTATCAGTGCACTGTTAATTAAAGAACCCACGCGCACGCTTTCCACTTCTCTCTCATCGTCTGTAGCACGGGCAGCAGCTCTTCTGCTGCAGCAACATGCGCTTGAAATTTACAGAATAAGAGAGAAAATCTCAGTCAATCTGGAACTGGTCTCTGAAAGGGATAGTCCCGCTTTTTGGTAAACGCGCTTTTTTGTTTTCTTGCGCTTAGTTAGACAATAAGATCGATATCCATTATCGTCCCTGAGCATCCAGTACATACGTATTTGACAGTGTCTATGGGATGCGTGCTAACTGTGCTACCGCTACGAATGGCTGCAGATGGAGGCAAGGCCAGCGTTGCTAATTAGTGGCGGAACTGACGCATGAGAAATTTAAGAGATCTCATCTCATTGGCTGATCCTTGTAAAGATTTGAGTCAGCCCAGTTTTTGCAACGACTAAACCTTCGTCTGCAGCTCCAGCGACTTGGAATTTTTAATTTTTAATAACAAAAAAATAACATTTTTATGCAGTTAAATGTGTACGTGTTCATGCTTTATTCGTTTTTACGTTAATGTTTTCATGCTGGCGAGCGTCCTTTGGGTCCGCCGCTCGGCGCCGCGGTGCTGACGGGTCTGCTGTTCTGCTGTGTGCTAGGACTGCTTCTTCTACTCCCTGGTGTTCGACCCGGTCCAGAAGACCCTGCTGGCGGACCAGGGCGAGATCCGCGTCGGCTCCAAGTACCAAGCCGAGATCCCGGACAAGCTGGCGGAAGGCGAGTGCCGCCTCCTGACCTCTGACCTCTGACCTCTCTTAGACGTGACCCGCTAGTTTGCGGGTGGATTAGCATGCTGCACTGCCACTTTAGCTGCTTTTTACTGTAACATCTATTGTACAGTTGAATAATTTAAAAGTATTGGGACAGTTTTGTCAGATTGTGTGTCAGGTTGTTTTTCCTGTGTGCTGATAAAATTTGTTTTCCACATCGAACAATGACTATGAGGAAGAAACGCACAATGTCTGTATTTATTTCTTGTGGGTTTTTGAACAGACATTGATCTATATCACCATAAGGCCATTCAGATGACCTATTCTAAGTCGGCATAACTGTCCCAATACCTTTGCATTTATCTGCATTATAATAGTGTGGCAACCTGGAGCCACACCTCCTAGTGGAGCGGCACTCCTGGGTTGGGTGGGCAGATCAGCTCAGCTGAGGCCTAAAAGGTGTGCTTTTTTAGGGACCCTGCACAATGAGAGGGGGGGAGAGGGGGAGGGAGGGAGGGACAGAGGAAGGGAGGGAGGGAGGGAGGGAGGGAGGGAGGGAGGGAGGGAGGGAGGGAGGGAGGGAGGGAGAGAGAGAGAGAGAGAGAGAGAGAGAGAGAGAGAGAGAGAGAGAGAGAGAGAGAGAGAGAGAGAGAGAGAGAGAGAGAGAGAGAGAGAGAGAGAGAGAGAGAGAGAGAGAGAGAGAGAGAGAGAGAGAGAGAGAGAGAGAGAGAGAGAGAGAGAGAGAGAGAGAGAGAGAGAGAGAGAGAGAGAGAGAGAGAGAGAGAGAGAGAGAGAGAGAAAGAAAACAAAGCCACAGAGACCCGGCTGAGGAGCTGGATCGCTGAAAAGCGGAAGTGCTGAAAAGCTTCCACTGCGTTCAGCGTATTTCCTCTGTTATTCTGACTCGCTGTTTTTGCCCGGAAGCCACGAGGGGGGACGCTGTAGATTTTCGTTTTTTTTTTTTTAGTTAGTCTGTTTGCTTGTGTGAAATCTTGAGCGCTCTCTCTCTCTCTCTCTGTGGAAAAATTAAACGCCGGTGAAAACCGGAATTGCCAAATGCCCCCTGTGTGACCTGTCGTTGTGCCCCCTCCTGGGGGGTGTGACAGAAGTACTTACCCCAGTCTCTGGCCTCTCCACGTTCAGGGGAATCGGACAGCCGCGTGCAGGAGAAGCTGGAGACTAAAGTGTGGGACCCAGACAACCAGCTGAAGGACCCGCAGATCGACCAGTTCCTCGTGGTGGCGCGGTGAGCTCGCCTTGAACAGGAATCCTCCTCCTCCTCCTGGACAGCGCCTGCATACAGCATTTACATTTTACATTAGCATCTTTCATTTACATTTGCATGTAACATTTCACATTCGCATTTTGCATGGACATTTTACATTTACGTGTACATTAACATTGTACAATTAGTTTTGGCATTTTACATTCGTGTTGGACATGATTAAAGAACACAGCTTGTGATTAAACTGTACTCGTGGTTGGATTTCTTTTCCTTAAAAAGGTCAGTTTACTGTTTATCAGGGCCTTGCTGTATCTTTCTGAACTTACAGTAATGAAACATTCATCTGCAGTATTACCTTAGTTTCTCCCCCAGCTGGGTTATCAGAGCTGAACTTCATTACATCAGTAGGGCCAGTGACTGCACAATATGATACAATTTGCCCAGTCAAGTGTCAACAAACTCCAGCTGTTGTAATTATACTGCACTGCCACCTCGTGGCCAGTGAAAGAACTGCGATGAGAGGTGGTCTGCTTTTGCTTTGGTTACGCACTGAAACTTTTCTTGTTGAAAGGCTGATTCTGTCATTGCTTTAGCTTTTCTGCATGCTGATGATGTGCGGCCATAGACTGATGATGATGATGATGTAATGTTGCGTTTGCAGTGCTGTGGGGATGTAGACTGATGATGATGATGGTAGACTGATGATGATGATGTAATGTTGGTCTTGCAGTGCTGTGGGGACATAGACTGATGATGACGATGATGACGATAAACTGATGATGATGATGGTGGTGATGATGACAGTGTAATGTTGGTGTCGCAGTGCTGTGGGGACGTAGACTGATGATGGTGATGATGATGATGATGTACTGCTGGGTTGCAGGGCTGTGGGGACGTAGACTGATGGTGGTGATGATGATGATGATGTACTGTTGGGTTGCAGTGCTGTGGGGACGTAGACTGATGGTGGTGATGATGATGATGTACTGTTGGGTTGCAGTGCTGTGGGGACGTAGACTGATGGTGGTGATGATGATGATGTACTGTTGGGTTGCAGTGCTGTGGGGACGTAGACTGATGGTGGTGATGATGATGATGATGATGTACTGTTGGGTTGCAGTGCTGTAGGGACGTAGATTGATGGTGGTGATGATGATGATGTACTGTTGGGTTGCAGTGCTGTGGGGACGTAGATTGATGATGATGATGATGATGTACTGTTGGGTTGCAGTGCTGTGGGGACGTAGACTGATGGTGGTGATGATGATGATGTACTGTTGGGTTGCAGTGCTGTGGGGACGTAGACTGATGGTGGTGATGATGATGATGATGTACTGTTGGGTTGCAGTGCTGTGGGGACGTAGACTGATGATGATGATGATGTACTGTTGGGTTGCAGTGCTATGGGGACGTAGACTGATGGTGGTGATGATGATGATGTACTGTTGGGTTGCAGGGCTGTGGGGACGTAGGCTGATGGTGGTGATGATAATGATGTACTGTTGGGTTGCAGTGCTGTGGGGACGTAGACTGATGATGATGATGATGTACTGTTGGGTTGCAGGGCTGTGGGGACGTAGATTGACGGTGGTGATGATGATGATGATGATGATGTACTGCTGGGTTGCAGTGCTGTGGGGACGTAGACTGATGATGATGATGATGTACTGTTGGGTTGCAGTGCTGTGGGGACGTAGACTGATGATGATGATGATGTACTGTTGGGTTGCAGGGCTGTGGGGACGTAGATTGACGGTGGTGGTGATGATGATGATGATGATGTACTGCTGGGTTGCAGGGCTGTGGGGACGTTTGCTCGTGCTCTGGACTGCAGCAGCTCCATCCGCCAGCCCAGCCTACACATGAGCGCCGCCGCCGCCTCCAGAGACATCACACTGGTGAGAGACGCACACACACACACACACACACACACACACACACCCATACACACACACACACACACACACACACACACACACCCATACACACACACACACACACACACACCCATACACACACACACACACACACACACCCATACACACACACACACACACACACCCATACACACACACACACACACACACACCCATACACACACACACACACACACACACCCATACACACACACACACACACACACACACACACACCCATACACACCCATACACACACACACACACACACACACACCCATACACACACACACACACACTCACCCATACACACACACACACACACTCACCCATACACACACACACACACACACACGCACACTCACCCATATACACACACACCCTAACCATAACCCCAACCCCACCTACACCCCAAACCTAACCGCCTAACCCCCCCCGCCCAGTTCCATGCCATGGACACGCTGCAGAAGAACGGGTATGACCTGGCGCGGGCCATGTCCACGCTGGTGCCCCAGGGCGGGCCCGTCCTCTGCCGGGACGAGATGGAGGAGTGGAGCGCCTCGGAGGCCATGCTGTTCGAGGAGGCGCTCGAAAAGTACGGCAAGGACTTCAACGACATCCGCCAGGACTTTGTGAGTGCACCCGGCGTTCCGTCATCGCACCCCACCCCCCACCCCCACTCCCGACACCCGCTACGGCGGTCTGTACGCACAGCCGTCCTGCTGAGCCACTTTCCAACGTGTCACTGGTTTCCAAATCCGGGCTGAAATTACTCAGGGAAATTAGAGAGAAGAGCCGTAGAGCTCTATTGGAGTTAACATGGTGGTTATAAAAAACTAAAAACCAGTTTTTTCTTTCCCTCCTCTCACAGCTGCCCTGGAAGTCTCTGGCCAGCGTGGTCCAGTTCTACTACATGTGGAAGACTACAGACCGCTACATACAGCAGGTATGTCTGTGGGTCTTTCTGCAGGTGGTCGCTCCAGCGCCTGGTCTTGGTCCTGGTTACGTACGTCACGTCTGGCGATCCGGAGAGTGCCGTTTCTCACATCGAGGCTCTAAAGTTTAGCGTAGGTCAGGCACTGGAGACCGCAGCAGTCAGAGGGCCTGTAGAATGAATGGACTGTAAAACCTTCATGCGATAACACACTGTGGAGATACTCTGAACTGTATGATGATGCTTCTGTATTGGAGTTAATTTGAAAGTTCATCAGTACATAGAGCTTGTTATCTGGAGGTATGATTTATCAAATGGTGTTTTTGCTGGGTGGGTTTCATTCAAAAGCACATAATGAAAAATGTAAAAATGTTACAGTGGCATTTCTATTTATTTCTTTTTTGTTTTTGTATTCCCTTTAGAAACGATTGAAGGCAGCAGAAGCAGACAGCAAACTGAAGCAGGTTTACATCCCAACCTAGTGAGTACATATGTGTTTACACCCCAACCTAGTGAGTACACATCTCACAGAATTATTATACAACAGGTTTACATCCCACCCTATGGAGTACATCTCACAGCAGAACTGCGAAAGATCCTGGAGTCACTGTGGAAACATGCTTATGTACCTTTCTCTCAGTGATAATGGGCGTAATGTAGTTAACAAGCTGGGGCGACATAGCTCAGGAGGTAAGACCGATTGTCTGGCGGTCGGAGGGTTGCCGGTTCAAACCTCGCCCTGGGTGTGTCGAAGTGTCCTTGAGCAAGACACCTAACCCCTAACCGCTCTGGCGAATGAGAGGCATCAATTGTAAAGCGCTTTGGATAAAAGCGCTATATAAATGCAGTCCATTTACCAACAACATTAATAAAGAAAAAAACCCTCACCCACAGTATTCCTCCTTCCAGGTTTTTTTTTTTTTTTTAAATCATTGTATTCCAGTAATTTTGACTGTAATGTCATTCTACGGCAGTACGTTCTTTGAGTCTTTGCCATATATCCTGGCCAAAGACTGCTTCAGTTGTGACACGCCAGTGAATGCATGAACCTGCTGATGACTCCTCGAGGAATGTGGAGATTTCCACCAGCTTGCACTCGTCCCTTTGGCTAGCGGTGGTCCTCTGTCTCTCTCATGAGGTTCATTCTTATGAAGGAACTGTCATGACGCTGTAAAATGTGCGGCAGGTCAGGGTAAAGTAGTTGGCACTAGTCTCTGGGAGACGGCTGCCTCTGCTTATTCCCTAACTGTATCTGTAGCAGTCCCAGGAAGGACAGAGTGAGCAGTGGGGATTTGGAGCTCGTATGTGTATTTGATGGTTTATTTGCCCCGTCTCCTCCGCCTCCTCCAGCACCAAGCCCAACCCAAACCAGATAATGGCCCCGGGGAGCAAGCCTGGCATGAACGGGGCCGCGGGCTTTCAGAAGGGGCTGAGCTGCGAGAGCTGCCACAGTGAGTGTCTGCCTGTCTGTCTGTCTGTCTGTCAGTGGCCCATCTATCTGTCTGTCTGTCTGTCTGTCTGCCTGCCTGTCTGCCTGTCCGTCTGTCTGCTTGTCTGTCAGTGGCCCATCTATCTGTCTGTCCGTCCGTCCGTTCGTCCATCTATCTGTCTGTCTGTCACAGAGTGCCCTGTCTGTCTGTCAGAGTGGCCCATCTATCTGTCTGTCTACCTGTCTGTCTGTCACAGAGTGCGCCGTCCGTCTGTCTGTGTCACTGAGCTCCCCATCTGTCTGTCTGTCATTGAGTACCCTGTCTGTTTGTGAGTCATTGAGCTGTTTGTCTGTCACTGAGTGCTCTCTGTCTGTCTGTCATTGAGCACCCTGTCTGTCTGCCCTGTCCATCATTAAGGTGACCTGACTGTTACTGGTTCCTCAATGTATTTTTTTCCTGAAGTGTTACCGAGTTGGTATCAGGGCTCTGCTTATCCCTGAGTGAGTTACGGAGCTTCTCTCCATGTTATTGAAATGATCTGAATTTTTCTGGTGCTTCACTGTTACTCACAGACACCAAAATAGCTCTCTGCCCCAAGAGTAAGACATTAATTCATCCAGAGAATTTGCTGTAGCAGTTACGCCACCAGGCCAGAATGAGTTCCAGGTCCTTGCAGGTGAAGCTAAAATGTGTCTATAAAGCTGTGTATTAAATCTATACGCGCCAGTCGGGACTGATCCCAGAATCCTCTCTGCCCCAGCCATCCAGTCCCCGCAGTGGTACGCCTGGGGCCCTCCCAACATGCAGTGCAGACTGTGCGCGTCCTGCTGGATATACTGGAAGAAGTACGGAGGCCTGAAGACCCCCACACAGCTAGAGGGCGCTGCCCGAGCCAGCACGGTATGGCTTTGCCTCAAACCCAATAATCATTTACTCTGTTACTCTGCTGTATAAGTACAACCTACAACTGTGCTATTTTGACTGCAGTGCTTTCAGGCAAAGATCAGCTGGATGAACACTGTCAGCCTGAGAAGCTGTTGAATAAATTAGCATCTTTTTATGTTACCTGCTAATGTTGCACAGTTATGTTAGACTGGAGTTGGACCATCCAGACTAATAGTCCATGTTGGACTAATCTATGGGCTGATTTGATTACCGGACTAGTCCATATATTATATTTACAGGGAAAAAATTATTTTATCATTTTCTTTAAGTTGAGAAATAACACATTACAACACTTGGTATTTATTGTGTTGGCTTAATTATTTTTTGCTCTATTTGTTCAAGTTTTACAAGCACATTTTGCTTCCTCATGGAAAAGTGGCGACTCGGGCTTTTCTGGCACAGCTTGTATGTAGTGGTGTTGATCAAATGATACTGGATCACGTGTGGTTGTGTTTGGTAGCGTAAGTGCGGTTCATTTTACTGAACACGGTTTCCACCCCCTTCTCAGGATTCAGCCCCCAGGGGTCACATGACCCGACAGGAGGTGCAGGGCATGTCCCCGTTCACCAGCAGCGCGGGGCGGGCCAAGCTGCTGGCCAAAAACCGGCAGACCTTCATCCTGCAGACCACCAAGCTGACCCGCATCGCCCGCCGGGTGTGCCAGGACATCCTGCAGCCGCGCCGCGCCGCCCGCCGCCCCTACGCCTCCATCAACGCCAACGCCGTCAAGGCCGAGTGTGAGCGCCTCCGATTGGTCAGCTGGGGGGGGGAGGGGGGCACGGTCGAGTCATTGGGACCGCCCCATAAGCCTGCAGACTGCAGATTAAAACTACTGCAGACAACTGGCGCGATGTTGAGAGAAAGATACTTTCTCCAGTATGCCGAGTGAGAAATGTCACTGATATTATTGTAGATTATTTTAAAGTCATTGAATGGAAATTGAATGGGCACACCAGGACGTTTTTCAAATCTGAAAGTTATTTCAGATATTTGTTTAACCCAGGTCTGGTGCCAACTGGAATTGTTAAGTGGGTATCGTGGTTAATGTATAAGGTCACATGACCCACCAGACAAAAACATTTTAAAAAATAAAATAAAAAACACCCAACAGTGACATCATCCATGTGTCTATAGGAACAAACATAATATATAACGTCGTAGACTAATACATTAAATTAGACCACTAGAACTAAAGGGGAACCAGTACAGCACGCTTAAAAGCACTTTCAAAGCCACACTCGTGCAGCTGCGACAGACGTGTAGCCGAGTGTGTGTCTGGGGTGGAGGTGGCTTGCAAACGAAAGCCTTGAAAGGTCAAAGTTCAGATGGGTCGCTGGCTGTTGATCAGCTGACCGCCCTTGAGCCGTGGCGATTAATGTTAAGTGACTGGCAGTGTAAATGGATGACGTGTAACATGTAAGCAGCTTTGGATAAGGGAAGCCCAAAGGAAATCCATAATGACAGTGTGCGCTAACGTTTGAGCTCTTGCCATGTTGAAATACCGATTTTTTTTTGCTGCGTGTGACCCCTGACCCCCTGTTGACTCTCTCACAGGTATGATCAGGCTCCCCAAGGCGTCGAAGGCTCCCATAAAGAACCGGCCTGTCGCGCGACCGTCGCTGGTCACCATCGTCAAGGAGCTAGGTAACAGTCCACCAACAAGCGTTCAGCTGCACAGAACGTGCAGTGTCATGTTCTTCCTATTTACAGTCGTGTAACGACAGCATATATATATATATATATATATATAGCATATAGACAGATATTTTTTATTTTTTATGTCTTAAGGATTCAGTGACCCCTAGCTGAGTGCACCATTGGCTATTCGCTTTTATCCGTTAGCGGTTAGCCGTTAGCTGATATCTGTTAGCTATTAGCCATTTTTCACTGTTATCCGATAGGTGTTAAACGCTATCCGTTAGCTGTTAGCTGTTATCTGTTAGGTGTTAGCTGTTAGCTGCTAGCTGAAATTTGGTCTCTGACTGCGCTGTCCTCCTCTTCTCTTCTTCAGCTCTCCAGGCTCCTCTGAAGCTGAAGGCACCACGGGGAGCCCCCACCCCCATCAACCGTAACCAGGCCAACCAGCCCCGGGCCGCCTCTAACCTCCTGGGCAAGAGGCCCTTTGATAGCGTGAGTCCTGCTGTCCGTCCGTTTCCCCCTCTCTCACACTCCTCTGCCTGCCTGTCTCACTTTATCTTTGACAGCATGCATATTACCCCCTGACCGCCTTCATCCTCTAACCAGTGGCCGGCCTGCCTGCCTCCCTGCCTGCCTGCCTGTCTGTCTGTCTGTCTGCCTGCCTGCCTCCCTGCCTCTCTGTCTGTCTGCCTGTCTCTCTGTCTGTCTGCCTGCCTGTCTGTCTGTTTGCCTCTCTCTCTCTCTAAATTCCCTTAGGTGTATTCATATTGTGTAAAATGCCAGTTGGTCACTCCAGTCTTGACCTTCACTCTCTCACCTCTTGGCTGTAGGTGGGCGGGCTCCCGTTCTCCACCAATGGCAGGCCGTTCACCTCGGGGATCCGGACGACCTCGCAGTCCGTCATCAAGCGGCAGAAGGTCAACCCGGGAGACGCCCCCAACCCCGTGGTGTTTGTGGCCACCAAAGACACCAGGTACACCAGAGTCTTTCCACAGCTGCTACCAGTGAACACTAGCGTATTCTACCATGTATCTTAATGCCATTGCTGTTGGAAGATGATTAACTTCAGTGAAAATGCAAACTATCTTTTATTTGGGTATTAGTCCTAAGATCAGTAAGTCCCAGTTAGTTACTTTGTTATTAATCCAAAAATCAGAATGCTCCAGAAAAAAATCAATTGTAATGCTATATTAATATTTCTATGAATTAGAACTGTGTACGGTATGTCCCTCATTGTATTTGGGGGTGTGTTCTCGAACGCTGCCTGTGCATTCTCTCGAGCTCTGCTTGGATCTTTGTAAAACGTGGTTAGGCGGAAGCGGTGGTCTCCTGCTGGAACTGGAGGCACCGTAGGGATTATATGAGGATGAAGCCCTTTCTAACGGCCACCCGTGCAGCGGGAGGCTCTGTGTGGCTGGGTTACCGTGGGTAACGGGCTTCGCCGTGTTTTTCCCCAGAGCCCTGCGGAAGCACCTCTCCCAGGCCGAAATGAGACGCGCCGCCAGGAAACCCCACCTCCCCGTCCGGGTGAAGCTGCCACTGCCACCGCGGGTGCTGCCCACCCCCATCCTGCCCTCAAGCACCAGCGAGCCCATCGTACTGGAGGACTGAGTCATGCAGGCGGTCCCCCGGGCAGGAAGGGGGCGCCGTAGCCTCTGGCAGGACGCAAAAAAAACAACAAACGCCATATTTGTAGTTTTTTCTCCTTATTGTCGTTTTTTCTCCTTTGTTGTGTTACTTCCCAAAAACCCAGTACACATACACACAGACACACACACACACACACACACACACACAAGGCTTCGCTGTGTTTTTATAATCTGGCTTGCTGTTTAATTCCCTTCCTTGCCTTTTTTAATGACAATTTTTAAAATGTATAATTTAAAGCAGATAATAATGCTCGTCCTGAAATAATATTGAGAAAAAAAAGCACACTTTATTTTTCCTCCAGGTCTCTAATTTTCCTTGTAAATATTTTCGACAGTTGAGGTGGGATGTTTTTTTGTGGGGAGGGGTTGGTGGGTAGGGAGGGAATTTTAACATTTATATGGATTTATTTGGAGGTGGGGGGGGGGTAGTCTCTGCTGTGACATTGATCTCCCCACCCACATCAATCATATTTAATAACAGTGAGGAAGAGTGAGATGCTTTCCGTACCCATCTCTAGGACCTCTGCTTGTCCACTTTAAACGTATGCTTGTCCTATATCCCACTGTCTTAGTCACTTAATCATCTGTGGCAACATCACTAACGGCTACAGCTATAGTCACGAGTAACCCCCTGTTCCCATGGCGATGAGCACAGTGCTGCCATGTGCCTCAAATTGAATTTGAAGTCTGGGTTCCTGTCGCTGACCTGTCGAGAGAGAACAGTGAGGGAGTGGGGGTCACTGGTGTTAAAGACTATAAAGGCTCGAAACTCCATCCAACCGGAATTCAGTTTGGGGTTCATTTCTTTCATTTTGAGTCAGGAGTAAAGACAAAGGCAAACGGTGATTGTGTCTTCTGGGATATGTGGTCTAATAACGTAATTTTAGTGGGTTTCTGAAATGAACTGCGAATGGTCTCCAGCTCAGTGCTTGCGGTTGACCTCTGACTTGTTGCACGCGGGGTGGGGAAAAGTGCACCCCTTGGGGCCGTGGCGAATATCAGGCGGTGGTCCCCCCCATCCCATGGTGATCAACCGACTGTGGTCCCTGAACCCAGGTGAACAAGGTGTCTCGATATTTTTGGTGACCTTATTTGGGTGGGTCACGTCGCACGTTCCAATCGCCAAGAGTCCTGTACCGACTCATTGTTTAGACCTATCTTTGGTCGATATTTTTTGTGCCCGCTTTGACCCCATTAGAGACACACCTTGTGGATTTCCCTCTTGAGGGTTAAGGCTATTTCAGATCAGATCACTGAGGGAGTCCTGCAGCTGTGGCGTGGCTCTCTGCGATTTCATGTTCCAATGATGATTTCCACTTATCCCCCTATTAAAATCTAGTTTTGAAGCTAATGTAATATGAAAGAGAGAATAAGTAAGCTTGTTGAGGATTTGTTTTGAAGGTGTCATGGCATGTGAGGGGATTGGAGAGACGGGGGTCTGGGTACCTCCGGAAAAGACCTGAATGAATTAAGGCTCAGGCGCAGTGTGTCAGCTGTAGTACAGCCAATGACCACGCGGGGGCGCTGCCTGAGTTTAGAGGGGGAAAAAAACCCTGGCTGACCTGAATTGCTTCAGGTTTGAGACGTGGTGTATGCAGTGTGCTTCTGTGTATGCGCACGTTTCATAGGGGTTCTTGCGGTTTGTGTTGTGTAGAGCTAACGGTGCGACACTCTTAGCCCCTCCCCGGAGGAAAACGCATCTGCCCTTTCCCAATTTTGCAGGAGGTACACTAAGCCACGCCTCCCGGAAAGGGCGATGACTGATCATCGGTCAGTGGATCGGGATGACGTCGTTTGTGCGTTCGATCGGATATTTCTCGGAAGGGGTGGGAAGTCGGTGAAGCAGTGTGTGTACTTAATTTGGGCAACATCGTAATTCCTTGTTCTTGCTCGGCGTAGTAATAATCTACAGTCAGGGAATGGGTTTACAGTGGAATTGGTGCCGGAACAGGCTCTGTCCTAGCCTTGAGTGTTGTGACATTTGAGGCGGAATGTGTTGAGCGCATAGCAAAAAAAAAAATAAAGAAGAAAAAAAAAGGCAAAAAAATTTGGAAAAACAAAAGCCAGGAACAGAAGACACGTTTGAAAGAACTTCATGGAGAACTGTTTTATAAAAGTTCACGCTTATAATTACTTACTATGGGGAGGTTTCATATACTGTACATGTGCAAATGTCTCTTCATTATTCAGGCTGGGATTGGGGGGGGAGGGGGGGGGGGATTTGGGGGTTGGGTTGAAGAGATAGAAATTTGAATTTTGTACGTCGAAATGGGAAAAAAAGAATGCTACAATTCAACCTTTTCTCCATTTTTTTAAAAAAAGATTCCGATGTCTCTGTATCCTATTAATGTATCTTGAGTAAGAAAAGAAATAAAGAATTTTTTTTCTTCGTGGTGGTATACATTCTCATTATTCTGATGTCTTGCCCCCTTCCCCCCCCCCCCCCCCCCCGAAATATAAACTATATACCCTGCTGTTCTCTTATCAATCCAAGCACCAAAGTACACAAAGTATCTTGTGTTCCAGGAGGAAGTGCTCATTTTAGGTTCTCATAATATAACCCCAGGAAGAGAAGATGACTTGTTAAAGTGATAATTAATTGCTGCTTTCTCACCTGCAGTGGATCAAAGAGGTTTATGTTGTCAACTCAAATCTGATTGTCTAGCAGCCTCTCTCCTCTACTTACAAATCCACATTTACTAATGTACAGATACTACAGATTGAAAATCTTTTTTCATTTTGTTAACATACAAATATGTTTGATCCAGCATCAATTGAATTGGGAATTGAACCTGCAACCTTCAGTTTTTACAGCATACATATTGGTTAGCCCTGGAAGACTGCTGTCTAGCAGGTTATCTTTTAGCTGGTAGTGCTTAATTTGTGTTTCATTGTGTTCAGAACTGGTAAGTCAAGTTGTGTTTGTGGCAATATGTTTAATTGATTTGGGTTTTAAGTGCCAAGAATGAGGGGAAAAGCCTTTAAACTCACTTTCCTGGACCTGGTAGCCTTGATTTCTCTACAATTCAATTTTTATTTTTTTGATAGCGTAATAAAATGACCGCAAAATTGGTGACAACCTTAATATCTTGGTTTAGCTCATTATCTGTGTGTGTAAAGAGATACATTACGCACATGCACCCTTTTTATTTTTTGCATATAAGCTAGTAAATAATTTGGTCTTGCATACACATAGAGAGCCCTGTATCCAACATTAGTCCTTAACTTTGACCCAATGCGAGCAAGCCTTTAATTCACAAACTCGGACTGACAAGGTATACTTGTTTATGCACTCGCAAATCTGCCACTTTCAGCAGGTAGTCAGTCCGTGATAACAAAAAGACTTTTACCATCAAAGTGGACATTTCGTATTTTTTACAATGGCAACTTATCTGCCCTATTTCACGCATACAATTAATCTGTCCCATTAAAATCATACAATTAATGTCCGACTTAACAGACGGCATTCAATTAAATCACTGTCATTAAGGTTTACCTCTCTAGTTGCTCAGTGAAGTTGAAACAATGGGTGTTGGTGTACTTAGCCCTTTGCTGTCCTGAATGAGCCATTTAGGATGTTTATTGCACCCCAACGTCATTTGTTCCAACCTAATTTGATAAAAGCATCAACTCACCTGGCGCTAAAACTGTGTCAACATCGTCCGGGACAATCCTATTGGCCGTTGCAGCACGAAGGACCGCCCCTCGGATCCCAATTGGATGTCTGATTGGTGAATTCGAAATCCTTTCTGACGTAGTCGCTCTCACAGCTGATTCTCATTTTAAAGGGAAAGCGGGACAAGAAACTGGGTCACGTTAAAAGCCTGCAGAAGGCTCGATGCTCGAAGCGCACTTACGATAATGTAGCGGTGGTCTCGTCGAAGTTCCCAGTATTGAATTTTATTTGACGCTTTTCCCCGTTGTTTAAGTGAGTTGCTACAAAAGAGTGCGTGCCCTGTCACGAAACTTACTTTGCCAATTTGGTGCGGTACTAACAACAGGTGGTAAATCTTACTGTGGAGCGGAACAAGACTTCTTCCAAGCACTGAAATGTTTGAATACGAGGTATGTTCCTTTTGCTACACTGCGTGTCTGTTTCGCGGTTTTAATCTTGCGCATAAATTAAATGTTTTTGTTTTTTTTCCCATCTAGAATCTCTCGTAATGTTGCTGTTACACTTTTAATATTTTGGTCTTTTAGTATTTGATAAATTGAAGATGTCGTTATACCAGCAGTATTCTGCTTCCAGAATATTGACTGCTTCTAGAGTCTCAAGTAGCCTACTACTTTGGTACATTTTTGCAGGATACTAGTGTAAATTTTAAAGATACTTGTTTGTATGAAGCCCAACGTTTGTAATTCGAACGGTAGAATTTGAGTGGATCTACTCCTGTCGGTCGTCAATTTACTGTCCTACTTAACCTGTGAAGTGGTGGGTTCAAATGACAAGTTTGACGAGCTGTTCCAGCAGTGGGTATTCTGATTTATGAGGACACCCATCAAATTTCTTCTAATGCAGTGCGTTTCCTCGTCATTTCTCAGACCAGCAACGACCTCCTGCTGTACCCCTTCCTTGAGGATGACGAGGGCGTGGAAGAGCCGCTGTTTCCCGACGAGGGCCCTGGGTGGGGCGCTCTGTCCCTGGCCGAGGCCCTGCTGCCCCTGGTGGAGTCGCCCCCGTCCACCCCGCCGCCCCAGTCCCCGTGGATGTGCTACGCGCGCTACAAGACGGAGCTGTGCAGCCGCTACACGGAGCTGGGCTCCTGCAAGTACGCCGAGCGCTGCCAGTTCGCGCACGGGCTGCGGGACCTGCGCGTGCCCTCCCGCCACCCCAAGTACAAGACCGAGCCCTGCCGGGCGTTCCACGCGGGCGGCTACTGCGCCTACGGCGCCCGCTGCCTCTTCGTCCACGGCCCCAAGGAGCAGCGGCCTGCGCGGCCCCCCCGCAGCCGCAACGTGCCCTGCCGCACCTTCCGCTCGTTCGGCGTCTGCCCCTTCGGCGCGCGCTGCCACTTCCTGCACGCGGAGGCCGACGGGGCGCGGGGCGTGGGCGAGGCCGGGGCCGGGGGCGCGCCGTCCGCGGACGAGAAGGGCGCCCGGCCCGGCGCTCGGGAGCAGCGGCCCCGGGGGGCCCTGTGCCGCACCTTCAGCGCTTTCGGGTTCTGCCTGTACGGGACCCGCTGCCGGTTCCAGCACTGCCTGCCCAGCGGTACCGCCCAGGGCCCCGGGGCCGGCTTGGGGGCCCCCTGCCTCCCCCTGCTGCCCGGCTCGGGGAGAGCCTCGCCCGCCGCCTCGGACATGCTCTCCTCCTCCTCCTCCGCCACCTCGTCCCCTCCCTCGTCGCTGCCCTCCCCCGTGTACCTGGAGGACCGCTCCTCCCCGCTCACCCCCCCGCTGCTGTCTGGGGACCCCCCGGAGGGGGACGCCTTCTCCTTCTCCGGGCAGCACCTGAACGACCTGCTCCTGCCCCTGGCCTGGAGGCTGCAGCAGCTGGAGAAGACCCTGGCCTGGCCTGCCCTCTCCCCAGGGGTGGAGGGGGAGGCTGCCATCGCCCTGCCCAAAACCCACAGTGACGCGTGTTCCTGAAGGCCTGGCCTGACTGCGTGTCTAACGTGTACAATGTGCCAGAATGATGCAGGGTGGGGTGGGGTGGGGGGGGGGATGGATTCTTGACATTCATTTAATATTTGCAAGTTTATAGCATTACTGTGCAACTGAACCAAATCATTTTGAGTAGTGATTTGAGTGGTTGGGTTGGGCTATTCAGTGTGTTTGGGGGAGGGAATTAGCTAGAATGCATGCAAACTGCACCTAACTTTTGAAAGGTGTGTAGTCTTAGTTTTCTTTAGGCTACTTGCACAACCATACACCAGCTGAATAACACCAAGTACTGTTTGTCTGGCTTGAATTGGCCTGTAGCTACATTTTGTGAATGTCTTTGTGCCTGAGCTTACACCGGCTGCACTGTGCGTCTTAAAATGTCTATGGAAATGGAGCCTTGGGTGGGCCAAAGTCTGATTTTAATCTTTAACTGTATATAATTTTCATGATTAATCATGGTTTTTAGTATTTATTAATCTTTCTAATTTAATGTGTGGTTTAATTTATTGAGCTCTCAAACTTCCTCCTGGGACAATAAACTACTAAATCCTACTGCTATTATTGAAGTTGTCTTTATTGCAGTGCTGAACTGAAATGTGTGCCACAAATTACTCAAACCGAAGTAACAAGTGTGATTCTTCAAGTCTGTCGAGTCTGGACGCCTTGCATTACAATCTTGTCTGAAAAGTGTTGCTGAGGGTGCAGGTTTTTCGTTTTTAGCCCAGCACCACTACAACACCTGATTAATCATGGTATTCAAGACTTCAATTGGTAGAACACGGTGTTTCAGTGCTGGGTTTAAAACCTTCACCACACCCTTTGCGGATAAGGTTGGACACCCTTGCTTGCATGAACAAGTATGTGATTAAATTCCAAGCAAATAACGTTTCTAGGTGCCGTGTTTTAACAGTGGTGATTTGGGTGTGATGAAGGTGCTCCGGGTAGAAAATGGTACTTATGTACTTTAGCTTTGATGCATGTGCAAAATGTATAAGTGTGCGTGTGTGCGAGCGCAAGCTTCTATAAGTAAAACTAGCTCGCTGTTGGTCGTCCGCTCGTTGCACTCCTCACTTGTGATGGGTTTGCAGAGTCAGCAAGTCCCGTCTCCTCTCGCCAAATGACTTGACAGCTTTCGTCTTGAATGGCAGGCTGTTTGACCAATCTCTTGGAAGGGCGGGATTGTGAAGTTCCGGAAGGTAACTGGTGTTGGAGTCCGTAGTAGTGTCATTTATTTCAATGGTGTCGCTCAGTAGAACTCTAATGAAGCCTAAAAACGTTTAGTATTTATAAACGTGATTTTGTTTTCCCCCTCCCCGGAGGTAAGACCTCGACCGTTGCAGTAATTATTGGCTGAACCGAGCTTGCTAGCACTGTTCTTGCGGTATGAGTACGAAATGTAAACAGCACAGCAGTAGAAACGTAGTCAGCTAGCTTTAGCTAGCTAAACCAGGGTTAATGCGTTCGTTTGGTTGCAGCAAACGCAGAAAAATAGATTACTAATTGCGAATTTACTTGTAATCTAATTAGCCAACTAGGTCATGCAACCATGGATAGCCTTGAAACTATTCAATGCCTGCTATGATTTGGAGTCTGTTAGACCGAGCTGTCTTTGCTACCTTTCTCGTAACACTTTTAAGCAAATTTCGAAGCTGCCTCGGGTGTTTAAGTTGGGCTGCTGATATGTGGTACAACAGTTAGCCAACGCCAGTCATCAAATTTCAGTTTGTTCCACAACACCATGAGGAAAATTAAATGTAAATGTATTTCGGCGAAGTTAATGAAATAATTTCCATATAAAAACCCCAGACGTTACATTTTAAATATCTAAAAGTAGCAACATCAGTAACGCATTTGCACCTGTCCTTCACGTCAAATTCGCTCCGTTGTCATAAAGTCAGGTTAAATCAATTTGTTGCCATTCTAAAGTTATTTATACTCCATTCTGACAGTATGCACGGTAATGGGATTTGTCATGCCATGTGTTTTTTAAAAACAAATTTAACCAGCATCTGTAAGAGTGCTGGTAGATTTTAATGTTTGTTCGGACTTGGAGTCCATGACCATAGTGGTTGTTTCCGATGTAAATCCTGGAAAGTATCGTACTTTTGATTGGAGTATAATAGCGTAAACTCCTTCAAAACTCCTTGGTATATTGCTTATAATAATAATAATAATAATAATAATAAAATTGTTTTAAATAGGATGTCTATTACAAGCGGTTTTTGCAGAGATCAATTACTTATGCCATATATATTTGTAAAATATAAGCTACCAATGTGGTTGAAGCATGGAAAATACATTGTATACAAACTCATGTTTCTGTTTGCCGGATCATGTAGTCTGCGCTTCTGTAGGTGTGCTATACGATTGATTTCAGTGTTTTCTACGTTTTTTTTTCCTTTGTCCCAATTGTTGTATTATTGTATTCTGCGCAGAACTGAGCTGAAAGGAGTGTTTTAGCCATGGCGGAGAGAGAGGAGCGGCGCTTTGCGGAGGTGCCGCGCGAGTCTGTGAAACTGATGGCGGAAAGTGCGGGCGTGGAGCTCAGCGATGACGTCGCTGCGCTGCTGGCCGAGGATGTGTGTTATCGCCTGCGGGAGGCTACGCAGGTACGTACGGGGGCGCGTGTCTGTTGCGCTTTCTGTCCCTCACAAACTGGCTGTCGGCGGTTCTGTCTTGCTTTACGCGTGCGGTTCATTCCCAACAGAGTAGCTCCCAGTTTATGAGGCACGCCAAGCGCAGGAAGCTGACGGTGGAGGACTTCAACAGGGCGCTACGGTGGAGCAACGTGGAGGTGAGGGCACGTCACACGCACACACTCATAGACACACTTCACGCATAGAAGTGCACGGACATACGCACACACAAACTCTCACACAGTCACACAACTCATGCACACGTGTAAACACGCACACAGAAACACACACACAAACTCACGTGCACACACGCACACAAAAGCACAAGCATGGTGGTCGGCACTCCATGCAAAATTTCGACTTGCCATGTTTGACAGGCTTCACCAAGTCGACTTCTGCAGGTTATAATCGTTCTGTGGTCGTAACGGTAGAATGCGTAATCGCTGGAGCCCTAAGCCCTCTTCCCCCTCCCGAAAGGCCGTCTGTGGATGCGGGGCCCAGGACGCCCTGCCCTTCCGTCCCATAAAGGAAGGCGAGCTGTTCTTCGTGGAGGACCGTGACATCAACCTGGTGGAGCTGGCGCTGGCCACCAACATCCCAAAAGGCTGTGCGGAGACCATGGTGCGAGGTATGAGGCTTCTGCTGCTGTGCGGCGACGCTTAAAAAAGGCGGAGAGTCCGCGTTTTTCATCTTAAGTGCTAAATACTGCTCTGTCTATACACACACAGACACACACACACACACACACTTGCTCATGGCATTTACGCCTTTGAGAAAGTGATAAGTGCACTCACTCGCACAGTTCCGTTTCTTGGACATGCACATACAGCTGTCTGGGCAGGCTTGATTGAAGCTCACCTGGTGTGTGAATGTTAAAAGAGGCCTTCAGCGTGTGGAGGGTAATCAGGGCTGGACATTGATGTGTGCTGTGTGGGCTTGCCTTGGTTCCACGTGTGATCAATAGCATTGTGCGACGTTGACTCTTGGCTGGTGTTTCTCCGGCAGTGCAAGTGTCCTACCTGGATGGGAAAGGAAACCTGGAGCCTCAAGGTACAGGTAAGAATCTAAATTGCTGGTTCAATATATATCCAGCTATACTAATGGCCAGTATGTGAAAAATGCTGACGGTTGCTCTGGATGAGATCGTCTGCTAAATGCCTGTATGGAATGTTAAAATGTAATGACGCTGCTGTTCTTTATGAAGAACCGGTTGAGCGAGGTGCATTAATGTTGCTTATAACCCCCCCCCCCCCCCCCCCCCCCCAGTGCCCAGCGCAGTGCAGACTCTGTCTGACGACCTGCTGAAGTACTACCAGCAGATCACCCGAGCCATCCTCGGAGAGGACGCCCACCTGATGAAGGTACGCCACGTTTTCGCCGTTGCGTCTACGGCCTCCGCACGGGACACGCCCTTCGGGCCGCTCTCTGAGCCCACGCCCGCGTCCTCCCCCCGAGCCATCGAGGTCAAACCCCCGGTTTCAGAACTAAAGCGGGAAAGAACGAAAAATAATGCACTCGTATCCACAGCGACCTCATTATTGTCTTCATCACAGAACGGGAAGCTGTCTCTTGTCGATCCTGTAGGCAAAGACAGGAGATCTGGGGGGGAAAGTAAAAGCATATGGTTGCAGTTTATGAGGACATTCACTTCGTAATGCGATGGGAGACTGGCTGTTGGGTTTAGCTCTTGATAAAGTGCATTTTCTCTCTTCTCTTCACCAGGTTGCTCTGCTGGATCTCCAGTCAAACTCCAAGATCGCAGCCCTGCTTCCGTACTTCGTGTACGTCATCAGCGGGGTAGGTCATGTGCATGAGTCGGGGTGGGTCATGAGCGCGAGAAGATGAGTGGATGTAGCAGTGAGCCTAGCTGCTGAATGCAAATTGCCATTCCACATTGGCAGAAGGGCGAAAAAATTCAAAATGTTCAAAATTTTGATGGGACTGCTAACTTTGCCAAGAGTCTCTGCAGGGCTCTACAGTGCTCCCATTTAATGGAGAATTTGCTCCTGAAATTTGGTGTGCGCTAACTGGAAAAATACTTAAAATTAATGTATCTGCTAATTGGGGTGCATTAGCGTGCTCCTGAACTGATCAGCTTTAGGGGCACGTGTGCTCCTTGGAAGAAATGTGAGTGCGGAGCCCCTGTCCTGATTGAGATCCCGCCCGTCCAGCACGGCGGCAGTTGAGACCGTTCCCTGGGAAACGGCGGGGCGTGTCCGGTCAGTGCCTAATCCCGCCCCCGCCGCAGGTGAAGTCGGTGAGCCACGACCTGGAGCAGCTGAGCCGGCTGCTGCACATGGTGAAGAGCCTGGTGCAGAACCCCTACCTGTACCTGGGCTCCTACGTGCGCAGCCTGGTGGCCAGCGTCATGTACTGCATCCTGGAGCCGCTGGCCGCCTCCATCAACCCGCTCAACGACCACTGGACCCTGCGCGACTACGCCGCCCTGCTGCTCAGCCACATCTTCTGGTGCGTCCCGCCTACTGCCTGCTTAAAAACACGGTAGCGTCATTGTCCCCACCGCCACTGGTGGCTGGTGACCTGCATGCATAATGTCCCCTTTGTCCATGTGGACTCTTTAAAAGTATGAGATCACAAATATGTGATTGCAGTGTTCTCAACTGAACATTCCAATGCTGATGTAACAGTCACTGCTGGTAGACTGGAAGCAGTGGAGTTCCAGAACACTGACTAAACACTGAAATATTATTTAAAGTATTTAAAGCATGTATCTAAAACCTGGGTCTTGGTGCCTGCCTGATTTCTCTCTCCCGTCGCGTCTGCCTCTGACAGGACTCATGGGGACCTGGTGAGCGGCCTGTACCACCAGATCCTGCTCTCCCTCCAGAAGGTTCTGTCCGACCCGGTCCGCCCTCTGTGCTCGCACTACGGAGCCGTGGTGGGGCTGCACGCGCTCGGCTGGAAGGTAACCCTGGTTACGCACCTGTCCTATCCGTCTACGGCGGTGCCTGTGTGTCACAGACTGCCTGTACAAGAGTTTATCAGATGTTATTAATTTCATTGTGTGTGTGTGTGCGTACACGGTTGCGTGTGTGTGTGTGCGTGTGCGCATGTGTGGGTGTGTGTTGTGTATGTGCGTGTGTGTGTGCGCGTGTGTGGGTGTGTGTTGTGTGTGTGTGCGTGTATGTGCGTGCGCGCATGTGTGTGTGTGTGTTTCAGGCTGTGGAGCGTGTGCTGTATCCCCACCTCCCTGCCTACTGGGCCAACCTGCAGGCTGTGCTGGACGACTACTCCGTCTCCAACGCCCAGGTGAAGGCGGACGGGCACAAGGTGTATGGGGCCATCCTGGTAGGTGCAGTGCGTGGCGGGGGGTGGGGAGGGGGGGGGAGGCTCGGCTCTGCCCATCCAGACACAATATGACTTCGCTACCATCGCCCGTGGTTGTGAGTGAGCTGGCGTGCAATTCCACCCCCTGTCCCGCAGGTGGCGGTGGAGAGACTGCTGAAGATGAAGGCGCTCTCCCTGTCCTCGCCGGCGGAGGGCGGGGCCGGCGGGCTGGCGGGGTCCGGGGGCGTAATGGGGTTCAGGGAGAGCTCCCCGGGGCTGAGCCCCCCGCCGGAGTCCCTCTCCGAGCCCAGCCTGGGCATCGCCAGCCACCTGCAGGCGGGGGGGGGCCGGGTGCCCCTGGGAGGAGTGGACCCCCGTGCCCCTGCCGGCCATGTACTGCGAGCTCTACTCCTTTTTCGGGGACAGCCTGGCTGTCCGCTTCAGTACGGGGCCCGGCCTGGGCGGTGGCGGCGGCGGCGGCGGTGCCCCCCCACCCTCGGGCCCCGCTCACCCCCCCGACCCCCGGAAGGAGGCGGCCGGCGGCGCCGCCAACATGGACACCGCCCGCAAGATGCCCCAGCTCACCGCCAACCTCAACATCAGCCCCCGCCAGGACAACAGCCCCCGCACCGAGCCGGCCCCGCCCAGCCTGGCTGCCACGGCAACGGGCAGGTAAGGCCTGGACACACCCGTCTCCGTCTACACAGTCTGTTTTTAGTTCGTTGTCTGTCCATCTGACATCATGTTTTATAATGGCCTTCTTCATCTTATTCCAGTGTCCTCACCTCATTCAGACTGACTAATCTTATCCCATAAAGAACTTAGCCCCTTTCATTTTATTGAGTATTTGGTTGTGTTGACTAATAATTTCATTTCACTGTTGCATTCACTTTGAAGACAGTCTTATCTAGCAACTCGAAACCTAAAAGAATATAACTGCATCCACGTCAGTTACATGAGCAACAGGCCCAGACCAGTGAGTGTGTTTGTGACATCACTAAAGCACTAATGCCAGTTAGCAATGCTAACCAAGCACCAAAATACAAATCCTGAATATACACATACAGCACCATAACAAGCTCTTAAGCTAGGAAAGATGGAAGCATAAAAACACTTGCAGTAGCTTCTGAGCCAACCTCCATTGCTCAACTCACTGAATGCGTCTGTGTCTCTCCTCAGGTCTCTTCCTCGCTCTTCCTCCTCCTCCTCCTCCTCTTCCTCGGTCCAGCGCTCCAGGTCGTCGTCCTCCCGGCCGGGCCAGCGTGCGACGGGGCCGTCCCGCGACGTCTTCCCCAAGGCCCGCTTCGTGGCGCCCCAGACGGGGCCCCCCGCCTTCTCCTTCCTCATCGGCGGCCGCCAGATGGGCCGCCGTTGCCAGGGCCGACGCTTCCAGACCAGCTTCACCCCGCCGCCGCCCCTGGCGGCCCTGCCGCCTCGCACCTACGCCCACAAGCTGCCCGTCATCGGCCGGGTGGGCCGGCCCGTGCGCCGCTGGACCTGCTCCCACTATTCGCTCCACCTGCCCCTCTAAGCCCCGCCCACACCTCTGAGCCCCACCCACCTGTCTTAGCCACGCCCACCCACGTACAGGAACAGACCGCTTCCCATGTACTGCAACCCCGGGAGAATAACATAGCGGCAACTCATGCTTGTCATCACCAGTGTGGAGCTCCACCAATCACAGGGTACATTGCTACCAACAATTTGAAGAACGCCAATGGTAATTGACCCACACCTCCACACCAGGCTAGAGCATCCAGCCAAGGCCTTCCTCACATTTACTGCCTGGCTAGAGTGGTTTCTTACGAAATAACTTTATTAAAAAAACATTCATGGTACTGTTTTCTAGAGTTTTCTTTCCTTTTCCCTAATAGGCCTTGAGACATGGTACATTACAAACCACCAATTTGTCAATGTTTTAAACTGGCCAAGGCCAGATGTTACAGATCTTTTATAGTGGACAGGGGTACAGGATGAGTTTTCCAGGATGGCACGTCAGTCTGTTCTGATTGATTGGTCAGTTTATATTTTTGCCCATGATTTAATGGACAAAAATCTGTTACAGCGACGATGGACAATGTACATTGCAGCGGCGTAAAATTAACTGATGACACTACTATGTCTGAGTGTGGATGTTTTGACGTGTAAATTCTTCTTGTGAATCCTGTGTTAGGAAGAAACTTGGGATAAATTAACAGGTGAATATTTGTTTAGCGATTTTCTTATTTGTGCTTTAGTGCAAGTTTGTTGTCTTCTGTTCTGTTTTGATAAAATGGGGCTTTTTTACAGTGCACTTGTTCTGATTACGCAGTTTTTCTTTTTACCAAAATGCTGTGACAACAGCGGACATATCTGGAGACTGTCAGCAGCGTTTTGTGTGACGTTTATAACGACTGTTTTTGGAACTACGTTTCCCCCCGCGCTGACCGGTGCCTGTTGTCGTCGCAGTCACCCTTGACCTAACAGAATCGCCGTGATAATGCTTTCACCGGCTGAAAAATAATCTTACCTGACGGAAGGTCATTAATTTTTCAGGGGTGAACGCTTAAGATGAGACGATGGTATTGGTTTACCTCTGACAGGTCGCCTATACTTGGTAAGGTACGGAAAATCTTGCTAATTTGTTTTTGTAAACAATGGTACCTCGGCTAGACTCAGTTTGGAGGTTTTGCCGAATAAGAGCGTTCTTGATTTTGGTGCTCAGCTATGTGCTGTTCCTCGTCTTCGGTGGGTTCATGTTTTTGGCACTAGAGAAGCCGGAGGAAGACGCTCTCATAGCCGAGGTACGACAGTTCCGCATCGAGTTTCTGGACCGCCACCGTTGTGTGAAAGAGAGCCATCTGGACGACCTGCTCAAGAAGGCACTTTTTGCAGAAAAACGCGGTGTTGCCGTCCTGGAAGCGGAGGGGGAGGAATACAGCTACGATTTCTCGTCGTCCTTGTTTTTTGTTACAACTTTTCTTACTACCACGGGTAAGGAAAGCAACCGTAAAGCACGCGCAATGTATCTAGACGGCGTAATTCGGTCCAGGTGTTGGCTACGTACGTAAATTTTAAGAAGGAAAATCCGAATAATTGTCACCTAATGTTTCGACACCATGTGTCAACAGATAATCGCTGGTTTCAGCTGCTCCCTCTAACGCTATGCGTTTTAATTCGGTTGCCTCTCCCGAACTAGCCTGCATGTGTTCTCTGAGCATCTTGGTTCCTCACGTTTCACTCCTTGCGCCAGTCCTCTGACTTGGTAACAGTTGTTCGGGGATTGTACTTCTAAAATCATAGGTTAGGTAGTGCTTTTGAACCAAAGCACTTGCAATTCATTGCCCTGAATTCATTCAGTAAGTCTGTAAGTGGGCAATACCCAAGCTGTATTAACTGTACAATTTAAGCACAATTAAGTAAAAAAACAGCCTTAATTCTTTTAATATATAATTTTAGAAGACTTGGTTTATTTTTGCACCACTTCTGTTTAAACCTCAGACTTGAAAGTCGCGTTGCCCGTCTAATGTTAATTTGTTCACGTGTGTGGGGTGTCGCCCAGGTTACGGCAGCACCATGCCGATATCCGATGATGGGAAGCTCTTCCTAGTGACGTACTCCCTCCTGGGTAT
Organism: Anguilla anguilla; assembly: GCF_013347855.1. Taxonomy (NCBI): domain Eukaryota; kingdom Metazoa; phylum Chordata; class Actinopteri; order Anguilliformes; family Anguillidae; genus Anguilla; species Anguilla anguilla. The sequence goes on from NC_049203.1 coordinate 5,947,045, forward strand.
ACCCATAACCCTGCTGCTCCTGTCCTGCCTCACCCACCTCCTGTTGCCCTGGGTGACCCGGGGGCCCGTGCGCTACATGCAGACGCGCTGGGGCCTGTCCCACAGCGGAGCGTCGCTGGCGCACGCCGGCTTGCTACTGGGGCTAACCGCCGCGCTGCTCTTCCTGCTGCCCGCCACTGCGCTCTGCCTCCTGGTGCCCGGCTGGAGCTTTCTGGAGTCCTTCTACTTCTGCTACATCTCCCTCAGCACCATCGGCCTGGGGGACTACCTGCCCGGGGGAACCCGCAGCCTGGCATCCCGGAAGGGGCTTGAGTTCGCCATTTCCTGTGAGCACGACAACCAACAACACAAACACTCCGCTTACCTGCGCGTTCTGTATTAAAGGGGAAGAACCAGGCCCTGATCTCCTGGGGAGAGGAAAACAATCGAAACGTTGCTGGTTTTTCAAATCTCAGCTGTTGCAGTGCTGCTGAGCACTTAAGTGGGAACTCCAAGCATTGTTGGTTAAATATCCCCATAAAATATTTTCATAGATCTCACTTCTGATGTCTCTTGAAATTCCACTGGTTATGATTCCTAATAGAACACTATGGCCGTTTAAAAAAAATAAAAAAAAAATACATTCATTGAATTTTAGTTCATACCTTCAATAGATTTGACCCCAACTATTTTAAAGATGTCTAATTCCACAAATGTAGGGCAGTTTGAAATCTGATGCATGCAAGGCCGTCAGGCCAAATATATCTGGGAAAGTCCAGTAATGACTGGATTGTCAAGGCATTTGCTGTTGCCCATTCACGGGAGGGGAAACCGTTGTGCCTGGGTTGAATTCTGTACTTTACTGACTGCATTCTTCGTAGTTTTACAAGCACGGTGACATCACAACCATCTTTATCCATATTCTGTGATCCCATGATTCATACACATAGGCTAGGTGGAGTGATGTGTTGATGGACTCCAGCTTTCTCTTTCTGAGCCCCCCCTCTCCCGCAGGCTACCTGCTCCTGGGGCTCATGGTTCTCCTGGTTGTCCTGGAGACGTTCTGGCGGCTGCCGCAGACCCAGGCCCTCGTTCGGTTCTTCGCCGGGCCCTGGGAAGGCCCGCTGGACGGGCTCGCGCTGGACGAGCTCACGCTGAGCGGAGACTTCCTCCCCCCGCCGAATCTGAAGGAGAACGCCCCCCCAAAAGTGGATCCCCGGTACGTCTGCCCCATCTCTACCATCTCCCCGAGCGTCCCGGACTCACCCCGTCCGTCCTCCACCCGCTCCCCACCGCCCCCCCAGAACCTTAGACCTAGACCAGTGCGGGCCCTAGACCTGCGTCCACCTGTTTCAATGCTGAGGTAACCGAATGAACCCCAATCCCACAAATGTTCAACTTAGTCAACCCCGAGACCACCTGCGAATAAATGACAAAATAAAAGTCCTCATGCGGTGCGACTGAATCATATCTTGACTTGCACACTGTAATTGAACCTGTTTTTAAGTGCAGTATAATACCTTACAGGTATTTTTTTTATTCAAGCCTCATACAGTGGATTTACACAGTGATCAAGGCTATTATTATTTTCACTGAGCTTTCTGACAGTAGCTCAGATGCGTAAGCATTCTGGGTGTGAGCTGTGTTAAATTTTCTAGCAGTTTTGCATGCGGTGAAGTCCATATAGATACCAGGTAGATCTCTTTGGTATCCTCTGTAGAAGCCATAACACAGTACTTTTGACAGTTATGGCTGACAACGCATGTGGGCAAAATTGTTGTGATGACATTTTTTCTTGGTTTTGATATATATTTATGTAATGTCTAAGAAAATCTTATCAAAACCCATTTGGAAATGGCTTGAGCTCTTATGATAGCAAAACAGTTTTCATACATGCTATTGCTGTCCACTCTGAGGAAAATCCTTTTATAACTGCATACCATTGACATGACATACAGAGTGAATTTGCCTCTACAATTAAAATGACCTTTTTTGGAGTTTTATTTGCGTGTTTTGGAAAAATATTTTGGTGCCTCCTGTTATTCCTGAACTATTTTCAGGCATCCACAGGCCAGACACCGTAACGACGTATAAGTCTTGAACAAACAAACAGATTTCAGAAGTATTACTGGCACAACTGATATTCTTAACATGTCTATGCTGGGGCTAAATATTGAACATAATAATTCAGTATTCTATGCCAGGGCTACCTACTTGGATGTATCTCCCTCCTGTGGTAAAATGCTGCTACTCCAGTAGTTGCTCACTCACTCACTCACTGTGTGTGGTGAATGGATGACACACAATACTGTCACTTGTTCCACTGTGACTTTTGGGGACCAGGCCACAGAAGAAGGAGAGGGGGTAGCTGTGTGTGAGGTGGCCCAAGACCCCCTTCAGGGTGCAGCCCCTGGCCTGAAAGGACGTACGCTTGTGCAGCCGAAACTTGCTTGTCCTGTTCTGCGCCCCGCCTCTCTACTACCTGCTGGCCCCGCCCACATGCAGCCAAGCTGCCCCGCCCCTGTGTCCCACCCTGCAGTCCTGGCCAGGGCACAGGAAACAGCGTTCCGAGTTTAACACAAAACGTTCTCACAGTGTTGCTGCCATGTCAACAGCAATATTTTACTCACCCGCACTTCCCATTGCATGTTAACTTTTTAACTGTGGGCGTGGAGTTTAGAGTACTGTTAGCCCAGTGCAACTGCAGTATCAGTGACCAGACAATGGTCTGCCCCACATTGCCGTTCAGTGATCAGACAGTAGTATGCCACCCAGATTGCCATTTATTGTGTGACCACTAGGTGGCAGGAGAGCTTTATTGATTTACAGCAATGGGTTTTAAACTTGATACCGGGGCACCATGTACTTACTAGTTTTCCATCCAACCGCAGTTGCAAACCCAGAATTTTAACAAGCTGTTAATTAGACACTTTCAATGTTTATAGAAGGATTTACCATGTAACTGAAACTAGCGTGCAAAGGTCTCCCCAAAGAATAAACTTGAAGCACAATTAAGTGCAATTTAGATGCCCTTCCCATGAATAGCAGTCATACATATATGCAGTGAGCACAGTTAAGATAACAGGAAAAGGGACAGTGGCCAAAATGGTTCAGCTATAAAGGTTTTAATTGTTTGTTTAATATTTTTTTTTTAATGTACACAATTTTATGTGACAAATATGCAGACATAACTTTTTCTGAATGCATGTTTCATTTTGGGAAGATTTACACCCAGGCAGTGCAGAAAAAAGACACTAGGTTGAGTCTGGTAATCTAGGCAAAAAGAGCAAATGAGATATAGCATCTAATCTAAGAAATAACAAAATGTGCTATTTAGTACTTTAACAAATATATGTATAATATTGGCAATATTTGTCAAGTATATTTATGACACTTGTGTTGACTTGTGGCATAATTTGTTTCCAAATGCATTTAAAGTATTTGTTCAATCTTATCCAAAATCATTACAAATGACAAACAAATTCATAAAAAATATTTTATTATTAAGACCTTTTCGGATTTCAAAATCGACTATTTTAGATGAGCCTTTATAAATGCCAATTTCATTAGCAGCCATCTTGTCTCTATTATCGTTCATTAACTTGTTCAGTACAGGGGTGTTTATCATTGTGATGTGTCCTTCAAAATCTGCTTTCATATTGCCGGGGGTTTAAAAAATTAATCCGTGCTGTCTTTCCGTCCTTTACTGACTGCTTATGGGCAAACCTGAAAATGCGAACGGCGCTGAAATTAAGTTTGCCCTTCAAGGAGAAACCTGTAAACAACCACCATAGCACAGATGATGAATGAGTCTTGTTCCCAGTATGGACCGGCCTCCCAGAATGCCCCTTGTCCTCTTGCATAAACACCTCATTCCGGCGGAGCATAATGTCAGCGCGTTAGGCCATCGGGAAGCCAGGGATTTCCCGGATAGCTAACACATGACACGGGCCCTTAGCTGAAGTCGGGAAAGGGACAGCGAGGTACTGTACGATGAATCCTCCTGTTGTTTGTTCAAGTTGCCTTGTTATTCTCTGTTCCAAATTCCCATCAGCATCAACAACACACGTTTTTTTGTTTTCTTGTGCAACGAAGGTAGAAACGAAATCTAAGCGTCTCAGACCTTTTCCACAGTACAGTGCACATTAAAAATATACCATTTATGTAAAAATATTTTCAAAAGTATATCAAAGGCCAACCAGAGAGCACTGCCCCAAATTTATTTATCTTAAGCCGCGTTTCCACCCAGGAACTATACCCCGGAACTAGGAACCTTTTGAGGAACTCAGTGCGTTTCCACCGCAGGAACTAGGGTCTAAATTTAGTTCTGGGGGCTTTGTTTTACCCCCCAAAACGTTCCTGCTCGGGGGGTAGTACTTTCCGAAAGTACAGGAACCTTTTGGGTGGAGCTTGCAGCGCTGAACATTTCTGATTGGTCGAGTACTCGCAGCATTTGTGTTGTATTTATTTTCCGCCATTACCCGCCATGTTTGAAAATATGCAGCGGCAAACCAATTTATTTTCATAATAACTTCAAATCAAACTTGTATGTTATGCGGCGCAGTAGCCTAGTTTTGGTTATAGCCTGTCAACGTCTTGGAATTATAACGTGTGCTCTTCTGTTCTTTTCTTGCTTTAGTATTCGTTTTATAAAATGCTAAGCATTCGTGCTGGGACAGCATATTACGTAGGCTACCAAAACATTCAAACGGATTAATTCGGTTACTGAATATTTTCTTCCGGATTTTCTTTGTTAGCCCGTTGTAATTGACTCAAAAAGTTTGATACAGTTATGTGAGGTATGCGGTAGTTCTGCATAATTAACATTGGTGATACAGTACAAGCAAACTGGAAATCACCATCCGCACTTTTTATCCGGGTAAAATAACAGGTTAATTCTAGTAATCTTCCCTTTAGCTTTTTCAGACTGCCGTAATTTTACTCAATTTTACTGCCATTTTTCAATTCCACGAAAAGACCAGGAAGACTATGGACTAATTTATGGTGCATGTTTCGCATCTGGAGGGCACACTTCGCTGCTCGGCTAGCAGTAACTTCGAAGGAAAGCAAACGGTGGCTCTACCACTACTAATTTACATTTTCACGCAAGTCCGAGTTTTCGTTCTATTCTTGTCATTTTGCGATTAGCCTATATGGAATTGACGACGAGAAAGTAATCAAACAGCAAATTGTTTACAACGTGTGCATGTTTTCTGCTGTTGTTGCCAGTTAAATGTGAATGCATTCTGTCGCTTCGGATGTCAAGACATGAAAGCGAATGTTCGCATAAAAACATAATGAATGTGTTTGAGAGGATATATGAAAATCAATAAATACAAAAGTAACCATATATAGTCATTGTTGGTAACCCGTTGTATAAGTGGAATAAACCCCTCCGGGCTGTCCCGGTTATTAGAAAATAATGTAGGCTACTTCGGTGGTAGTATGGGGTTACGGAAGAAATCATATGACAGATGGACCGACGACAACGTTGCTTTTTCATACGTCAGTGGGCTAATTTGCCTAATATTCGCGGTACTTTAGACCCCGGTGGAAACGCAGACAACCATTGGCTGAAGGAACCTTTTAGTTCTTGGTAAAGTAGTTCCTGGGACTGAAAGTTCCGGGTAATTTTGGTGGAAACGCGGCTATAGTTTTTTATACAACAGGAAGTGAATATGTAAACATTTGTAGTACCATTAAGTTTTTTTATTTTTTGCTTTTTGAATGTATTTAACTGTTAAGTCTGCTGTTGCATGAGAAATTAAGGACATGCACCTGCTCTAAAGGCCAGAGGTTTATAAGGTCCATCTTTGTGAAAAATGGTGGGATGGACACACTGACCTATATAGACTGGAGGTTCCCTGGAATTTGGGCAGTCGGTCAAGCAGGTCGGCTTGTGGCGAGAGCACTGACCCTGAGCAGACAGCTGGAGACGGGTCACTGGCCCACCATGGACCGGAGAGCCACTGGCCCACCATGGACCGGAGAGCTGCCGTCCCACCATGGACCGGAGTGATGCTGCCACTGGCCCAGACATGGGTATCCTCGCCAGGTCACCTAACCCCCCCTCCCCCCCGCCCCCCCCCCCCCCACCACACTGAATCCCTGATGTGTCAATCACAAACATGATGCAGCTGCAGCTTACTCTACACCAGCGGTATCAAATAGATCAGGGAAAGAGATTTGCTTTGAGGAACGGTGGATGGCCTTGAGATCCCCTCGGGTGACTTTAAGATCGTAATTATTTGAGTCTGAATAATCAAGACTGTATAGTTTTAGGAAAATGACGATCACTAGCGCCACACGAGACTTCCACAGCTATCATAAATGATTGTTTTCCTAATGGCTGAACTTTGCAGGTGTCAAAAAAGGCCACGGACATGTGTTCAGGAGAAGTTAATTTGCGAGGCACCATATATTGTGTCCTTTGTGATCCACAAAAATGATCCTGAGAAGCCACCACTTAAACATAAATCCACTTAGAAGCCTCCACAGGCCCCACATCTTATATTAATGCATAAGCTAGAGCTTGCACAATCTACGGTTAGGCAACCGTCCAAGGCGGGTGTTGATACCGGCTCGGATGACAAATTACCTCGCCAGCTATAGCACGGCTGTGTTTGTTGCCTCGAACCTACGGACGGCAGCAGTTTTTGCACCTGTCGCTGCACTCGTCTTTACATCTCAGCTCAGCGCATATGCACGCATATCATGTGGTATAGGCGTGCACGCACCGCTCTGGAGAGTAAATATGTTTTCGGCGACCCTGTACACATTTCCCCCCCGTGTCTTCAGTTTCCCAACGTCTCCCTCGCTCTCTCCCCCCCCCCTTCTGTTTTTGACGGACAGGTGGCAGGTGGACGGGCCGACCAAACCGCCGTCTATATTTATCGAGGTTAGCACTGCGGGACCCGTCGCCCGGAGGAGCGCAGATCCTACTGACTGCGGGAAGGGCGGAGACGAGAGGCCTTCGCAACATTCCTTCCTGCTCCTAGAAAGACGCGCGTATCGGGTGTCCTCGCTTTGTCGCCCGTTACCGTGTGAGCGGCCGTCTCCCGACCGCGCCCTTTTCGCGAACGTTCGGCTCGCAGCTCACGCAACGCGCGCCCCACATTTCTTCGACGCCTGCTCAAGGTCGAAAAAAGCATGGCCGTCGGACAGGAAATGTTTGCACGCGCACACTTTGTCAGCGCAAAGCATTGTGGGATATTGACGTCGCAATAACAAACTCCACATCTGATCGAGGGACGGGGACAGTGAGCAGACTCCAATCACCAGGCTTTCTGGTGGCCAGCTGACGTCCAGCCAATCGGCATGGAGGCAGAGTTAAAAAAAAAATGGATCGGGCTGAACTCGACCTACACCACCATACCCACCTGTTGTGGTTTATTTAGTGACACAGTAGAGGAAGCCATTATGAATGTTATTAAAGCCATCAGGCAGAAGCCCGACTCCACACAGGAAGAGGACTTCCTGCACAGGCAGAGTCGGTATAAAACCTCTGAACGCCACACAAACAGATGGACAACCCAGTGAGCAAAAGCCAGAGTACAGACGTCTAGGGCGGTGGAAATCATGGCTGGAAGTTGCATCGAAATAAACAGACTAGTTTAATCCCAATTATTTACCAAACTATACTGTGCAGGGTTCCCATGCTCCAGGAAAATCCTTTAAAATATCTGCATACTGGAAAGTTGTAGAAAGGTCATGGAAGGTCAGTGGTCGTATACCTGACTCGCCAATAATAAAAAATGTAATAGCTTTACTGTGAGTGAATGTGTCCATATTTCCTGCATTGCATTTACTACAAAAGTCATTGGTCACTGGAGGGTGAAATTTTCACTCTTGTAGACCCCAGATATTTCTAACGTAAAATTTATGGGCGCCGCACAAAGTAGCCCAAAATATCAAACAAACACATTTTTGAAAATGGCACATTCATGACTATTGTAACACAATGAATAGTAATGTAAAAGATGCATCTGGTGTGAGCCAGAACACTTTAAGTAGTTGAATGATTGCTTGTTTAAATGCCCTGCCTTCCCCAAAATAACATTTTCACCTTTTGCAATCTATAACAGGGGATACTATGCAGATATTACTTGTTTTTATTTATTTTTATTACCTGCACTATCCCCAATACATAAACTAATACATATAGCCTATACATTGGCTACGGAATCCAGCAGTCTAGCAAATGTATACTTCGTATAAAATGACCTTTACCTAAACCACATTGCCTCGAATTTCAATACATGTAAGCATTTAAGCCCAATCTACACCTGTTACTACTGTGAGACGGAAAATCCATCGGTGAAGTGGAGGAAGAGGCGCAGTCACTGACGGCAATGTGACTGGGAATAAAAGGAGAGGTGCGAATGAGAAGGAGCGCGCGTTGACCGGGCAGCACGCGCAAGGGGAGATGTTGCTGCTTATTCTGCTGTGGCAGTAGGGCCAGCTGCCCGCGTCGGTCTGTTTTGTTATTGTACATAAATGCACGCAGGAACGGTCAGGAAAATCCAGGTATCCTGAGAGTTTTTTGCCCCTTAGGGTCGTCCTTGTTTCCAGTCAGTTGCTTTTGAGTCACTTTAAGATATAACTAATAAATACATGTAGCATATTAGCAACCACTACCACCACCAACAACATAATAATAATAATAATAATAATAGCAACAACAAATAATAGTTGTCGTTAGGTTGCATGCACACTTTGACTAGTTTTCCGACACGATAACCGGGCATTAGGCCTAGACGCTATCAATCAACGTAAACTCAAACCATGGTATACAACCACCTCAGAGTAGAACAATCAGTTACACCTGTGGGTGTTACTGTTTTCAGAGTAGTGCATGCCGTGGCTAAATTTTGCATATTGCTTCATTATCAGCGTTTTGCATGCCCGTGTTAACCCAGCTTTTTCCCAGTAGATAGATTCCTAGCAGTAAAAAAACGGTGACTGGGGTGCGCGGGCGGCTATAGGTGGTTATTTACAATACTGAATTAGCTAACACTTTCGCTGCTTAAGGTATTCAGTTACCTTTTAACTACGTAGTTGCTGTGTACTACAGTTTATTTTGGAAAAGGAAAAGGAACATCACATTAGGATCCGTGTCTATAAATTGAACCACTTAACGTGCAGTTATGGCACATTTTCTCTGAATGAAAGTCGGAGCACATACATTTGGATGTTTACCACAAAGACACGCTAAAGAGTTAACCCAGTGCATTATATGCTGATTTGGACTCAATTCGTCTTATGAGCGAACTCCACGGTGGTTTCCGTGCATAATTTATTTTTCCCCTGTCAGACCGCAGGGGATGAAGGCGACAGTTGAGATGTAGCTCGCTGTTCCGGAGGTCTTCGGGTGTTTGGATCTGTGGCCGCGTGGTTCCGTTTTCCATTCGCTGGGGCTGTTCAACGTGCGAATATTGACAGTCTCCACACCGCGATACGAAGCTGGACGGTAGGAACGGCGGGGAGAGCAACTGTCAAATATTTTTGACATTTTCCCTGGAGGAGGAGGGGGCACCGGGCGGACAGTGCACGAGTTTGTCATTACCACCGTCTTCAACACGTTTTGTCACAAAGCTTCCGTAAAAGAAACGACTTTGTATTGACAAACATGACATCGGTTTGGAAGAGACTTCAACGCTCTGGCAAGAAAGCCTCGAAGTTTCATTTCGCAGCGTCCTACCAAGAGCTGGTGATAGAGTGCACAAATAAATGGTTAGTAGCTTTCGATACGAACTCCGAGCTATTGCTTGCTAGCCCGTGAACTACGTAACGAATGTTGAAAAGTTATACACCGCTAAATGGTGTTTTGGAGAGTGTTTGCGTGCACCGAGGGCGTTTCCCTTGGCACTCTTTGTTTAGTAGCAGTGGTAATAATAACACAGGTTTCAGATTATTTTTTGTCACAGGAGGGATAGGCATTATTGGGAAGCCTATGCCACGGAAGGGACGAGGGGAATCCGCATTTCCAAAACAAGTGACAGTAGATGGTTGTCGCTAAACTTGTGGCAAGCCGCTGTCTTCTTAATATCATATGCTTTTTGCAGTTTTTTGGAATTGGGGTCGTGCTGTAGCTTGTCTAACAGTAAACGCACTTCCGCGTTGCCTCTAAACATTTCGAGGTTTTCTTAATCATAGTCATGCGCTATATTCACTACGAGAGGAGTGTCAGTGGTTTGGCATACATTTACGGCAAAACTAAGCTCTAATAATCGTGAGTTGCGCTTGCAGTTTCCACAGTGGTAGGACATAACTGATAACGCTGGTTGACAGTGCAAAAAATATGAGTATAACCTCATCCGTATTTCTCATGACCCACGTGACGGCGCTGTAAGTGTTAATGCATCGTATTGAATAAGTCATTGATGATGATGATGATTGCTCCCCCCCGCCCCCATATATTTCGCCATATTGAACTAGTGATATAAAATTTGAACAGTATGTTCCTATGACAGCCAGTGTTGCATTCATATGGGGGCGCTTCTCCTAAAGGTCACATTGTACAGCTGTGTCGTCTGTTTCCTTCCAAGTGCTGTGCCATTGCCCTTCACCGGCGTAGCTAGTGACTCCTAAGTGTTCTCGAACGTTGTCATACACGTGCCTAATACAGGACTCGCATTGTGCCGAAAGGTTCTCGAACGTTGTCATTCACGTGCCTAATACAGGACTCACATTGTGCCTGAAGGTTTTCGAACGTTGTCATTTATGTGCCCAATTGAGTACTCGCATTCTACCTAAACTTATAGCTGCGTTTCTCAGTATAATGCTCTGGGTGGACTGCTGAATGTTCTGGTTCTATTTCTAGGGCATGAGCTAATCATGGTTCCTTGAGTCCTCTACTTGGGTAGTGCTTTGGTCTTAAAGTTCTGTCGGTCATTTTTGGACGGTGGAACAAAACTGATTGTGTGTTCTAGGTTATTGATCACGGTAGATTTTGTGTAATTGATCCGTAAAAGTAAAAAATAAAAAAAAAGTAGCAAAGAGTGCCAATTAATTAAGCCAAATCAACTGAAACCCCTGTTTATTCTAGAATATACTTGGCTAATGAAAGTGGAAGTAATTCAAAATCAGTAATTAGGTTACAGTTTGTTGAGTAATCCAACAGATTATGTTTAATTATAACATTTTAGTCATGTCATTTGTAGCCAGTACCGGATTACATTTTTCAAGTAACCCACTCAACTTTGGGCGACACACACGCTAGACCATGCATTTCATTCTTGAGGTGAGTCTGCCGAGAGCTTCTGAGGTATTGAAACCCACAGCATCCTGTGCTCTGGGAAATCACAGTACGCATAGATTGACTGCAGGACTGCATGTCTGTAGTGAGTGTAGACCGCGTCGCTGAAGGAAGCTGCGTCGCTGAAGGAAGCTGCATCACAGTTGTTGTTCGAACCCATCAGTTCCAGATCTCAAGCTCTTCGTCTCAGCTGCTGCAGCTGCAGGGTTAAGGCAGAGGCGTGCATACATTCATACACACGCAGGGGTGCACAGGGGGGGCTTTTTGGCCCTCCCCCCCGCCCCGTACCCCATACGCATCGCTGCACACACACACATTTGAATAAATTTATGTACTTCCTCCTCTTCTTTAGGATTTCTTACTTGAATTGTCCTGCAGTGGATTGATGCCCATGTTATATTGTTTAATGTCCTTCATATACATGAGCACATAACAAGTAAAACCTGTGCTGAAACAGCAGTGGCTTAGAGGTGCGTTTTATTGAGGACAGCAACAAAATGAATGGTGCTCCTCTCGCGTGGTTTTAGACAGATGTGCTAAGGTGCTTCACATCCTGAAAGTAGCAGACGGCTTGTTTCCGTGAGCTGGGTTTGTGTTACCGGTCTGCAAGAATGTGCAAAATGTGGATTGGCTGGACTGGGCCTCTGGTAGACCTGATGGGAGAAATGGCTGATTGCCTATGTTTAACCAGACAAATATGTGTGATAATCATTTAAAACCTTCTCTCGTATCTCTGAGCCGATCAGTTCACTTCACAACCGTGCCAGCATAGACCTACGGCTTGAATTTGTGTTGTGTAATCGAGCAATATGCCGTTGGACGGGTCTGACTGTGGAGTTTAGAATAGAGTGGAATATAATCCATTATTTGTCCTCAAAGGGAATTCCATAAAAGCCATTTTACTTGCACATTCCAATTTTCTTTGGGAAAAATACAACCAGCTGATACGGTTATCTATATTACAAATGTGTCATATATGTAATGTGGGTTTTAAAATAAGAGATGATTATATTATATAAGATTTGCAATGGAAATTAGGTGTGACAGTAAAAGTAAATTTACCTAAGTATTTATATTTTTGAAGACGTTGCCTAATGGAAGACAGTTTTACTCGACTGTTTGCATACTTTAATTCTTCTAGGCGAATAAATAATTTGTGGCAGATATGGAAGAGATAGAACGTGAGGTTTTGTGGGTAGAAGGTGGTTGGAGTGGTGTTGTTGTCACAGCAGCCCCTGCAGGGACCGCTCTGGTGTTAACTTTGAACTCTGTGGTGCTGAGTTTGTTTTGATGCAGCATGCAGTTTCCCATCAGCCTATCAGAGCTCATTGTCAGATCCATGGACCAATTAAACACCTCCCATTAGTTTGAGTTTGAGTTACAAAAAAAAACAAAAAGATTCTTGGTCATGTTTATACATAAATTAACGTATTGTTTGTTAGGCAAATAACTAGTTATTTTTGTGGAGGCTTCTATAGGTACCCTTTAAGGGGCAAGGGGTGCTCATTATGCAGTAACTGAATAGTGGTTGTTGTTGTTGTCAAGCTGCAGTTAAAGTTGCCGGGATGGGGGTAGGGCTGGGGTAGGGGCTGGGGGGTGGGGGGGGGGGGAGCGGTGGGTGGGGCTAAGATCAGTGTTTTGCAATACACAGAGTAGCGTCTTGCTGTTGATGGTGGTGGGCTTGGAGCTGATTGTGGGGTGGTATGAACAGTGACCTACTGCATGAGTCAGCCAGAACACCAGTCTATTTTTGTGACCCCCCCAGCCCCCACCCTCACATTCGGTGTTACCTTTCCCTCTTTCCTGCTATACCAGAGAGAGAAACAGAGGGAGTCCCACTTGGGTCCTCTTACACAGTAAAATGTTGGGTGTTAAATCAAGTCTTACATGGTACCTATTGGACTCATATGTACTCTCTGTCAATGTTGAATTAACTATCTTCTCTTTTCTCTTGTGCCCTGTGGGGTGTTAATGTCACATTTCTGTACCTGTTAATTACTTAAAGAACAGATACAGAAATGCGTCAGCCAGGTACGCCAACCCTTTCTTCTCATTCTTAACCTGGACAATGATCAGCAAAATGCTTAGGCAGAGCAGCCCAGGATATTTAGAATGTGAGGTCACAGGTACTGCAACCCTTTAGAAAAAGTCACCTGGTTGGTCCAGTGTTGCATATGAGTTAGTATGGTGGTTGATGGTTGTCCCCAATAGCATCTCCTCGGTGTGAAGTGAACATTAGCACTGTTGTTCTGGTTTTGGTCATTGACATAGGGCCTGCTTCCCGGTGACTCACTCTGTTGCCAGGAATGAGGTGAGAGTGTTTTACCCAGAGACGCCCTGTTACCTGTAAACACAGCTACTGGCTCACAGCTGCCATGTTGGAACATGCCCGAAGGAATATGCCCCCCTGTCCATTTGGAGATATTTTATAGGTATTTTTAAAATATCATGTAATTGAATCTTTATTCGTGGGACGAGGTCAGGTGAGGACACCCTCTCAATTCGCCGAACTTTGCTGTGGTCGCTATGGTCACGTAACGACTGCCTGGAAATCTGGCCAATCAGAGATCAGTCTTGAACAAGCAGTTCCTCAAAGGGTATTGCCCACACATTGACATTAACTTCAGGGGACATGTTTTCATTTGACTTTGCACCGTTGGTTTCCGGAGTTTTGTCAGTGCGGTCACGGTTCGTCCACTGGTCAGTGTCCAGTGTCCTTGGCAGGTGGTCAGGGACGTACTGTCAGCACATACTTACCGCGTGTGTATTAGGCTAGTGTTTCTGTACATTAAATAGAATGTGCACATCTGGTTTCTTCGTGCATGCCAGTCCTTAAGTGCCCCCTCACTGTCCATAAGTGCTTGGCCCCTGCTCATGAGGAGGGTATCACAACATCTCACTTTCTTCCAGTAATCGCATCCTCACGGATGCTCTCGTATAGATCGTCACTGCGTTTGGGACAGTGTGTGTCTTTGCTTGTTTATGTGTGTGTTTGTGTGTGTGTGTTTGTTCTTGTTCCTGTCTGTGTTGTGTTGTGTTGTGTTGTGTGTGTGTTTGTTGTGCTGTGTTGTGTGGTGTTGTGTGTGTGTGTGTGTGTGTGATTTTTTCTGTGTACAGTACCTGTAGCTATCTATTGACATGACAGGTTCAGCGACAGCCATACTGCGGTTTGAGTTACTGTTGTTATCCTAGAATTCAATTCCCAGTTGGGTCATATCAAGAAGGTTAAATAGGTACCCATTTCCTTCTCCGAATGGCTCTGAGCCTGAAAAGTGACTAAACTGTGAGCAATGATCTGGTTTGGTGTGCTTTATTACTGCTGAATCAAAATATCATGTTGCTGATATGTGGAAACTCAAGTCCAAGACCTGAAACTCAAAACCCTTGTAGCATACAGGCTCAGACTCATGAGTGTTTGTAGGATTGCTTAAGATCAGAAGCTTAGCCCCATGTTTGGAGTGGGAGGGTCTGGGGGAACTTTCTGAATGTCATGTGTGTGGACCGAGGAGGAATTGTGATGCTGGACTAGGGGTGGGGGGTTAGGTCCCCATGGCTACCCCATTTTTTGAACTGTGAATAAACACCCCCCCCCCCAGTTACACCGTTACCAAGACCAGACATGGCCTCAGTTATTATGGCTGGTGCTTTGTATATCTCCAGCCCCTACATGGCACTGTTCAAGGGTTAAAAAAACCCCGTCATTTTACGAGCAAATTAATCTGTAATTACAGAGCTAAACCCAAGTAACAGGAGGAATTACTGAAAAAAAAAAAAATCTGCAGCTACTGAGTGGCTCATTTGGTTGTGGCACCACACCATGGCTCTTGGATGAGCTCTGCGATCCCAGATTAAATCTGTGCTATGCCTGTGCTGACTATGGCCAGTAGCTCCATTGGCGATGGTAAATGGTAAATGGACTGCATTTATATAGCGCTTTTATCCAAAGCGCTTTACAATTGATGCCTCTCATTCGCCAGAGCAGTTAGGGATTAGGTGTCTTGCTCAAGGACACTTCGACACGCCCAGGGCGGGGTTTGAACCGGCAACCCTCCGACTACCAGACAATCGGTCTTACCTCCTGAGCTATGTCGCCCCACGTGGGTATGAGAGTGCTCAATCGGTTAAGGGTCTACTTTTTCATCGCTCTCTAGTGACCCCTGTTGGTCAATTGGGTGCCCGTGGACTAAGTCACATATGAATGGTCTTCCTCCGACTCCACTCTGTGTGAGCTTGGCTGCAGTCCGTGGTGTGAAATTAGGCAGGCTGAAGACACCACACTTTTCGGGGGAGGACTGTGGATGTTCTCCCGGATCGGCAGCGGGGCACAAGCGTGAACACGGCTGTGCGTTCCCTTTCCAAATTAGGATGGGAATTGGAGTTCAGCCCCATATATTATTTTTTTCTGGAAAAGTCCCACCCTACTGGCATTGCCAATAAACATAGATCTTCTATGCCATTGCCAAAAAACATAGATCTTCTATGGGATGATATCTGGGCTTTTTACTGTAATTATTAGATGGCCAATAAAACCAAATAGGTGTCCGTCAAGATTTACAATTTCTGCCGTACAGTTAAACATTTAAGAAAGTTTCTCATTTAAATTCTGGCGGCGTATCCAATGGTGATTGAGAGGAATCAATAGGGCGATTGTTCCGGTTGTGTGTATGCACATATTGATTTTGTTTCTTGAAAGCAAACTGATGCAATGCCTTTGAAGGCGAAATCAGATTAATATCAAACAGACCCGGCTGCATCAGAAAAGAAATATGATTCTGCATTTATTTTTCCTCCTGGGTAGATACGGTATATTACATGCAGTACGAGTAGGTCAGTACTCCTCACATAAACCCAACATAAGAACTTTAAAAAAATGCTAATTAGTCTGTTCGTGTGTTTCTCTGCTTTCTCTTCCTGAGTGAGCCAGTGCTTTCTGCTCTGGAGTCTCAGCCTGGGCCTGTGGCAGACCGTGGTACGCGGTCTGTCGTTGCGTTTCACGTCGTCAATGGCGACGCTACTCTAACATCGGTGGGGATCTCTCTGTGTGTCTTTGCAGGCAGCCGGACAAACTGAGAGTGGTGTGGACCCGGAGAAACAGGCGAATCTGCTCCAGGGTAAGGCGTCGCAATTAGCCGCTGCAGATCGAACGGACTCAAAATGGTGGACTAAAAATTGCCGAGCCAAAATGGCGCCGTTCCATTGTAACTGACCTAGCACCACTGGTGTTAATAAACGTGCCTTTATTCTTAAAAAAGAAAAAAAAACGGCACGATAGAGTTCAAGAGTGGCCCTGAGTCACTTCTGTACTTCAAGGGCCGGCCTCAGGAAAGGGGGGCGATAAGGTAGACTTTAGTGTGAACCGAGACTGAGACTTTGCTTCTGTAAACAGCCGCCCCCGCTGTTACCGTCGTCCCAGCCCTGTTCCTCCGGCGAGATTTCTTCGGTTGAGTAGTTCTAGAGCGGTTATGTAATTGCAGGAGGAGGAGTGCTGTTTCGTCTGTTCGGCGCACCGTATGTAGATTTTGAAGCCTTCAGGCCTTTCGCACCACTTAGCAAACACCACTTCAAACGCACAGATGACACAGATCCTTCCCTCACAGTTACGGTTACACAACCAAAAAAGTTTTGCCCAAGAACGAAAGTGTTTTCGCCGAACGGCGGTCAGAAAAGCAGAATTTACTGACTTCTCCTAACAAAGATGCAGCGCTTGCAGATTCATTTCTGCACAAGTGCGGTTTTTCATTAGTAACTAGAGTGGAAGCGTCAAGGTTTCTCTTCCTTTCTGACGGTGTCAAACACGGGTCCGGAATGCTAGTTTGAATCTGACCTTAATTTGAACCCAATCTGAGATGATTTACCAGACAGACTCAATCAGTAATTGTTCTTAACGTCATCTTTCAAATGAATGTCGGCGTTGAATATTTTCCTTTGCAAGCCTTTTACAGATTCACTTTGGCACGTTCGTTTTTAGTGATTTCTGTGTGTTAGTGAAATTTCTTGCCTTGAATTCAAATTCAAAGTTAAGAGCAACAAAGTTTGATTGGATCCCAGCTCAAGACTTTGGATAAATGTCCAAATCATTAAAATCGGAATCCATTGAAAATGGCAAATTTTCGAATTTATACTGTGTTAATGTATGTCTTGAGCATAGCACACAAAAGATAGCATTCAATTTTTATTCATCATAATGTAACAATGCTTCTCTTTTCTGTTCTGTTTGCACCCCCCCACCCTACCCCACCCCGCCCCGCCTGCCCGCCTTGCCTGCCTCCACCCCCCTCCCCCCCACCCCCCCAGCTTCACGGATGGCAGCCGGGGATCCAGAACCCCTACAGGGGGATGGTCATGTGGCAGGTGCCCGAAAGCATAGACATCACCGTCACCCTCTTTAAGGTACGCTATCGCGAACCCTCCCGCCCCGTTCGTTCGGAGGCACATCGGGCGCTCGTCAGCCCCTTCAAGCCATGGGGGACGGTGGCAGGCACCAGCTCTGAGAAAGTGTAATCACAGGGTGATCTGCTGTGACCGGGCTGGGTAGAAACTAGGCCCAGTTAGTACGGCTGCGCATAGAGCTCACTGTAGGACAGTGGTACCCCAAACTGCAGATCTACCGTTCTGTAGGTTCTCACACCAGCCAATACAAAGCACGCCTCATTCAACAGCTGGAGATCTCGTTGATCTGCTAATTGGTAGAACAATGTGTGCCAAATTACGGTTGAAATGAAAACCTACGGGGACGGTAGCCCTCCAGGGACGGGGATGGTCCAGATGCTAACATACGTCTCCCTCTCAGGATCCCGGTGCCGAGGAGTTTGAAGACAAGGACTGGACCTTCGTCATCGAGAATGTGCGTGCCTGCTTCTTTACCCGCCATCTAGACCTCGATAGGCCTTTAATCCCTGCTATTCTGTTTTTAAATACCTGAATTGGGAAAAAAAAGAGAAAAAAACAGCACATAGGTTTCAAAAAAAAAAAACATCAGCAAGGTTCTCAGAATCTCGCGAGCGGTGATTTTGGCGTCTCCCGCAGGAGTCGAAGGGCCGCAGGAAGGTGCTGGCGTCCGCGAACGTGAACATGAAGACGTACGCCACGGCCACGCCCTCCCAGGTGGACCTGGTGCTGAAGCTGAAGCCGCTGTCCGTCAAGGTGGTGGAGGCCACGCTGAAGCTGTCGCTGTCCTGCGTCTTCCTGAAGGAGGGCAAGGCCACGTGAGTCCCCGCCCCCCTCCTGCTCGTCGTCATCGCCTCAGCGACAGCACAGTAACATGTACATGTAACACACAGTCACAGCACAGCCAATACGGTTTACATATAACACACAGTCACAGCACAACTAATATGGTTTACATATAACACACAGTCACAGCACAGCTAATACGGTTTACATATAACATACAGTCATAGCACAGCCAATATGGTTTATGTATAACACAGTGTGGTCTGATCAATGCATGCTGGGATAGGCTCAAACCCCCAACCCCCACCGCCCCGCAACCCTGACCGGGAATAAGCGGGTATAGATAATGGATGGATGAACGGAGGCATAATCTGCGATGGGCCGCGGGGGGGTGTGGCCTGACTAATGAGGCCCCGCCCACCCGCAGAGATGAAGACATGCAGAGCTTGGCCAGCCTGATGAGCCTGAAGCAGAGCGACATCGGCAACCTGGACGACTTCAACGACAGTGACGAGGAGGACGAGAGGAGGGTCGGTGCGGGGTCACGGCTGCTCACCGGCGCCACAGGTACTCTACCTGCGGAACGAGCTAACGCGCCTTAGCGCGAGGCGGCGAAGCGATGCCCCTACACACCTTCACAAATATCACTGTACGCAGCGTTAAAACTCATTTAGGTCGCTGCCGCAGTGTCACTGCAGTGGCTGCACGCTACCCAGTACACCGGGGGGTCTGCGTCCCTGGTCCCGGAGAGCCATGAGCACTCGGCTGGTTTTTTGTTCTCACCTTAATATCAGCACCCAGTTCAGACCCAGGTGACCAGGTGAAGTGAGGAGTTAACTGTGTTTCCTTCTGCTCTAATTGATTGATTAAGTGCAGAGTAACAGTGAGGACCGGAGGCGCTCCAGGACCAGATTTGCAGACCCCTGTAATACACCTTTAGGCACTAACACGATACCCCTGTGGACTGCGTAGATGCATTCAGACACACTGGCTACACCCTTCCATATGCTAACGTGGGTTCCTGAGCATAGTCTACACTCACACGAAAGTACAGTGATACAGCCTGCGTCCTGCCAATCGCA
The DNA here is from genome assembly GCF_013347855.1 of Anguilla anguilla. Taxonomy (NCBI): domain Eukaryota; kingdom Metazoa; phylum Chordata; class Actinopteri; order Anguilliformes; family Anguillidae; genus Anguilla; species Anguilla anguilla. The sequence continues at coordinate 5,966,536 of NC_049203.1, forward strand.
GAATGCACTTCCTCACACTCCTGCCCTTTAAAGGGTTAATGCCGGTTGCACCCACTTTTGCCTCTCCGTGCTGCCTTTCCTGCCTCTCGGTTACTGGACTTTGCTGTCTCTGCGCTCTCTCACGTTCACTTTCTTCCTCTCCGCTTCCTCCTTTTCCCTCCTTCTTTTCCTTGTTTTTCCCTCTGTTCCTTGTCCCCTCTTCCTCTGTCCTCTTGCTCTCTCTTCCTCTTCTCCCTCGTTCTTTAGTTCCATCAGCACCCCCTCCTCCTGGAGAGGGAAGGGTACATGATATGGAGTGGAGACCTGTGGTTGGCTCCAGCCCTCCTGCGATAGGTAGTTTTTCCCTGTCACTCTCCGCCCTTGACCTCAAGCAACCTCCCTTACTCTGCCCCACCCCCCCCACCTCCCCTCTCACTGTGCTTCATATACAGCCACATTGTGCCAGTGTTATTCATTTGAAATAAGAATATTCATTTGAATATTCAGGACGTAACTGTTTTTAAAAAAAATATTTTGCATTAAACTGCTCTTATTGGTCAACGATCGGGTTTTAGTGGGCATATGGAGTCTGTCTGACAAGTGGCTGGGATATGCTGTCATCAAACCTGACAAGATTGTTGGTCAACGAGCAGTTTGATGGAAAACGTTTTGAAAAACATGATGAATATTCTCCATATTGCACCATATTGTTTCAAATGAAAGGTGCACAGGTTTCATTCTTTATACATCTGAAACGCAGAATCAGATACTTTGCTGTAGGGCCTGGTGGAAGTCCGCAATCGAGGGACCCCCAGAGTGTCATGGCTGCTGACCCCTGGGCATGAAGGAGCCCAGACTCTGCAGCAGGGCTTCCCATCCCTGTTCCTGGAGATCTGCCGTCCTGTAGGATTTCACTCCTACCCTAACAAAGCACACCTGATTCTACTAATAATTAGCAGCTCAGCGAGATCTCTAGCTCAGAGGTGGACCACAGAGGCTGTATTACATTACATTACAGCTATTTGGCAGACGCTCTTATCCAGCGCAACGTACAACAAAGTGTATAACCATAACCAGGAAATATCCGTTTCTGGTTCTCATGTGCACTTCTAGCCTTAATTACTCAATTAGCCCTAATATCTACACCACCTGACATTTTAGCTGCATTTGGTGATAGCCAAAATCTGTTCTTGTGTCCCTATAAAATCCGTGAGTGAGCCAGTGTTGGTGCGTACAAGACCAGAATTGCCCACCCCTGCTGTAGCTGTTGAATGAGGTGTGTCTTTGGTAAGGTTGGAGTGAAAATCAACAGGACAGTAGATCTCCAGCAACAGGGCCAGGCAGCCCTGTTCTGCAGGCTTTTATTCCAGTCTGTGGTTTCCTGCAGGGGTGTCCGATTTTATCCAAAAAAAGGGCTGGCTGGAAATTATGTCAACACTACGACACCTGATACAACTATTTGGCCGGTCACGGTCTTCATTCAAGACCTTAATAAGCAGAATCAGGTGTCTTAGTGCTGGGCTATAAAGAAAACCTGCGTCCACACCGGCCCTTTTCGGATAAGATTGCATCACTTCCTCATAGCACAGGAAGCTGCACCTTTTAATGGTGTTCACAAAGGCATGGAGGATACGCAGTATGCGCTGCATCACACTCACCCTGTAGGGGGCGCTGTGAGAAAATCAAACCTGAATATGCTTGATTTAATGCACCACAGATCTTTAAACCTGCCCAGTAGGGGGCAGCCATCTTCTCCTGTCATAATTTACTGCCTCAGCATGACATTCCAGTACAGTCCTATTAGTTGTTGTTGATCTGAGATATGTATCTGAGTGCAGTCATCCTTCATTCATTCATTCGCTGCATCACCTCGTTCTTTTCATCTTTTCTTTTTTATTTGTCTGTTTTAATGTCTTCTATCCATTTGTCCTGCCTCCATCCTTGTCTATGTCACCCTTCCATCTTTTCACACGTTCAATTGCATACCTTTTCTTCCTCTCTCTCTCTGCCTATATTTTCCTTTATCACCCTCTCTCCTTTTATTCTCTCTGTTATTTACCTTCCATCTCTCCTTCTCTCTTTACTGTTTCTGATCCTCTTTCATCTCAATGCCTCTGTGGTTTTTTCTGTCATGTTCTTCTTTTCTGTCTCTGTCCTCTTCTCTCTACACTGTTCTCTCTTTCTCACCCCCTCTCTTTTATTCCTCCCTGTTTTCTCTCTCTCTTCTTCTTTTCCGTCCTCTCTCTCTCTCTCTCTCTCTCTCACCCTTCCCCCCCCCGTGCAGTGGCCAGTGAGACGAGGGGAAGCGATATCATTGGCGCCGTGTCTAACCCCGTCATCCAATCACAACTCCCCGTGCCCTTCCCCTCTGAACCCTCCGCCCCGCCCCTATCTTCTGCCCGACCCGACCGTGGCCTTCAGCAGCCACGCCCCTCCCCTTACGCCTACACCGTGCCAGCCTTTACCCGCGCCCACCCACCTGCACTGCCCAAAATCTTCCAGCCCACCGCTGGCTCAGGTACCGCCAGACTAGCCCCGACGGACTCGCACCCTGACCTCTGACCTCTGACCTCTGACCGCTGCCAATCCACCGCCAGCAGTTCCCTGATGGAAGTGGAATATACAGGAAATATAATGAAATTAAATATATTTAGAGATTGCAACACCTGGGCACTGTGCTAATTATTGCAGTGTCTGTATGTTGCTAAATATTACACACTGCTTTGAATATATTTATCATTGCGTTAAAAAAAGTCCACATATTTACCATGCATTGCTGTGTATTCCATTTCTCAGGTGAACCTAAATCACAAAAACTAGCTGTCTTCCACCTGACTGAATCCCACCCAGTTTTGCTGAATATTTGTATAATGGTTGTGGAGCCCTATGATTCAGGCGAAGCCTTATTTTACTGTCTATACAAATAATTCAGGGACTGTTATGTGGAATATTGGCTGGAGCTACAGCACTGTGTTTGATCGCATTAGCATAGAAGCTGGCTCTCTAACTGCCAAATCTGCTCAGAAAGTTTAAATAGATCAACTGCCATTTTCGTTTGTGACATGGCTTCGCCTGGGAGCTTCCCGTTTAGTATTTTATTCTGGGAAGAAAGAACAGGTTTCATTTAATTTATTGCCAATTGATTGGTCACAATGGGGCATAAATGGAAATTAGCAAAAGGTAAATTCCGCAGAGACGTTAGGAACTTAATTATCACAGAGAGTATTCACTGTGTGGAATAGTTTGCCAGGTCATGCAGTAGAGGCAGAAAATCTGGGAGTTTTCAAGACCAGAGTTGATAAGGTGCTAGATACTATCTAGCTGCAGGTAAACTGAACACTAGGTACAGTTTCGTGATAGCAAAATGGCGGGCACTGTTGGCCTGTTTTCATCGTTATCTTATGTTATGTTATGTCTATTTGCCAGAGAGTCAGTTTGATATCAGTCATAAAGAATCAATGCCTGTCAACTGCTGTTAGGAGATGTTGGGTGATGCACTGCCATTGAACCTTTGAGTAAATATCTAGCTGTTTTAAAGGGCCACATAATATGTCAGGTTTAAGACTACCATATCTGATGACATTTACTAAACCTGCAGATTGTGATATTTGAGCAAGATGCGCCCCCTGCTGTTCAAGAGCAGTGTATGCACGATAAGTGTAATAAAAATAGTGTGTATAGAAAGCTTGAGGGAAAGGGATAGCCTTCTTTGCATGAAAGTATCTCTTTGGTAAAATCCACAGTCCCTCACATTGGTACTTTCAGTGTAGGCTGAGAGACCAACAATGGGACATTTATTGTTGATGTCACCAAGACGATTGTCTCATTTCCATAGTAACTGGCTTCACCAATGGGGACTTTGTTAATCAAAGCAGCAGCGTATTTTATAGTTCTCGCCTTTTCCCATTCACACCCTGTGTTGTCATGACTGTTGCTAGGAAATGATGTCACACTTAAAACAACTTTACAGTGTACTTTCAGACTGGAAGGATGCTTGCCTGTAGGCTAGTGGTTTCTATGCCACTATAGATTTTTAAAAAATAAAGGATTCCAGTTTAATTATGTTTAACACATGAGAAAAAGATCTATCCAGTAATGGGCATGAAATATATGTATAAGTGGCCACACATTCAAACGACTTTGAGAACACACACTGAATAATTTTGGTGTGCATATTGCTCCTTACTGAACAAGATATGATTTATTGTGGAAAAACAAATCCATGAAAATAGCACAAAAATAAACCAGTATTGCAGTATTACTTTAAGTTTTCACAAGGACATTATTCTTGTTTGTATTATTTTTTTTAGTATTTCTGAACAAATTATATACCTTTATATATAGACTTAAATACCTTTGTCTGACAAAATATATTTTTTATGGTATGTATCGATATGGCTTCATATCTCCTGATGCAGTTCAGATTTAGTGCCTTACTTTACTACAGCAGTAGTGAGAGGTCACTTAACAGACCTTACTGACAAGTCTGTGGAATTCAAACAGTGTTTTGACTGAACACATGAAACAAAAGGCATTTCCAAACTTCAGTCAGTGTATTCGAGTGCAGTTATGAGCCCTACAGGCAAATGTAAAATCTACCATCTCTGTGCCAAGTCCAAGTCCAGCTTCTTATTTTTTCCTTCCTGCTTTCCCTCCTCCTTCCTCTCCTTCGCTTTCCTGGCTCTTTCCCTCTCTCCGTTCCACCTGTCATCCCTCCTCCTTCCTCTCTTTCACTTTCCTGGCCCTTTCCCTCTTTCCCTCTCTCCGTTCCACCTGTCATCCCTCCTCCTTTCTTCTCCGTATGCTCTCAGCGCTCTTGTCTTCGGTGAGGAGGGCCCCGGGCGGCCCCAGTGATCCCTCTCTGGATGCTGGTCCTCCTGCACTGGCCCCCGTCGCCCCTACCTTCTCCCTGCCAAAACCGATCTCCTCCTCCTTCTCCTCCTCCCTGTCAGAGCCTGCCAGCTCGCTCCCCTCTACCCACCCCATGTCAGGTGTCTCCCTCTCAGGTATGAGTGTGGACTGAAAGGCAGTCTCTGATTGGCTAGTTTTTTCCCTCCGGTTTCCTTACGAGTGTAGGCAGCCTATGATTGGCTGGTTTTTCCCAGTTTCCTTATGAGTGCTGTGGATTGATAGGCAGTCTCTGATTGGCTCTTTTTTCTCCTAGTTTCCTTACAAGTGTAGGCAGCCTCTGATTGGCAGTTTTTTTCCCAGTTTCCTTACAATTGTTGTGGACTGGATAGGCAGCCTCTGATTAGCTGTTTTTTTCCCCAGTTTCCTGTCATGTGTTGCATGCAGGTCATTAAACATCTGATCACTAGTCATCACTGTCACAAACGATAACAGTAATAGGCTCAAATGACACAGGTTAGGTGTCATAGTTGGTGCAAGAAGGGAGACTCCGGATGCAGCACTTTAAGTAATAAATGGGTTTGAGCATATAGTGTGAGATGTACAGAGGTGTGTAATAAGCAGTCAGCATTCAGGGGTAAGCTGAACAGTAGCTGTCTGTGATTAACTCCCCTTCTTGCCTTTCATTTATCTCTCATTTTATTTTTCCTTTTCCTCCATCCTCGTCTCTCTCTCTCTCTATCTCTCTCTCTCTCTCTCTGTCTCTCTCTCTCTCTCCCTGCCCTAGCCTCCTATTCCGCCGCCCGCTCCAGTGTCTGGTGGCCTCAGAGTGTCTCCACAGCACGCTTCCTTCCTTCCTCTCTCAGCTCCTCCTACTCCTCCTCCTCCTCCTCCACCTCTCCCGGCACTGCGCTTCCCCCTGTCCTCCACCAATCAATGACCCCCTCGGCCTCCCTCTCTGAGCCCGGCTCCGCCCTCACCAGGCCAGCCAGCCTACCCTCGGCCCCCGTGACAGGTACAATATTCGAGGGCCAAAACAAGCCTGCTGCCCCCCATGAGGATGTAGACCTTTTTTTTGATCTCCCCGGTTTCACCACGTTTCCTCAATTCCATGCTATGGAGCAGACGTGTGCTGCAGGTGCTGCATGCAGTTGAAATGGTGACAGAGACTACTTAGCTTCATTTCTGTCACCCTGACAATGGAGATCTGTCACCTTGGTGACCAAGGCTGTGCATAGCCATTTTATATGGAGTGTGGTCATCACACATTCATCTCCATGGTGATCGTAGCTGTCCTGTTCCATCATTGTAACCGTAACTATGGAGCCCAGGTTGTGGTTCGGTGGTCCAGGTTGCTGCCTGTCTGGCAGCCACAGGACTGGCTTGTTTTAGTCAGATTTTACTTCTGGATGAGCACAGAATGAATTAACCTATCGTTTAAAGAAAGCGTGTTTGCCATTTCTCAAGCAACAATGCATCTGTGGTCTGAATTGTTTGGCCTGAATTTGACTGATGCTCCCCAGTTAGGAGTGTTCAGATTTGTGTTTTGTAAATACCCAAAACAGACCAAAGAGCCATGGTCTGTTTCAGCCTGCTCATCTTTCTTCTGTGCTGACTATATAAACTACACTGATCGGCCTTTATTCCTGCATACTCGTTTAATTTGTTTTTCTCCTTATTTCTCTCTTCTTTCCCCTCCTTTTTTCCTCACCTGAAACCCCTTTCTTTTCCTGCTATCTTCTCCCCACCTCCTCTCTGTTTTCTGCATCGTTTTTAATCCTCTGATTTCTCCCGTCCTCCTTCACTCTGTCAGCTCCCTGGCAAAGTGAATGGAGGCCTCCCAGATCCCAGAATGCTCTGCTGTCATTCTGTGCCTCTGACCCCCACGCTCCTGTCCCTCTGGAGCCTCAGCCAGCCTCAGGGCTTTTGTGTGACCCTGCTCCTGCCGCTCTCTCCTCACCTGCCCCCACCCCTGTGCCTGCTCTTGCTCCTGTTTCTGCTCTTGCCTCTGAAGCTGCCCCTGGTGTTGCCCCCAGTCGTGTTTCTGCCCCTCCTGCTCCCACCCCTGCTCTGCATGATCCTGTTTATGCCCCTTCCCCTAAATCTGAGTCTGCCCCTACCATTGACCCTGGTCCTGTCACTGCCCCTGTTCCCACCCCTGCTCCGACCTTTTACCCTGATTCCACCCCAGGCTGTGCCCCTGGCCCTGTCTTTACCCCCGCTCCAGCCCCAGGCCCTTCTCCTGCTCCTATTGCTCTGCCCATTCCCACCCCAGCCCCTATCTCTATTCCTGCTCCTGCCCCAGGCTCCGCCCCCTCTTCAGCCGTGACCCCTCCCCCTCCTGCAGCTGGAGATTCTTCTCCACACAATGACACCCAGTCAGGTACATTGCAGCATACTCAACCTCACTCGGACCCCACTACCCCCTCTGAGCCCCACATAGGTACCAGCGTGAGGGGACCAGACTGCTCAGCTTTCCTTCATTTCAACCTCAAGCTCTGTCTGCTTTACTGTGTGGATAAACAGCTGCTTTCAAACATTTCATTCACAATACTTACACAGTAAATACTTACACAGCTTACATGTCTTCTCACATACGGTCAATTTATACAGCTGGATGTGTATGCTATGTATTATTTATGCAGATAGATTGAATACCTTGCTCAAGGGTGCAATAGCAGTGCTACTCCTAGGAACTGATCTGTCAACCTCCAAATTCTATGCTAAGTTCCCTAACCACTACACAACACTGCTGCCCACATGGAAGTGGCAGTTATAAATGGACACCTTCAGCAGTTATAATCTATTTGAACCCTGAGAGTTAGATATACTGTAAGTCCTATCACAACAGCACATGTAAAATAATCAATTCCATTTTACATTATGCCGGTGAGTATAAGAGACCCCTAAGTCATTTAAGTTCTATGTGGATTCTTTTTACAGTCATAGTGTAGGCGTATCCTGTGAATGAGAGTCCCATTTAATACGCTGCTCAAGTTAAAGGGGGAAACAAAGTTAAAATAAAACAGGGAATATAACAGAAAGCCAGCACGCCGTTGGGCTGTTGCTAAGGAGTCGACGATGCTGTTTAATTAATGCGCGGTGCAGCCGACGCATCGCCCCAGTCCTGCCGTTACATCTGCGGCGTGCTTTAATTAAACAGCATCTTTGGGAACGTCTGTCAGCCTTCCAGTCTGCGCAGGCGTGAAATTAAACGTCTTCCCTCTTCAATAACCCATCAGTCAAGCAGAAGCATTTTACAAGAAATACTGATGTGACTGCAGCCAGGGGATTTGTTGCGTTTGGAGTACATTTTGCATTAGTGTACTTCTACATTTTTTTAATGAACTGCTAGCTTGAAGTAGGTCTTCCAGTGAAATAAAAGCAATTTGTTTTAATGCTGTAATTGAGGAATTAATCAAATGAATGTGCGCAACAGAGCTAATGTATAATGCATTGATATTATAGCCACTGCATGCAGAGTAATGTAGAAGGTTGTTTATAGGGTCTTCAGGTTGTAAGCACAACAGTGGTCAGTTGGCCCTTACAAAACACGACCATTACCACTGTAAATATGTGGCTGTGCGATCCGGAGATGGAACGATTTTAATATAAACTTGGGAACATTGCGAGCCACCCACGGCCAAACAGTGCATTGTGGGGGCAATGTGTTATTTACTGACTGTGTTTAAGCTATGGCTGTTCTTGACCTTGATCTCTGCTTGCCTTCTCTCCAGAGCTTCAGAGGCAGCTAAGCACACTGATGGAGGAAGAGAACTTCAGCTCCTCAACTCAGAGTGAGTGGTCACATGGTCACATTGCTAACTATGACCGTATTTCGGTTATCAATATCCATCCATCCATTAGCCATACCCACTTATGTTGGGCAGGGTCGCATGGGGTGCTGGAGCCTATCCCAGCATGCATTGGGTGACAGGCAGGAATGCACCCTGGACAGGCCGCCAATCTATCGCAGGGCACTCACACTCATACCTACGGGCAATTTAGAGTCTCCAGTTAGCCTACCTGCGTGTCTTTGGACAGTGGGAGGAAACTGGAGTACCCGGAGGAAACCCACGCGGACACGGGGAGAACACGCAAACTGCGGCTGCACATTTTCAGAGCTTCCCATTGCTAGTAAACCAACTAGAGGCAAGCTAGCAAGCTAGCTAAAAACTTAAAACGAAAGATTCGTAAATTTGCTAGTAGGGTTGCCAATAGTCCTGTATATTCGCTGGGTTGTCCAACATTTTAGCCAAAGTGGGAGTGCCGTTACCGCAGTAAGGTACTTAACCTGAATTGCTTCAGTAAACATCCGGCTGTGTAAATGGATTGTATGTAAAATACTGTGTAATGTGTATAAGCCACTGTAGATAAGAGCATCTGCTAGATGCCTAAAATGTACACAGACCGCTTATTACATTTTTCTGGGAGCAAGTAAATTTGAGTCTTAGCTAATACCTCTGATCAGTCATTCCTGAGGAACCTCATAGCATATGCAACTTTGACTCCAGCTTTGTCCGGGTCTGACATGCATTTCCCTCCCAGGCCTACAGGAGGCAGCGCCACCCCTTTCCATCAGCCGGCCAGAGGCCTCCCGTCGTGTGGGCAGCATCAGCATCGCCAATGTCAACCAGCGTCCTGCCCCAGCTGCCGAGAGCCCCCCATTGGTCAAACCCGTTCCTACTTCTGAGCTGAGAACCAATGACAGGAGGCAGGAGGCCGGGCCAGGTTTTGGATTTGAGGCCTTCACTCCGACAGCAGGGTGAGTTTAAAAAAAAATATATATATTTTTAAATTTCTTGGTAGTATATGCGCATACTGCTCCTGGCCTGGCACAGTTCCGGTCATGTTACAGCAGACGGCTGTGCCTGAGGCTAAGAAGGCAACCGTAACCATGACCGTGGTACGAGACTAACGCTGAAGAAGTACAAGGCTGATACTGATTTAAACAGTGTTGCTATCTGGGGCCTGATTTACTAAGAACTTTAGTATGTGCAAAACCTTTTAGCGCACGCAAAACCAGTCACATGATCACTGAGTGATCAAGGTGTTTGTTTTGCACCAGTTGTGTTGTGTTGTTGGTTTTGCGTGTTCGAGAAGGTTCTGTATACTCTAAAGGTTTTGCATACGCTGAAAGTAAATCAGGCCCCTGTTGTATAGTCCATGTTCATGAACAGAATATAAAATGCAAGAACCTGAAATGGAATATGGTATATCACCATTTTGGCTATTGTATGTGGTATGATGTTATGTTCCTGTCTGGTTAGAAGAATTATGAGCATACATTATCATTCCATGAATGGGTGTAGTATATCCAACAGCACTTTTGGAATTGTTACTTTCTTTTACAATGAAAAACGATAGATATAATGAACTGCAAAGACAATAATCTTCTTTGGAATTATGTCTGGTCCTGTGGATGCTGAAAGTTGCATTAAAACTCATGTTTGCTTTTGCATGGTTTGTTCAAGGCAAAAAAAAAACAAAACAAAAACTTCATTCAGGGTGATGTGCTTTTCAAAACTTTTCAGATCTCTTAACTTCTTACCTGTGCAGCATGTTTTGCTCCACATGCAGTACAATTTCTGCTACTACTAGAGTGGTACAGGGTTTTAAGGATTTTCTGGTCACCAGTCATGAATGTACTGATTACTGACCAGTCATTAATGTATTAATTACTGACAACTTGGCTTTCTCTGCGGCAAACTACTAAAATGTGAGAGATCAATGAACTGAAAAATATTGCGTTACAGATAGGCTTATACCACACTGAGCTGGTGACTTATCCATTCCCCATGTGACAAGTAGCCTACATGATATATATTTGATGGACACCACAGAGGTCTAGATGATTTACATTCCAACGGCACCTCAGCTTAAACATATGATGGTAAACATATAATTCCAAATATTTTGGTCTTTAGGCATTCAAATCCATTCTAACTGTTTAGGATGCAGCTACAGTCTGAAGTTCAGATACTGTTAAAAATTTCATGAATGTGAATTCCTCTGGATGAATTATACATTCCATGAGTGTAGAATGTCTTGAGTACTTTTTTATGAGTTTGTTTTGGTGCTTAATTTGTTTTTGTAGTGTGTCAGTTCATTTTTGGCTGGACCGCAACAGCGGGGCCAGCCTTACAAACACGAATGTCTGTGACTGAGTGACTGAGTGACTGAGTGATGAAGTTACACCATTGGTCGACCAAGTTATGAAGTTACACCATTGGTCGGGCGGAGAGGTTCAGCCATATACTAGGTTTTGACCTGGTCTTGTTGTTTTCTAGCTTGTTTTGATTCTCAAGAAAGCCATTTAACATTATCTCAAGGCTATATTGCTGGATAATTATTTGTGTTTTGCTACATGTCCCAGTATTTTTTATATAAGCAGTGAGTACCAGAGTGAGTAAGTCTGCAAGCATTGCAGAATAGGTTTTTTTTTTTTTCAACAGAACAAATCAACAAAAAATTTACGTTAGCTGACACAAGTCTTGCCTCGACAAAGCCATTTAGAGGTCAGTGATAGACATTGGTCATGATGACAGAAGTGGAACATGTGGATGGCTTTTGTGGAAGTTTTTGAAGTTCAGTAGTATTTCTAGTAGATTTCCAGTCAGCCTAATTTAACACACAAAGTTGAGGTTTTGACTGAAATGTCTTAAGTTATTATATGCTCTAAAAGTATTGCTGTTGTTTCATGAAAAAAAAAAAGTATTGAATGCGGTTGACATTACTCATCAACTCTGTTGTAGGATCACACAAGTCTTGGTTTATAAGGGAAAAACTACGCTTTTTTCTTCAGTTTTTTTTTTACTGCTCAGTCTTGTGTAAATATGAAAGTGTATGCATACATCCTCTTTCTGACACATACACAAATACCACCAATCTCTTGATTGTTTCTGAGCTGTAGTGGCAGCATGAAATTGTGGAGCCCTGAGTTTATTGTGCTTGGCTGATCGGCAATCTTGTGACATTTGCTGGGTGAATCTGCCTGCTGTACTCATAAATAGATATGTAGTATTGCTCTGTCGACCTTCCTGGCCTCTTACACCAGTCCCTGTCCCTGTCCCTCAGCCCTGAAAATATGGCTGCTCTGCAGCCATCTTGCCCAAGAGCTGCTAGTGTCCCTGGATTCCCATCCTCAAAGGTGCTGGACACAGTTGATGGTACTCAGGTTGAAGGCTGGCCAGTGGGCAACAAACCTTTCCTGGAGAAGCCAGTAAGAGGGAAGCCAGAATTGAAGCTTCAGAGGAGTCAAGTCTTGGAGAAATCACTCAAAGAACAAGAAATGTTCAAACACATGATGCTAATGGTACCGGCTTGCCCACAAATAACCAGTGTACCTGGTTTTCCATCCACATCATGTTACAAATCAACAGATTTATGGGAGGAAAAGTCCAGAAGTATGCATGCTACTCTGCCGTCTTGTCCAAAAGTTGCCCGTACACAAGGGTTTCCTTCCATACAGATACCCATTACAGGAGAAACTCAAGTGAACAGAAACCCACTTTGGAAGATCCCTGAGAAGAGGAAACAAGTGGTCTATTCTCAAGAACTTGAGAGGCCACACAATGACAAAGAAATTATGAAAAATATGTTTGTTCTGGCGACAACTTGTCCAAGAGCAGCTAGTATTCCTGGATTCCCATCCAAACCGTGGTGCAAGCCAGATGAAGGACAGGCCAGGTTACAAATGGTGAATCTATTTCCAGTTTGCCCAAGAGCAGCCGGTGCATCTGGTTTCCCTTCTAAACAGACTAAGATGTCAGAAGGTACCCGTGCAGAAGGCTGGTTTACGGACAAGAAGGTATTATGGGAAAATTCAAAGAGATCAAAACATGCCCTTCAGTCTTCTGCAACTCCATGGAAATTACCCTTAGGGAAAGAAACCATTAAACTCATGGTGTATCTTCTGCCAACTTGCCCAAGCATAGCTCGTGTTCATGGCTTTCCATCTGCACCTCGAAATAAAGGAGCAAATGATTTGATGAACAAGACAACAGGCATGATGAATCTACTGCCGTCTTGCCCAAGACATGCAAGCATTTGTGGGTTTCCATCCACAACTATGCCAGACAGAGAGGAAGCTAAAACAAACGAATGGCTAGCAGGCAAGAGGCTCTTTTTACGGAAGCGTGTAAGAATGAGACCGGAATTGAGCTTCCATGCTCTTCCAGCCTGTGGAATGTCACTCACTGGCAAAGAAGAACTGAACCGAATGGTGGCTATGGCGCCATCCTGCCCTTGTGTAGCCCGTACCACCGGCTTTCCCTCTGCACCCAGATCTAAAGCGACATGTTTTAGGGGGCAGAAGGTTCGATGTATAGTCAACATTCTTGAATCTTGCCCGAGGGCTTCCGGTGTGCCTGGACTTCCATCCATACAGATTCTGCACGCGGATGAACAGATGAGTAAGTGGCAAGAGAGAAAGAAACTACTGTGGGAGAAACCGAAGAAAAAGAGATTATTACTTTATGCTTTACCACACCATATGTCATTCAAAGACATAGAAATCCTAAAGAGAATGGTTGCTCTAGTGCCTTCCTGTCCTCATGTAGCTAGTGTCCCTGGCTTTCCATGTATAGCGCAATCCAGAGCTACTAATATCCAGATAAAAAAGGATCATAGTATGGTAAATATCCTTCCGTCTTGCCCAGGAGTTGCGAGGGTGCCTGGCTTTGCATCAAAAAATGTTCAATACACCAAAAAAGATGCAGCGGCGGAGTGGAGATTAGACAACAGGCCTTTGTGGTTGAAGCCAGAAAAGGAAACCATGTTTTTATCAGAGGCACTGGGTGCATATGGAGACAAAGAATTTATTAGATGTATGACTAATTTGGCACCATGTTGTCCAAGAGCAGCTAGTATTCCTGGATTCCCATCCAGACCACTTTGCAAATCAGATAAAACACAAATAGGGTCGCTGAAAATGGTGAATCTCTTTCCGGTTTGTCCAAGAGCAGCCAGAGTATGTGGTTTTCCTTCTAGTCAAACAGCGACGTTACTGGAGACTAATGCAGAAAGATGGCTTATGTACAAGAAGCTATTATGGGAAAATGCAAAGAGGTCAAAACATATTCTTTGGTCTACATTTCAATATATTTTTCCATTAGATAAAGAAACTATAAAATGCATGGTGTCGTTAGTGCCAACCTGCCCAAGTGTAGCTAGTGTGCCTGGCTTCCCATCTGTACCTTCATCTAAAGCAACATGTGAACAAACGGAGAAGACAAAAGGTATGGTGGATCTTCTGCTATCTTGCCCAAGATATTCCAGTATTTGTGGTTTTCAGTCTATAATGGTGCCTGGAGAGGAGGGGCAGATTGAAGAGTGGCTTGGGAAGAGAAAGTCTTTGTGGGAGAAGTCAGGGAGGGAACTAATTAATTTAACCCAACAAACCAATGTAGATATGGATAGATTGTATGAAGATAACAAAGTTATTAAAAGTATGGCATATCTGTTACCGTGTTGTCCAAGAGTAGCCAGTGTTCCTGGTTTCCCATCTGCTCCACAGCCTAAGATGAAGGAAGCCTTTAACATGGTAAAGCTTTTACAGTCGTGCCCTAATTTAGCCAGTGTTCCTGGCTTCCCATCAAGAAAAGCTAACAAGGCTGAGGTAGAAGAATGGTCAGAGAGCAAAAAGATATTATTAAAGAGGCCACTGAGAGTGAGGTCAGAAATAACTGTACAAACTACACAATACGTGGAGAGTTCACAGAAAGATGAAGAACTGTTGAAAAGTATGGTGGCTTTGGCGCCATGTTGCCCCCAAGTTTCCAGTGTTTTTGGCTGTCCATCTGCACCACAATCCAAAGTGGCAGATTTTCAGATAAAGCAGAATCATTGTATGGTAAATAATATGTTGTCTTACCCAAAGACGTCCACAGTTCCTGGAATTCCATCCATACAGATATTGAACGCTGGGGAAGTTCAAGTAGAAGAGTGGCCTGTAGATCAGAAAGCATTGTGGGAGAAGCCTGAGAAGAAGAGATGTCTGTTTTCTTCTTCGACCATTGAGATGTCACACAAAGACAAATACAATAATAAAGGTGTGGTGGATCTGCTGCCATCTTGTCCAAGAGTTGCTAGGATTCCAGGTTTTCCCTCTGCTCCGCACCCCTCCTCAAAGGAGACTGCAAATATGATAAGCTTTATAGCGTCTTGTCCAGTAGTTTCTACTATTCCTGGATTCCCATCAACAAATGCCAATGACGGTCTGGTAGAAGAGTGGGTAGTGGATATGAGACCATTGTGGGTAAAGCGAGTGGAGAAGGAACTTGCCCTAGAGTTTTCTCCAGTCCTGGATAGCTCAGCTGAGAGCACAGAAAAAATAAAAAATATGGCAACTATTGTGACATGCTGCCCAAGACAAGCTAGTATTCCTGGTTTTCCATCTCTATCATGCCCGAAAGCAGAGGAGTTCCATGAAGGCAAGGTCTTAAATATGGTTAACTTTTTACTATCATGCCCACAAATGGCAAGCATTCTTGGTTTCCCATCCAAAAAGGGTTCTAGCCCAAAGGAGGCCCAAATGGAACAGTGGGTGGTTTACAAGGGGACACTTTGGGATAAACCACCAAAGGGGCGGCTGGTACCGATCCTGAATTGGGGTGAAACATGTGAAGACACAAAAGTTTTGAAAAGTATGTCTGCTCTGTTGCCATCTTGCCCACGTCTGGCTAGCGTTCCTGGTTTCCCATCTGCAACACAGCTCAGATCAGGGAAGGCTGAAGTGGAGGAGAAGCAGTTGATGGTGGCAGCTGTACCGCCATCTTGTTTAGATGCAGCTCAAGCCATTCACCTCCCTTCTATGCAATCAGCTAAATCAGACGAGGATGGAATAGGAGAGTGGCCAGCGGACAAGGTGTCACTTTCCGAAAAGCCAGTAAAGAAACATCCTGCATGGGATCTGCAGTCTTCTCTTGCCCTCCAGGAGTTAGGTGCTGGCAAAGGAACAAGTATGGGGGTGGAACCTGAATCTCAGACCTTTGCTATTGTGACTGTGCCCTGTCAGACAGAAAGCACACCATATGCGATCATGGACAGTTGTAAAGAACTCAGATCTGACTTAGTATTGAGATTTGAAGACATAAAGGAGAAGTTAGGGTTTGGGGCTGGATCAGAGGACCCAGAAGGGGGCGCTTTTGAAATGGGGTAAGTGTGAGAGCGTACATCGCTCTCATGCAGCACGGCTTTTTACGTAAAAACAAGATTTGGCAGTGAAAGTGCTGGACTGATATCAGGCCTAAAATCGCCCTTACCTCCACCTGAAATCATATCTCTTTCTAATAGTCAAATATTGTCCCTTGTAGGTATTTCAGCCTGTTTTTTTCAATCAGAACATAACTGAAATTTATAGATTCGATTCAAGTTATAGACTAGTGTTGGTTAATCTAAACTCTATTACACTTGGAAATCTGGTAAACGAGATAGAGAAAATGATGAAAAATAACCATTTTTACAAATACATTCTATTAATATGTACTTATGTCACTTTAAAATCATACTAAATATACTTACCATTGTCTCTAAAAAATATATAATTCCATTAAATTACATGTTTACATATTAATACATTATTTCCCAAAATCTGAATATAGCGCTCATTGCACATTGTTAAAAGAGACTGCAGGCGCATTGTGATCTCATGCCTGCTGGACTGCGTGGAGGGTCAAAAATTCTGCCTTTTGACACTTGTTTCCAGGCACTTGCACTGCAGAATCTGGCACCCTGCACCGGCAGATTTGCCTTTATTCTTGACCGTAAGAGCAAGGTGAGTCAGAGTGGCTGCTGTGTAACGTTGTGAACGGGCTTCCTTAATAATGCCACGCTGCTCACCTTTTCAGTGCATTAGCACTGTCTACACAGCTGCTTATGTGCTTGTACTTTCTGGCCTAAAGCAAAGACCTCTGTGACACTCGTATATAACTATATATAATATAGTATATACATGACTATACAACTCATGTACAACCCTTCTCTTGCCCATTGTCTTTATTCACTGCTACTCACCCTCAGCCCCAAAGGTGTCCCTTCTGACCCTTCTGGGTCCGTCCTGCGTTATAAGGCTGAGAAGCGAAAGGAAATGAGCTCAGATACCGCCCTGAGAGCCCCCGAGGTACCCCAGCGCCCCTGTACCCCTCGTCCCTGCGCGTTTGAACCCGAGACCCTGTTCGGCCCTGCGGCGGAGTCCCGGGCTCTGGGGGAGCTTGCCCATGGCGGGACCGCGACTGCAGACGGGGAGGAAATCTGCGAGGGGAACGAGCTGCCTAACGCCGCGGCCTTGTCCGTGGCCGAGAGCCCACTGCTGGGAGAATCGGGCGGGAAAGCTAAGGGAGAAGAGTTAAAGCCAGGCTCTGGGTTAGAGGCCATGAAGGTGGAGACAGTTGCCATGGTGAGGCAGGTGGAAATGTACGGCGACATACTGGAGGCTGTAGGGGAATACATGAAACGGGGGTAAGAGTGTTTTTGAACATAGCACTCAGCAGCCCTGCCGTGCATGGCTTTAGGCTGTACGTTTGGGAACCTCAGCTCATCAAATGTAGAAAGGGTCTTTTCGTTGCTTTTTGATGCGACTTGATGTCCGACATTGATTGTCTCCTATCGTAACTAAGCAGTCCCTGTATGACTTATTGTTTGGCTCATTTACTTAATCCTAACACTGCATTTTGATGCTTTTGGCGTACGTGAAGTGTCCAAGCAAGGATCACAATTCACAAATCACAAAAAAACTTTGGCTGTGTTTGTGATTTTATGGATTGACTAAACATTGAACATTGAAGGCATGTGAAATGCATGTGGATATCTTTAGATTAAGTAATGAAGTAATGTGAGCAATTAATAAGAATAAATTGCAGTTCATTATTAATTCATTATATGCAGATATATTGGACATAGTTATTGTATAAAGCATGCAGACCCAGGTTGTGTGTGTGGGTGCGGTGTGTGTGTGTGTGATTTGTCATGTTCCCAGGAAATTAAGATTTTTAGTAACATGTTCTGAACTGTAGTAGTGTGATGCCTCACCTCTGACATGCAGTGTCCCTCTCCCTCAGACCGGAAAGCATGGCCACTTTGCTGCCATCTTGCCCAAGAGTGTCCAGTATCCCTGGGTTACCATCCATAAAGGTGTCCAGCATTGAGGAAGCTCAGTTAGAACAGTGGCTGGCAAACAAGAGGCTTTTGTTTGAAAAACCAAAGAGACAGAGACCAGAAAGGATGTTACATGTTTCTCCAGGCCTAAAGAGATCACTCAAAGATAAAGAAATGTTGAAAAGAATGGGTGCTTTACTGCCATCTTGCCCATATACAGCTAGTATCCCTGGCTTCCCATCAGCACCAAAACCTAAACTAGGTGATCCAGAGAAGGCTCCACGTATGGCCAATATCCTGTCATCCTGTCCACATGTTGCCAGTATTCCAGGGTTTCCATCCTCAAAGACACCAAGTAGAGGGTACTCTCAGGTGGAAAAGTGGCCAGTGGATAAGAAACTATTGTGGGAGAAACCTGAGAAGAGGACAGTGCTTTCTTCTCCAAGCCTCGTGAGGCCACAAGAAGACGAAGAAGCTCTGGCAGGTATGTTGACTCTAGTGTCATCTTGCCCCGAAGTATCCAGAATCCCCGGCTTTCCCTCTGCTCCTCGGTCCAAAGCAGGTAATGTCCAAGAGAAAGCTCACAACATAGTCAATATTCTGCCATCTTGTCCAAGAATTGCCAGTGCACCGGGGTTTGCATCGACACACATTTTAAATACAGGGGAAGTGGGAGTAGACAGGACATCACTCTGGGAGAAGCCTGAGAAGATTAGACAATTGTTTTCTTCTCCAAAGCTTGAGAAATCACAGACAGCCAAAGAAATTATGAAAGGTATGGTCACTTTGTTACCATGTTGTCCTGAAGCAGCCAGTGTTCCTGGATTTCCGTCTGCACCACGGTCAAAAGCAATAGACGTACTGCAACAGAAGAGTCAGAATATGGTCAATATTCTTCCATGTTGCCCAAGATCTGCTATGCTGCCTGGCTTTGCCTCAACACAGATTCTGAGTAAAAGAGAGGACCAGCAGCTGGAAGAATGGAAATTGGACAAAACCACATTATGGGATAAACCTGCAAGGAAAAGATCATTATTAATTTGTCAAAACACTGAGAGATCACACAAAGAAATAGAAATTATGAAAAGAATGTTCGCTCTGGTTCCATCTTGTCCCAAATTAGCTAGTATTCCTGGATTTCCATCTGCCCCCCACCCTGAAGCAGCAGTTACTCAAATACTGAAGACTGAAAGTATAGTAAATATTCTTCCATCTTGTCCAGAAGTTGCCAGTCTACCTGGATTTCCATCAGTCAGAGTATCTGATACAGACAAGGCCCAGGTAGAATACTGGCAAGTCAATACAAAACCATTGTGTGGGAAACCTAAGAGAAAGAGGCAAATGCTGACTCAAGTTCTTTCTCCATCATTAGATATGAAATGTGAAGGTATGTCAGCTTTGACTCCATCTTGCCCAAGTGTTGCTAGTATTCCTGGATTCCCATCTGCACCACAGTCTAAAGCAGCAACAACTCTGATGAAGAAAACTAAAAATATAGTAAATATTCTTCCATCTTGTCCAGAGGTGTCCAGGATACCTGGATTCCCGTCAGTTAAAGTATCTTATACAGACAAGGCCCAGGTAGAACGCTGGCAAGTCAGTAAGAAACCATTGTGTGAGATGTCTGTGAAAAAGAGGCAAAGGTTGTCTCGGTTTCTTTCTCCCTCATTAGATATGAAATATGAACGTATGTCAGCTCTGACTCCATCTTGCCCAAGTGTTGCTCGTATTCCTGGATTCCCATCTGCACCACAACCTAAAGCAGCAACAACTCTGATAAAGAAAACTCAAAATATAGTAAATATTCTGCCATCTTGTCCAGAAATTTCCAGGATACCTGGATTCCCATCAGTGAAGTTAACAGATACAGACAAGACCCACATAGAATGGTGCCATATTGATAAGAATCCATTATGTGGAACACCTGTGAAAAAGAGGCAAATGATGACTCAAGTTCTTTCACCATCATTAGACATTATGACATGTGATGGTATGCCAGCTCTGACTCCATCTTGCCCAGGTGTTGCTAGTATTCCTGGATTCCCATCTGCGCCACAGCCTAAAACTGCGGACGTGAAAGTGGACAGGTTAATGAGTATGGTGAATTTCCTGCCATCCTGTCCAAGAACTGCCTGTATGCCTGGGTTCCCATCAACATATTTCCCCAAGAGTGAAGAACAGTGGCCCGTGGACAAGACAGAATTATGGAGAAGACCTGACAAGAACATATCAATGGTTTCTTTTTCAACTCAGAAGTCACACACAGATTTTTGGAAAGACATGTGGACTATGGTGCCCTCTTGCCCAAGATTAGCCAGTGTTCCTGGATTCCCTTCTGCGCCTCGGCCTAAAATATACGCTGTCTGCAAAAAGAAGACTGTAAGTATGGTGGACCTTCTACCAGCTTGCTCAAGAGTCGCAAGCATCCCAGGATTCCCATCGACAAAGTTACCTAATATTGAGGAGGCCCACATAGATGTGTGGCAAATTGACAACAAGCCATTATGGGTGAAGCAAAAGAAGGAAGGGCTAGCACTAGACTTAGCTCTTGATCAAAAATATGATGACAGAGAAATTACAGATGGTATGCCCGCTCTGACGCCATCTTGCCCACATGTAGCCAGAATTCCCGGGTTTCCCTCTGCCCCACAGATCAACAATACAAAGGGCAATATAGTGGAAAAGCAGACTATGACTTCTCTACTGCCATCTTGCCCAAGGTCTAGTCTCATTCCTGGAATTCCTTCAAGAGAGCCGGTGAAATCTGACAAAGATGGAATCAAAGACTGGCAACTGTGCAAGACAGGGATGGCAGAGTATAAACTGAAGAAAAGGCATGTAGGGGATCTGCTGTCCCTGTCAGCAATACAGACATCAGATGAAAATGGAGAAATTTTTAAAAATGTTGCTCTGGCACCATGTTGCCCTGGACAAGCTAGTGTTCCAGGCTTCCCCTCAAGACGACCAAGCAGATCAGAGGGAGGTGTTGAGAAAGTGAGCGTGGGCTTTGTGTGGCCAGACGAAGGCCCCCTGGATACAGTGTAAGTTTAAGAAGATCGTTAGCTCAGAGCATGGCCAGAAGAGGCATTAAATAGGGCCTGTCAAGCACAAATGCATGTGTGTCTGTGGTGTGTGTTTTGCCGTTTGGTTTTATTCAGCTTTCTCAATGGCATTCGCCAGTACTCATTTTCCTGGTTTCTGGAAATCTGCATGTTTCCCCAGCCTAGTCTAACCTATATAGATGTCCACGTTACAGTGAAACAACATAATTGTAACCATATAGGCTGAAACTGTCACTTAAACCAATCATATACTGGCCTGTTTTGTTATAAAATTTGCATTTGTGTTTCACAGGTTTGATGTCAACCTGTGAAAAGTTAGATTTTAATTGAAATTGATCATTAAATGATCTGAGCATGCAGCCTTTTAGTGCTTTCTGACAGCATCCAGCTTGTGTGTGACACTAGGAACAGCAATAATTTTAATGGTATGCCCTGTTCAATGTTCAATATTCCTGACAGATTCTCAAGGAAGCCCACATCAGAGGATGTCCAGATGGTTGTAAAAATGGGCACAGATGTGGATCCCATTGATATTCCTCCCGAATTTCTCAGCAGCTTTAAAATTGAGCCATTTTCCCAGGCCCAGTGTTCCCAGAAGGAAGCACGGGCTGTGTTGGGTCATGCCTTAAATCCTGGAATAAGTGGTGAAAATGTTTTTCAAGATAGAGAGAGTCCCCTCAAGCCTTCCCCTTTCACTGCTGACCAGTCAGAGAGTCAATGGGCAGTGGAAGAGGATGATAATGAGCCAGCATTAGATCTGGCTTCAGAGTGGGAGGTAGTTGAGGTAGAAGGCTTGGAAGAAGAAGAGGATGAGGATGAGGAGGAGAAGGTTGAATCTGTCGGCATAATGGGAGCGTTTTTTGGCGTTTTTCACAGAGGGTGAGTTTGAGCTAGAAATGAAGCTCTACCCAGCACCTCTCTAGCATGTTTTCTCCACAGTAGTAAACTCAACATTAGTTTAGATTTAAGTTTAGAGTGAATATTATACATTTTGAGTTGTGTCTCTTACTGAGGTTCGTGTATAGCAGTGACGATGTGGCTTATAATCTGAATATTGCTGATATGCAGAATGTTATTTTTTATCATTAGTGAAGCCAGCTTCCGCATTTTAAGCAGTAGCATTTAGTCTTTATTCATATTCATAACAGAAAACGAAGCAGACAGTCAAAAATGGCAATCTCCTCAAACAAATATAATTTTGTTATACTTATAATAGCCAATATAGCCGTGAATATGACTAAATATATAATAAAAACAATTTGTAGATGCATGCTGTAATAAGGTATAATCTAATATATACTGTATATGTAAATATTTTTGTAAGAGTTTATATCTAGTCACTGATTTAAGTGTTCCTGTCTCACAGTTATGAGACAATGGCTTCAATATTGCAGTCATCTGGCTCAGATGATCTTGCAGACAGCCCTAAAGACAGCTCTTCAGGAGAGCCAGAGGCTTTGTTCCCCCAACCTGGGACTCTGTCACCTGAAGACCATTGTAGTCCTTCTGACAAGTCCTCAAGGTTTAGGGAGGAACCAGAAGAGAAAGAGGTACCCGGGCATGAGGAGGTTGCCAAGGATGATTGGATGGAACACACTGCTGCTGCTGAACCAGACACATGTGTCCTGGAAGAGGAAATGAGAGGAGAGGAATCTCAGTCTCCTCCTCCATCTCCATCACCACTTCAAGAGAGAGGAGGTGCATTCTTTGATGGTGGAGGTCAGGGCTGCATGAAAAAATGGCCACCCCTGACTGAAGCTGACCTGGATGAAATGTCTGATGATGAATGCTGCAGGGAGACTGATGATGAGGAGGCCCCTCTAATCTTTGACCGTCGAACTTGGAAGGAGGACAAAGAATCTAATGATGAAGAGGACTTGGAGCCAGTTTTGGGAGTGAGGGACACAGCAGAGGAGGCTGATTTTAGGAGGGAGAGCGAGGAAGTGGGCACAGTGATATCAGCATCTTTACCTCTGGACAGGGGGTGAGTGTCCTGAGGGGGCTCACCCTCACCCCCCCTCCTTCAGCACTACTTGACTGCATGGCTTGAGAAGACATATACATTAACTAACCTACAATTAATCATTTTTGTTCTATTTTGATTTAATAAAATGGTGGCTGCACTTCTGTGTGTGAAGAGCTGAACACTTTGTTGGTTTTACACTGGACATGATGGATTTGATGGCGCACTCTAAGGTTTTAACTAATTCACAGTGTGTACTTCCCTGTCTGATAAGTCAGCTGGGTTAGTCAACTGCATGTGTGTGATTCAATAACAAAGGGAAGACTTGGGTGTGCGAACTGTATTGTCTTTTTTTTTGTAATACTGATCATTTTCATGAGTAAACAGGTTGTGCTGTTTTGCGTTCCAATTTTACCTCTATTTGAAAGAAAAGTGATGACGGTCTAATGAATGCCACAGCCATTTCATGAAATTGGCATGGAGCAGCATGAATATTTTGTAATGTAAAAGGGACCGCTGTGATCTTAAGACTTGGTTCTGTGTCCCTGTCCTTCAGCCCTGAGGTTTTAACTGCCGTATCCCAGCTGACTGATCCAAAAATTTCCAGTACCCCTACTGGCCAGCCTGCCTTGGAGGAGTCCCAGGTGGATGGGAAACCAAGAGCAGATGGAATAACCCAACAACAGGAAATAGATTCTGACAGCTCCCATCAAAAAGACTCCCCTGTCTCACTTACCAAAATAGTTCCACCCCTACGTCGCAAAAAGTCAAAGGACATCCTGCAAGAGGTGTCCGAACACAAATTATCCCCTGAATGGGTTCATCAGGAGGCAGCCTCCGTCATAGTTGGAGCAGTCCCACCTCGCCGTTCCAAGAAGAAAAATGACATCTTTCCTGAGACGTCCCTCCATGAAGTTTCCAAAGGCAGCATTGGTCAGGAGTCAGCCTCTGGTCTGGCTACTGAAAAGCTGGTCCCGCCTCCACGCACTAAGAAGACTGTCCCTCCTGCAGAGGGACTGGATAAAGCAGGGGATGCTGTGCGTGTGGATATTGCCCCGGAGACACTGAAGAACGAGAGAGAAGAATCTTCTTTCTTCACCACGTCCCAAGCCAAGCCAGAAACCCTGCAGCCAGAGTACCTGGAGAGCCAGGCTATAACGGGCCAATCACAGACACTTCCTCTTGAGGCCTCGTGCGGCTCAGAGGGTGAACAGCCCGCTGCAGAGGAAAGCTTGCCGGTGGTGAAAATGCGGAAGAAGCACCGGGAACCCGCAAGTTTGCCAGTCCCAATGCCACGGGTAAAGAAACGATTGAGTGCCACCTTCCCGGATGACACTCCGCCCCAAAGCCCCTCTGGAACGTCCCCGCCTGGTGTCCCCGAAAGTAGTCTAGTCCCCTTCCAGGGGGCAGAACAACCTACCGCTCAGGAGGTGGATTCAACGACGACGGTCAAAGGATTGGTACCACCTCGCCGCAGCAAAAAGAGCGCGCCTAGACAGGAAGTAGCCCAAGACGGCATCGGTCAGACCGCTGCTGGTGCTCCGCTGGCTCCAGAGCTGGTTCCACCCCGGCGCAGCAAAAAGGGCAGGCCTCTTTCAGGGGAATTGCCCAAGGTTGGGGATGCTGCCAGTGAGGATCGGCCTGAGATGGATGCCCAACAGCTGGACCCCTCGTGTCCAGCCGCTCTGGCTGAAGCTGAATTCCGGGACGGGAAGAAGGAAGTGGAGAGCTCGGCGGTGATAATGCGGCAGGCAAAAGAGGAGCCTTCAGACTTCCCGGTACCTCTGCCTCGTGCGAAGAAACGCCCGAGTGCCTCGTTTCGGGAAGATGCCCAAATCCTCGGTTCATCCCCGTTTTCTGTAATAGGCGACGACGAGAGCAAGCGATCCTCTGCCTGGGGCAGCGATCAGTCTTCCAATCAGGAGGAGCTCTCTGTTTCGGGCGGCAGTGAAGGTTTTCCCCTGTCAGACTCCGATGTGGATGCGGATGTTCATTTGAAGGGGCTGGAGACGGAGAGTGAAGGTTTTGTATTGACAGACATGGGTGCGGACGTGGAAGCCAGTGAGGAAGAGCTGGACTCAACCCTCTGTCCCCAAACCGAAGAGGACCTCACTTTGACTGCTTCCACAGAGGAGAGGGCTGATGAGGAGAAAGAAACAGAGATGGTGTTAAAAGCAGATACTGAAAGGGAGGAGATGGAGTTTGAAGGATGGGAGAAAGTAACAATGAGTACATCTACTGTTACCTTTGGTGAAGACAGGTAAGTTATGGATGCATAGTCATTAGCATCCAGTATGCACTATGATCATTTAATGCCTGTCTCAGTTGTTCAAAAAATAATCTTGAAATTTGGTTTGGGACAAAAATGTGTTTTGATTGCAACATGAAAGAATGTTGTACATATAGTGTATGTTTATATTCCTATGCTGCTGCATCCAGTCTACAGTGTAGATTGGCGTTATGAAAATATTTGTGACTACAGTGTAACGGACCTGGGAAAACAAAATGTATGCTTACTGTGATTACTATTATTAGATATTCAAATTTCATGTTGAATATTGACTTGGTTAATGTTCAAGTCAAAACTGGTTATTAATTTGTGTAGTAAGTTAAAATATAAAAGTGTCATTTAAACTGACTTAATTGATGTTTCCTTTCTTACGTATGCTTCATTTTTCAGCTCTGCAATGGCAATGTTTGAATGAATCTTATTTAACTGATGCAGTGGTAATGATATTATGGACACACAACGTACAGTAGAAATTCAAGATATTCATACTTAAGGTCAAAGAAGAAGTAGGTCAAACCCAGCTGCGTCGTTAGCAGGAGTCACTGTAACAAAAACATCAGACTCTGGTGTCCTTTCGAAAACCGTTTGAACTCCTTTTGTAGTGCTAGATGGTGAGAAAGAGGAGTTGTTTATTCAAAGCTATGGCAGATTTCTCTGGCTGACACACTGCTCTGTTTATTCCTTTCAGCTCTGGGGGCCAGCAGAGGGCGCTGGAGAGCGCAGACTTGCCCGTGCCTATGCCCCGTGTGAAGAAACGATTAAGCGGTTCCTTCTCAGACGACACCCCTCCTCCAGCCACTGTGTGTATTTCTATCTGATTAATACATTTCCTCGTGTCATCCTAAGACCTGGCAATTTATTTTTTGGACTCTGGCCTTAATCTCATAAACCATGTATTGCACCATTATGAAACCTACACTACAAGGGGTGAAATTAAATGTTTCCAGAATATTTTCGCTGTCATCCAAGGCAATACTTAAATGCTCAAAATTGTTTTCTGCTGGGTCTTAGGAGGATATAGCACTACATTGCCCAGAGAGACTTGGGAGTTAGGAATAATGGAGTCTGAAAGCACTGAAAGGGCATCCATACTGTGTGTTTTATTTTTATATTCCATAAAATGTATCCCTTCCACTTTTTGGGTGCCTCACAATGTGATAACAGTAGCTCTGCTGCTTACAGAATTATGTTGTCATGTTTATTTAGCTTGTATTGTCTTCCCCACATTTTATTAAAAATAATTTTTTATGGCTATATTCAAGTCCTGGGCTCTGTGCTGGTGAAGGTAATTCATTTCTGCTTGCACATCCATTGTTTTATTTCAGTTTACTTCTGGGGGGAGAACAGCAAAAATGCTTTTTTTTTCTGAAGAAACTTTCAGCCTAAATTGAATCAGCCCATTTGTGCAGTCAGTGTGAATCACTGTCACTTCTCTCTTTTCTCGTAAGATGTCGAGTCCTGACGTCACCATGACCGGTACTGACCTGGTCAGTTCCACTCAGTCCCTACTAGGATGGTGTCAGGAGGTCACCAAGGACCACAAGGGGGTAAAGATCTCCAACTTCACCACCTCTTGGCGCAATGGTTTGGCATTCTGTGCCATCCTGCACCACTTCCATCCAGACAAGGTGTAAGTTGCCCTCGAGCAGTGTCATGAAACCACCCCCTTTATCGCAACAAAATGACAGCCTTCTTAGTAAAAATGGTTCCTTTAAAGCTAATTCAATTCAAGGTTCTCTTATGATTTCACAAGATTCTCTCAAGATTTATCTTCAGGGGTCAATTTTTTTTAACTTTTTTGTGAAAATATTTTTCAACTTTTCAATTTTATGTTGACATGAAATCTTTATGGACTCACCCACAAAAGAACAACATATTTGTTTCACCACATTTCACAGTCTTTCTTATTTCCTAGAAATTATGAAATGCTGGATCCCTACGACATCAAGCTGAACAACAAGAAGGTGACTAAATCATCTATTCCTCTGACCATCAGCAGCTCTGTCCTCATAATTTGCATTTCCTTTTATGCATTAATCAGGCGTTCCCAGCAAGAAAACATAAGACGAAAAAAAAAAAAAAATCCATAAAAAATGTTTTAAAAGAAACTCTTGAATGGTAAAACTGAACTCCACTTTTCCCCACCTCTGCCCGTCCGTCAGGCTTTCGACGGGTTTGCGGAGCTCGGGATCTCCCGGCTGCTGGAGCCCACGGACATGGTGATGCTGAAGGTTCCGGACCGCCTGATCGTGATGACCTACCTGAACCAGGTCCGGACCCAGTTCACGGGGCAGCAGCTGAGCGTCCTGCAGATCGAGCACAACAGCAGCCAGTCCAGCTACTCCGTGGGCGAGCCCCAGGACCCCGACGCCGAGGCGGCGGTCCGCTACTGCACCGAGCGGCTGCAGGCGGGCGGCATCTCCCTGGACGCCAACGGCAAGTGCGCGGAGAGGGCCGCGGACCTGGTGCCGCCCCCTCGCGGCAAGCGGGCCCCGAGGTCGGAGGAGGGCGGCGGGCCGAGCCAGGCGGGAGGCCCGGGGGCGCCGCACCCCCCCGTCGCCCCGCCCAGGGCGCACCCCGCCGGGAAGTTCGCCCGCGTGAAGGACGCTGACCTGGTGAGGAAGCGGCGGTCGAAGCTGAAGGGCGAATCCATGGAAGAAGCTCCCGAGCAGAGCGGCGCTGAGGTACTGCGCCTCCTTTCTCCTCCCGTTTCTTTAGCCCTCTTATCTTTTTCCTGCTTAGATCACAAGCATGTTATGCCAGCCCTCCTCATTGCCGCAAAATGTGCCACTTTTTTTTTTTTTTTAAGCTGCCGGAAGTATTGATATTTAAACATCCGGGACACGGTCAGTGATTAGGGTGGGGTTACTGTGGAATTTTTTTATGCCGTCAGAATGCTACGCTGGATTTACCCGCATAATAAGAAAAAAAATACATCACAGGCCCTTCCTAGAGTAAAACTAATCCCGTCAGAACATGGCTTTTCTCTCAGCCCTCTTCACATAGCAGACCCTGTGCCCCTCTGTCGTTCCCTGTGCGTTTTGGGACGTAAATGACCCTGTGATGTCACCTCGTAGGGCGCTCCAGGGCAGGCGGAAAGTGGAGCGACTGACACCTCTCCTTCCACGAGAGGACATCAGCAGTCAGGTACGAGGAACTCTGCGAAGAACATGGTCAAATATCTAAGTATGTTTTATCCTCGTGATAAACTCAATTCCTGGAGTGCTGTGTGTGTATGTGATGGTTTTTCTACCAACATATACTTCTGGGCTGATTCAATTTATATATAGAGATTGATATTGACTCAGTACTGATGATGTAGTCAATGGCAATATGGTGAATTAGTCAAATGTACATTTAAACACGGTCTTTTCCGTAGGAAAGTGTCTGTTCCAGAGTACAGTTTCCAAGCACAATATTTAATCTTTAGGCTGGTAGATAGAGGTGTTAGAGGTGGCAGGCAGGCCAATGAAACAGTTTGTATGAGTGTGTGTGCGTGTTTACGTGTGTGTGTATGTTTACCCACTTTGCATGTGTGTGTTCTGTGTTGCAGAAAAGCCAGAGGCTGGAGTCGCTGGTGAGAGGAGTTACCTGGCCGAGGAAGAGAACCAGGTTGGTTGATTGGTTGCCAAGGTGGTCTCCCCATTTTTTTCCTCAAAAATTAATTGACTTCCAAATTGTAATTGGCACCGGATCTCTGTCCACTTGTCCGTGAATCGCCTTTGTAGCTCACTGTATTTATAGTCGTCTGTGTGTATGTCGTGCTTAATATGCATACCTGCGCCTCTTCATACGTTTGTGTTTGTGTGTGTGTGTATTTATGCGTGTGCGTGCATGTGTGTGTGTGTGTGTGTGTGTGTGTGGGGGTGCGTGCATGTATGTGTGTGTGTGTGTTTCCGTGGATGCAGGACACCAGTCAGTATGTCCTGAATGAGATACAGGCATTGGAGAATGAACAGAGGCACATAGACAACAGAGCAGGCATTGTGGAGAGAGCCCTCAGACACCTGATGGAGTCAGGTGAGGGGGGCGGGGGCGGCTGACACAATGTTTAAAAATAATAATGATCTAAGATTAAAATCAAAGTTAAGTTGGCATCAAAGGCAGCATGGGTGCTGGACAAAACTGCCAAAAAACCAGAGAATACAGTAAGACCGGATAACAAACTGTTTTTAGAAATAATACCTCGTAATTTAATGAAACAGAAAAAAAAATATTACATAAATTTAAATGTGACAGGTTAGCAGTATCACAGGGTTAGTGATGCCGTGAGTTCTGCTCCTCCAGGCAGTGACCGAGTGGAAGAGGAGAGACTGATTCAGGAGTGGTTCACTCTCGTCAACAAGAAGAACGCCCTCATCCGGAGACAGGACCACCTGCAGCTGCTGTGAGCTCTCCCGCCCCGCTTGTATGCGGTTACTGTTCTGTGCGGTCGCTCCTCTCTCTCTCTCCTTCTCTCTCTCACCCCCTCCCTCCCTCCCTAAAGGCTGATCCCTTTTGACCCACAGGCAGGAGGAGCAGGACTTGGAGAGGAGGTTTGAGCTGTTGACCCAAGAGCTGCGAGCCATGATGGCCGTCGAAGGTCAGAAGACCACCGGAACACTACGCAGGGCCCAAACTAGCTCACTCCACCTTAATCCTGGTCATGAGTGAATGAGCTGTTTTTTTTTGTTATACTCGTACCTTTACAAAAATACACAACCTGCACTACGCGAGGCTGATACACCGCAGTCTGTCGAGTGGTCAACTCTGGAGCCATGTATGATTTACGCACCCCCTCCTCCCCCCCCCCGTCCACTCCCCCCAGCCCAGGTTCGAACCCCAGCCATGGTACCTTCTGAGCTGCGACTTCTTTTGACATTGACGTTATGCAGTTATGAAGTGTGCATGAAAGTAGACCGAGGGGTGCTGGCAGGCTTTCTCAAGACAGGCTGTATGAATGCCTATAACTGTCGTGCATTTTACTTTCAATTCCATTGCGTTCAGGTCTATTGAACAAAACAAAAACAAAAAAACTTAGATGATATAAAAATAGATGATTAGGCTATGTTTATGCTATGCGATATGCCGATTCAACCCCTCGCTGTGGTTTAATTAAGGAATATGACGTGGGAGGTCATGAGTGCTGTCGTGGCTACAGGGATGTTAGCCACGAAGTTACCCAATAACCACAGTCATGGGTTTCTTTTTGTTGACGGTGTCATTTCTTAAAGCCTTATTTTCCATAGAAATATGAGTACTATATTTATCCTGGAAAAATAGTTATTGCACAACATGTTGATTGACAGCCCGTATGCAGAATGGGGAAGTTGAGTTTTGCAAAGTGAAGGGTGTGAAGAGTAGAGTGAGGTCCCCCTGCTTGTCCATCAACAGTAGAGTTGAATCTCTGTTTATTTAAAACTTTGCTGAAGTTTTAAATAAACAGAGATTCAACTCTACTGTTGATGGACAAGCAGGGGGACCCTATTGGCTACCAGTCTACCCCTTTAACAATCTTCGCAGGACACCCTACCCGTCTATCAAGCTACTGTCGAAGCACATCTAGTTTAACGCAAGTAGAACCAATGCCTCTGGGGCTGACCAATGTTGTTACCGTTAGGGCATACGTTTTGCAACCCTCCCATTTTTCCGGGACTGCGAATGCACTGGCTTGCACATTGTTGGAGCATTGGCCAGGAACTGAACCCGGGCCTCCAGCGTGGCAGGCAAGAGCTCTACCACCGAGCCACCAATGCTCCTGATACTGTGACACACTGAGGCTGGGAATTTAGGGGAAATAAAGCCTCTTTTCCATTGCACAGATCATCTCCAGGAATCATCCGTACCCAGAACTACCTGGAACCTCGGTAGTTCCCAGAATGCATTGTGGTGCTGTTTCCACTGAATTTTGAGAATGATAATCTTGGAGGACGTGATGAAAAAAAGAAAGTACTTGTTTCACATGGTCTGCATTCCTTTTTTCCTGGCTCAAAATAGAGGCTTAGGTGGCGACTTTGTGTGACAGCGACTGCAATCAGTCCGGCTTTACAGCCATTGTCAACTCAACAGGTTGTCTCCCTGTATTCAGCTACATTTAGAATTTAAAGTTCTGGTCTTCGAGCATTGAGATGTAGGCTATAAAAAAATTAAATGTGTGACAAAAATAAAAAAAATAGGAACAATTGAAATATTTATTAAAGGATTACATATTAGTAAGTGGTGGCTCAGAATAAACACCTAGGCTGTCCTCCTTAGACATTTCATTGCAGGGAAAACCCTGGGTATTTAGAGAAATTATTTCTCAACTATGAATCACTTCCTAAAATAGCCTAAAAAGTGTCCATTCATTATTATTACTAGTGGCTACGTGGTGGTTGGGTGGTGGGGAGGTGGGCGATCTGAGGTAGAGAAACTGCGCTACGCAGTGTTCACATCCTGGGTTATCTTCTGGACCACAGAAACAATAGTAGTCCTATTGTAAGTCCTGTTGAGTCAGTCATGGAAGTTTCAGGCTCTTCATTCCTTCAGTAAGTAACTGAATGAAATGAATATATGCCTGATTGACTATTTTGGTAAATTAAGTCCAGAAGAAGTCCAGAATTTGTTTGAACAAAAAAAAGAAAAACACTGCATACTCAAACCTCAGTTGAAAATATCGGCTCCAAATGCTTTTTAAAATCTAATGTTTGAAAGAGTAAACCCTTTTCCCACATTCTCTCTCCTTCTCAACTATTTTCCGCAATTCCCATCCCTTCTTTTTTTCCCTGTATTTTCCCTTTCCTTCTCCTCTCCTGTCTCTCACTCTTTTCTCGCTCCTCCCTTTTCCCTATGCATGTGTCTCTTCCTCCATCCCACCATCTCTCTCCCTCTCCCACCCTTCTCTCTTTCTCTATCCAGATTGGAAGAAGACCCAGGCCCACAAACACAGGGAGCAGCTCTTGCTGCAGGAGCTGGTGTCACTGGTCAACCAGAGGGACGAGCTAGTTCGGGACATGGATGCTAAAGAGAGGGGGTGAGACACACACGCTGGCCCACACACAGGCTGCCCCAAGACCACAGCAGCACACACATTCACAGTGTCGCACACAGCCAAACATGTGTCTGCGTACTACACTGTGACTAAGAATATCTCAGTGCTACACTGTGACTGAGAATATCTCTGCTACACCGTGACTGAAAATATCCATCCTACACTGTGACAGAGAATATCTCTGTGCTACACTGTGAATAAGAATAGTTCTCCGCTACAGTGTAACTGAGAATATCTCTGCTACACTGTGACTGAGTGCTACACTGTGACTGAGAATATATCAGTGCTACACTGTGACTGAGAATATCTCTGCTACACTGTGACTGAGAATATCTCTGTGTAAAATGCACGCTCCACCGTGACGGTGTCTCTGGTACACAGGGCGCTGGAAGAAGACGAGAGGCTGGAGCGGGGGTTGGAGCTGAGGCGTAAGAAGTACAGCCGCAAAGAGAAATGCCTGCTGCAGTGAGGGAGCAGTTCCTGTGTTACACCCTGACCTGCCCCTGCCCCCTGCCCCTTGCCCCCCCAGCCCCCTGAATATAACCAGTCTCCCCTTTCTCACATCTGCCGTACATGTGCCTGGAATTTGACCGTAACGTCACGGTCGTGTCTTCCTAGGGGCTAGGAGATTATCAGCCAATGCCCCCCGCCGCCTCCCCCCCCCCAACTACTGCCCCCCATTTCACAGTCAGCATTGAATGGGTGAAGATTTTTTTTCTGCACATAAACTGACTTGCTGTCGTAATCTGTTGCAGCGCAACTCCGCAAGTGACTATTTTTGAACAAAAAAAAAAAAAATATATATATATATATATATATGTTGGTGTGGAGAGTTTGTCACACCCAAGGTCATGCCATGGAATGCTGGGTAATGAACTCAGGCAGCCCACAAACACACTGTACTCTAAATATGCAGTAGGCTCACTGCATTTTTATTCAAATCAAACAAACACATTTTTGTGCCTAAATGGCAGTCCTAAAGGGGCTAGCCACACCAGCAGTTTGGTTGTTGTGCATGTGGACAGGCATTTAGAAATGTGTATTGCATATGCTGACAGTCTGAGGTGGGAAATATGGAGGTGACGACTTTATTTTGTTTTGGATTAACTTTGACAAGTTCACAAGGAGTCATCTTAACCCATCACACGTCTATTTATTTGTTTTTATTTATTGAACAAATCTCTGGCGCAGAGCTCTTGTAGACTGCCCGCGAGCGACTCTTGGGTGGACAGATCTGTAGAAAGCACGCCGCAAAGTCAAACTACTATTGGTCTAAACTGATGTTATTTGATGTTTTTGCTTTGTTTTTTGGGGCGGAAAAAAAGGAGAAAAGTGTTTTCGTCATTTTATAAACCCTTGAGGCCCCATAGATTCACACTGATTAGAGGAAAAATATAAAGAGTACTGGGCAAGTGTTTTGTGACTTTTTATTTTTTGCTTTGGTAAGGAGAGAAAGTTAGGTAAACGTACAGAGCCACAGATAGCATTACATGGCAGAGAGGATGATCTGCATCTGCTGTTCTGTCCACCTGCTACTGTTCACTTTTAGCTCAGACACCTGGAGGTGTCCTATCAAAAGGATTCATTTACTTTTGCCTTAATGTTACAGTCTAAGAACAGTGCACTGAGTATCTGAAGTAGAGAAAATTGGAATGAACCTGGTGAATACACACAAGTGTACTGAGAAACACATGATAAGCGCAACCAAATACTGTTCCTGGGTTCAGTGTTCTGTATTTTTTATTTTTTATTTTATTTTTCTTTCATAGAGAATCCCTACATGTCCTTGTGAATTAGCTGAACGTGTAGGCACAGAAACCGAATTCTCATTCTTGCCAGTTGAGAAATGAAAATCGCCATTTGAGGCATTTTAAAAATATGAATCTTATATCTGTACTCCACTGTAGTGGAGTGCCTGGTTTTAACATGAATAGTTATTCTCAAGCAACATACCTTTATTACATTAACAAATTAAGTTCAGTAATTACCTCATAGTTTTCATATGATATGATGCCAAACAGTAAATTTGAAATATAAGCAAATTGCACGGACAGGCTAGTGATATAGTCACATACAGCAGACTTAATGAAAAATAACTGATTTGATGAAAGATAAGTGTGGATAAACTAATAGTGAATGTTTCATTTTTGAAAATATTTTTGTTTGTTTCTCTCAGAGACCTTGTTGGTTTTATTCTAAAATGGTGCAGCATGTTTACACTTTGAGTGGGGGAGAATTTACTGCCGTTCGGTTGTGAAGTTTAGTTTTGTTTCTTTGTTCTGAAAATCTTATCGTTTGCTTTAAATATTGTATTTGCACTATTTATATATTTTAAAAAAACAATATCGTTTGGGGAAATAAATCCGTTTGAATACTCCAAGAATGCTCTGTTCTGTTGAGTGCGTTTCATTGCATTGCATGTTCACAATGAGCCCATGCACACTGGCTGACAGTTGAACCTGGACAGGTAGTACATCACAAGAAACCTAGCCCATGAGCAAAGCCAGCCACGAGTCTCTAGCCAATGAGCAAAGCCAGCCATGAGTCCCTGGCCAATGAGCAAAGCCTACCATGAGTTTCTGGCCCATGAGCAAAGCCAGCCATGAGTCCCTGGCCAATGAGCAAAGCCTACCATGAGTTTCTGGCCCATGAGCAAAGTCAGCCACGAGTCTCTGGCCAATGAGTAAAGTCAGCCATGAGTCCCTGGCCAATGAGCAAAGCCAGCCATGAGTCTCTAGTGTGTGGCGCTAGGGAACATAGGATCCACAACAAGTTCTGTCCTTTTCAAGTGCTATTTATGTCCAGCATGAAATCATGCAATCTTCCTGTCCAAAAAGGAAGTATATTTTAACTAACAAAGTTCAACCCACCCTTGGTAACAATGTTCCTACATTTTTTTTTCAAAAATAAACACTCCCAGGGGAAAAAAAAAACTGTGTAGCTTTACCAAACATTTCTGAACATTTTAGCTTTAGTTCTGTGCATAACCACTAGCTTCACGGTTGTGTAGGTCAGAGGTGGGTAATGAGGGCCGTATGAATTTCAGGTTTTCATGCCAACTTCTGGCCTTAATTAATTAATTAGGCTTAACACTTTTGCCATCTATTATTTCAGCCACATTTCTTGATGAGCCCATGAATGACAGCCGAAGACTGTGCCTGTATATGAAACGCTTTACTGTGCAGTAATCTGCGAGTGGACCAGTGTTGCTGTGTCAATTTGCCCATTCAGCCAGGGTAATTGGTGGAAACAAAATCTGCATACACACAGGCCGTCCAGGACCTGAATTGCCCACCCCTGCCCTTGCTTGACCCAAGGTATAATCATAGGTAAATGAGTTCAAATAAAATGCTAGTTTTTTTTTTTTCTCCCCCACATTTGCTCTTGCATTTACTTACTTATGTATCTCTGCAATTGACCTGAACTGGTCTTTGATGTCTTTAATTTCCTAGGATTAGCACTGTTCTGTTCTAGAACTCCAGACTCACATGCGCTGACTTGGAAGTGACTCAAAGCGTGCGCAAATGTTAACGTTAAAGTGCTTGAGCACGCACTTTCACTTCCGCAGTGTACCCATGAGGCCGTGCAGCTTGGCCTGTCCGTTCCCATGGCTCCCACTGCTGTGTCTGCAGAGGAAACGTAAATACATCGAAACTGGAGTGAAGCCTACTGTCATCAGCCTACTGTTCCTGAGGAAAAGTGATGTCAAGTTGAAAAATAATTGAGATTAATTTTGTATGTTTTTTTTTTTTTTTTTTTTTTAACCATATACTGTACACTCTCGGGAAAAACAAGCACGGAACCGTCCAGACCCACGGCGCAACTCACTTCCGCAGACAAGTTTTAGCTGGCACACCTGCGCATGCGTCCTACTAAACGAAGCACCATCTGCGCATGTGTCCCACAAAATGTCCCTGAAAGGTCGTCCGTGAGTGAGTGACCACAATTTGCCATGCATAGCCCAAGGCCCCAGTTCCTGCATGCTATGGGAAAAGGTTGTTTTGAGTGTCTCCATAGGGAAACCCTTTTTAGTTCTTTACGGAACCCTCTTGTAGATGTGAAGTGTTTTCACCATTTTGCCCAACATAGAACCAGTGAGCTTGACTAGGGTTCCTCTGGAACCCGTTCTTCTGAGAGTGATATGAAAATTAGTTTCACTTCATATATTGTGAACACTTTTTGTATACTTCCCTGGACATAGTCTAGTCTCAGATTTTCCTAATTTCACTGATCATCTGATTTACTCATCTTTCTAGAAATCACACAATGTATTGTTTTCAGTTGGTAAAAAGTGGCCAGGCTGACAAAATGTTTTATTTTATTTTATTATTATTATTATTATTATTTATTAATAATAATAATAATAATAATAATAATAATAATAATAATAATAAACACCAACAAGGTGCACAAGGGTTAACAAGAAGAGAAACAGATTTGGGCCCATATGTTGTGAAATATTTACTCCTGATAAGAAAATGTGAAAAAGAGCGGTCTTAGGACCACAGGCGAAGAAAGGTCGGGACTCGACCTTTAAGGGTTGCAGGTTCAGCTCCCTGATACGACACAGCCAACGGATATATACCGAAGTGCCTCAGTCTATATCCAACTGTTTAAATCTGCGAAAGATGCAAAGCTAGGTTTTGTGGACAACATGCAATACCGTCTGATCTGTAAATTCTTGAACCAGGACCCCCACACTGGAAAAAAAAAAGTTTCCTTGAATAAACCAATTTTTTTCTTCTTCTTCTTCAATTTGTCACACATTTTTCTGAGTCTTATTTTTGGTTTTCGGTGAATAGTTTTCAGTTTTCTGAACTGAAGGTTCATATGAAGGAAATGCTTTTTTTTTTTTTTTTTACATTTGTTGTCTAATATTACATTTTGTCTGAAGATCTGAGACTATTCAGCGCGACATATATGCAATAATAGAGGAAATCAGGAAGGGGGCAAATAGTTTTTCACAGCACTGCAAGACTATCATTCTAGTGTGTGCGCTAATTTCCTGAAAAGCACATTAGTATTACCTCAGTGGAGTTTGGATTTCCTGCTACCGTTGTGAAAGGTCGCTTATCTGTGTAGTGCCGCTTCCTTTAGTTACAACAGTGTTGTTTGTTAACATTGCACACACTGATTAAAAACGGGACTCTGTGCAGTCTTGGTATTACGGTATTTTGTGTTCCTACGGGTAACAATATTCCCCACTAGCCTACTGTGTGTTGCTCTGGTTGTGATTGTAATGTAATGTAATGTAATGTGGAGTTCATAACTATTTCCCATTCATTTTATTTAAAATATACTTTTGGATGTCCAGATAGATCACACATACACTCTCTGCTGATTGACCATTCCAGTTACTTTACTTTAATTGGCAAAAAAGTGAACTTAATCTTAATACACCAAATAAAGTATGACCGAATAAAGAATATACATTAATAATATAACACACCCATTAAATGTGGTCAAAACCAAACGTGTTTTTAAATTGTTTTTAAAGAGTCCTATGAAAAAGATGTGTCACCTATAATCCTATACGGTCTTACACATAAATATGGGTACATATAAATCTGAATCACGTAATTTTAAAGATTCGTTCGACCAATATAATAGTTGATTAATCGTCCCTATTATGATGTCATTCGTTGTATATAAATGTATACACATTACTGAAAAATAAAAACACGTAGCCTACTTCAACCCTGCCGGACGTGGGAGGGAACTCGAATAAGTTATTAGGCTACAGGCACACCAACATTCCTCAGTGGCACGGATTGTTGGCCTTCGTAAACACGAAGTATTGGAAACTACGAAAATGGACGAATGAAAGGCATACAGTGAAGTGTCGTGATCTAACTTGAGGGATATTTTATTTTGTATGATTCCATACTAAAAATAAGTATTTTTTCGCTATTGGTTAATCGTTGAGTGTTGTTTTATGTCGTCCGAGCTGGGAGTCTAATAAACCTCATTAGATGGCGCCAGTTGTTGTGAATATGGGAACGGCAGCTGTGTCCACTGTCCTCCTGCGTTTCTCTCTGTGTCTATGGATGTGTTTGTTCGTAGCATGCGAGCAACCTTCGCCAGAGGAAGGTATGTTTTTCGGGTGCTCTGAATTCCACTTTATTTGGCAGGACGTACTTTATTGACTTAATGTCGATTTCACCTTAATTTTCTCTGCAAATCAGCTAACAGTAGCTTGCTGTGCGTAATAACACCAATACCCAAAACCCAAAGAGCAATTTTAACGATAAAAGTAACTACCGTGGGCATTCACTTAAAATCGGTTTGAGTTTTGACCAGAAATGCTTTTATGTTCGTTCTCAGTCACGCGCAAACATGCAGCCTCTCAAACCGCGTACTTCGGAGCATGGAAGTATCCGGTTTAAGACAGCCGCGCGCTCTGAATAACAACGTTATAAATTAAATCACAGTATTCACAGATTCCTCAACCATATTAACAGAGGGACTGAGGCACGGGCGGACTCAATTCGTGTTGAGAAAAAAATATTTCTGAATGCTTGAACTAAAATGTTTTATTTACAATATGGTGGATTGTATAAAGTTTTTGCAAAATGTATTAATTGTGCAAAAGTTTTTGTTCACAGCTTTCTATCTTGTCTGGCAGATAAAAAATTAGAGCAGAGGTTTTTTATTTTTATTTTTAAAAATAACTTTTTAAAGCCTTTGGTTTAATATACTGTTTAATGCTTTAGGAAAATACAGTATCTTAAAAAAACATTTTGTGTCATGAAATATATTTACAATAATACATTTTGATTTATCCCTTTCCATGTTAATTTGTATTAAAGAGTAAAAATATTTATTTGAACACGAGTGTAGCTGGCTAGCCATGGCTCTTTGGTTTGAGTCTGGGCTATGCCATTTGCTGGAGTCAATGCAGTGGTACTTAATGGGTTTGTCCTACCAGAGGTAGCGGTGTAGGTTGTCTTTAAACCAACTCTAAATACAAGTGGAATAAGAGTGATAGTAGATTGATAAGGAACAGGCTACTTTCCTCTGCATCTAGAGTAGGATCAGTTATGATCACATATCCAATGTTAATGCCACCAGACACGTTAGAGTAAAAACACCTCGACTCTGGCAGGACTCGAACCCGCAACCTTTGAATGACTCCACACAGTCACAGTCTAGAAGTCCAATGCGCTATCCGTTGCGCCACAGAGCCCCTTGCTCTGAGGTGGGCCACGGCATCCTCCCAGTGGGCACACTACCTCCACGCTACGGTGCAACTACCTCCCACAGACAGAAAGCGACAGTGTGACGTCGCTTTTCTCAGTGTGTTGTCTGGCCTATTGGACACATTGAGCCATTGTCCAGCCAAGTCCAGTTTTCATGGGGACGTTCGTATGGTGAAAGAGACTGAGGTCGTTATGTGAGATTTGTGTAATATTTTAAATTTTTCACTTTTCAATGTTTTTCTAAACTGTTACAACTGCCATTTCTCCCTCACTCACTACCTCCAACACATCTCTCTCTTTCTCCACCTCGATTCTCCATCTCTCATTCTAGAGGAGTTGTACAGTACTGTAAAACATTCGGAACTGCGGTGGACGTCCCTTCCAGTAAAGGGGGTAAGCATTCATTTACATCACTTCTACACCACGGATAACTTATTGCTCTGTACTCTAACATTTATGGCAAGGACATGGCTCTGGGGCGTTGCTTTGAGTCTTCAGTCCGTCGAAAGAAGTCACTGACTCTTCAAAGAGTCAGTCCTAAGAGAAAAGAGAACAACTTTATCTGTCCTTTGTCTTAAACATATTTCAGAAGCTAATAGAAACCAAGAAGCTCGTTTGCTTCCCTTTTTATCCTGACCACACTTAACACGTGCATTCTGTAAACCAGAAGTAACCAACCCTGTTCCTGGAGATCTACCATCGTGTTCGTTTTCTTTTCTACCCTAATTTGGCACGCCTGACTCTACTAATTAGCATCTTAAGATCTCTAGCTGTTGAATGAGGCGTGTTTTCTTAGGGTTGAAATGAAAACCTACAGGACGGTAG
Organism: Anguilla anguilla; assembly: GCF_013347855.1. Classification (NCBI taxonomy): domain Eukaryota; kingdom Metazoa; phylum Chordata; class Actinopteri; order Anguilliformes; family Anguillidae; genus Anguilla; species Anguilla anguilla. The sequence continues at coordinate 6,006,806 of NC_049203.1, forward strand.
ATCTCGAAGGAGCAGGGTTTGGTTGCCACTGCTGTAAGCTGTTCCTTTGCAATGTACCAAGTTGCTCTGATTCTTACCGGATTTCATTACAGTGGAGTGAGGTTAGAATGAAACTGGGATCGGAGACTACAAACACTGTCTACCAAGCTTGCAGTTCAAACAGTGACCTTCGAACCCTCTGGAGCGACTGGATCCCACAGAAAGATGGCCGCACGCTCTTCATGGACCTGACCTTCACTCAGGAAGCTGAAGGCACTTCTCAGTTGAGCCCCTTGCTGGTGTTTTTCCGAGAATCGGATCGCCCAGTTAAGCGACTTTCCGGCGATAATGACACCCTTGTTCACGCCCTTCGTGCCCCACGTCCCTTCAGCCCAACAGCCAAAATACCAGAAGGGATTGAGCAAAGCCTCAACTTCAGTCGGGGTCTACCACTAGGCCATCTCTCGCGGAAAGGCTTCCACCTGGGATTTGCCTACTCCGGGCCCTGCGTGTTCATCGCTTCCGTCAGGCTCTACTCCAGGCGATGCCCAGGCTTCGTGGAAAGCCGGGCCGGTTTTGGGAGCGTGGTCGGAGGGACAGGGCCGGTGAGCGGTGCCTGCGTGGAGAATTCGGTGGAGATTTCACCGCCCCAGAGGGAGTGTCACGCCAACGGTTTATGGGGTCCTCTGGAGGGCCAGTGTGACTGCGTTCCAGGGCACCAGGAGGCCAGGGAACTCTGTGTGGGTAAGTGGGGCATCAAACATGCGGTATCTGGGACAAAAGTAATGGATCTGCATTTGGAAAATAGCAACCGCACAACGGCTTAACACACTTTATTGCGCTTGTATCACGTCACATTGCTTGAAACTCTGCTGAAAAATGAGGGATTGAGCCAATGGAAATCTGCAATGTCTACAACCACCCCTCCTCACACACACACACACACACACACACACACACACGCAGGACACACACACGCACACACACACACACACACACATATGGAGACTCCTTTATCCTGATTCAAGGGGTTTCAGACAGTCATTCTTACATATCTCTCTAATGTATGTATTTTTTTACACTTAGCTTGCAGAGCTGGAACGTACAAACCAACCAATGGGAGTGGGGCGTGTATCCCATGTCCGCCCAATAGCAAATCAGATGGCGAGGGGGCAGTGGAGTGTGAATGTATGCAGGGATATTCTCGTGTGTCAGGTGACCCCATTGAAATGGGGTGTACAAGTAAGTTTTTGCCTATAAAAAATACCTTTTTACTTAATGTTCTTAAACCTTATGAAAATGTATTTCAGAAGAACTTGCATTATTTATGGATTTGTTTGCTTACCGTGGGTTCTGTACCTTTTAGTTGTGATTGTAATTTAACATAAAGCAAAATATATTTTCAACCGTCCAAAATAAAATTAAAGGCACTAGACCTGAAAAATTTGGATTTTTTATGGAGTGCGTTTTCGAAATGTAATCGACATAATGGGGTCGACATAGCTCAAAAGGTAAGACTGATTGTCTGGCAGTCGGAGGGTTGCCGGTTCAAACCCCGCCCGGGGCGTGTTGAAGTGTTCTTGAGCAAGACACCTAACCCCTAACTGCTCTGGTGAATGAGAGGCATAAATTGTAAAGCGCTTTGGATAAAAGCGCTATATAAATGCAGTCCATTTACCATTTAATCAGAGGTAGACCCATTAATATCTGTGAATTAAAAAACAATTAATTGAGGAATAATATAGAAAATAGCCATGCCCACCCATGTCTTTACAAATAATAATAATAATACAGACCATGTCATGCTTTCACCCTTTCAAGTTGTGTAAAATAATGGATTTTTTTTTTTTGATTGACAACGCAGAGCCCCCCTCGTCCCCGCGGAAGGTGAGAATCCACCGGCAGGGCGGCTCCTGGCTGGAGCTGCACTGGGACGCGCCCGTCGACCTGGGCGGGAGGGCGGAGCTGTGGTACGACGTGCGGTGCACGGAGCGCGAGCAGGACCCCGGGGGGCTGTGGGAGCCGTGCGGGGACGCCGTGCGTTTTTCGCCGAGCCGGCGCCAGCTCAACGACACGGCGGTCAACGTCACCGGGGTGGACCCGCGCGCGGACTACCACCTGTCCGTGGTGGCGGCCAACGCCGTGTCCGCGGTGCTGAGCGGGGCGGACTCCGCCAACTCCATCACCATTGACAGATGTGCGTCGTGGAAACACGTTTTCTGTTGCTTGCTGTTTTCCGTTTTGCTTCGTTTTTCTGTTTTGCTGTTGGCGTTTCCAATCAATGTTACCGGTTGAGGTTTTCCTCGTTAACAAGGAGAATATTCCTGCACATTATTTTAATAACGTTGCTCCATTTACACAAGATTTGGCGGGTGGAATTGATCTTACATTACATTACAAGCATTTAGCAGACGCTCTTATCCAGAGTGACTTACAAACTTTTACATAGAAAAATTAAGCATTGCATCCTTTCATACAGCCGGATATATACATTGAAGCAGTGCAGGGTAAGTACCTTGTTCGACAGTGTCCTAGCCAGGAATCGAACTTGTGAGCTTTTGGTTAGGAGACCAGTTCCACACCCATTATACCACACTGCCACCCAGTTCTGCACTGGAAGATATGCTTAGTCCTGAGGAAGACATGCCTGTTTTTCTTTCTGGCCCACTGAAAAAAAAAAGTTATTTTTCTTTAAAAAAAAACATCTTAGAGAATCTATTGATATTATTTAATAGAATCATTTTTGTGTGTCTGTATTTCTTTGCCTTCATTTGTATGTGTGTTTTCATGTGTGTCTTCGTTGCATGTGTTTGCGTGTGTTCCTGTGTGTATGTGCACCCTTGCTGGGTATGTCCGCGTGTCTGCGCATGTGTGTTTATGTCCGTGAATATATTTTGTGCACGCAGGGAAATACGATGTCGTCCACACCAGTGTCCCCGCCACCATCGAGGGAGGTCCTCCGTCGTTCTGGGTGGTTGTGGGCGGGGCTTGTGGGGGAGGGCTGCTGCTGGCCCTGGCCATTTTGGGCGTTTGCTACAAGCGCCGCAACTACGTCAAGCTCAGGTGAATACACTCTCATCCAGCCCTCAGCTAAATGTCCTGAAGTGGGTCAGATCCCATCTGGGATCACGGTTCTCCCTCATCCAGCAAACAACAGGACCAGATTAGTGTCCAGTTACAGTGCGGTTAGACCCTCAGATTACAAGCATCCTGGCCTGGCTAGGCAAGTTCCCTGACCACGTGAAAGTAAAACGTGAGGAACTAAAGTCATGTGGAGTATGTGGCAATAGAACACAGTGGGGTTCGTTGTGTACACAGTACATGGTATTCAGGGGCTGTTTGTGTTTGTGAAACCCAATGCAGTCAGTCTGGTGCAGTTGCACTGGGATTCACCTGAAAGCCCTTGCTTTTTGAATCTGTGTAAAATTCAATTATATTTAATAACAATGGCGTTTGAGTGTATATTGAGTGTAGACATGCATTATTGCATTGTGTTTATACCGCACTATGTCATGGTGAGCACTGTTGTACACCATAAGTATGTTCTGTTTATCGTGAATTGGTTTTCAGTATTAACCTTTTAAGGTGTAAGATCACAAATGTGTCATTAGAATTCCCTTAACTGTATTGAAGTTGCTGTCATCTATGTCAATACAGATTGAAAGGAGAATCCATTGCAGACAGAGAGTAATTGTTTCACTCAGAATAATACTTACATGCTGCTCTATAAGTCCAGCGTGTTGATGCCAATTCTGTGCAAAATGTGTGTCAATGGAAAACTGTCACTAATTTTTGCAGATGAGATCTTGTACAGTCACTATGTTGCTGTTTATTTATTTGTTTTTTTTCTCACTTATCAAGCCAAGACCAAGAGCAGCCTCTTATGCCCATGTCAACAGTAGTGAGGTACCGTCGACCCGAGCAACGTGACATCACTCCTGCCCCCCAGCCAATCAGCGGTGAGTGGGACACCCTGAAGCTTTTTACTGTACTTGTACTTGTTTTGAACTGTAAGTACATAAGTACAAAAATTCATATTAGTTGTTGTACACATAAATAATAAACATGCTATTTTTCATTTTTACATTGGATTTATTTGTACATATCATATTTCATGTTTAAGATATTTTGGCACTCCTTTATGAGTTAGGTTTTCTTTCAGAAAATTTAAGAACACGTAGACTTCTGTTTTAAAGTTGCCATTTTGGATAATTACACCATATAACCGCCCTTAGTGTAAACACTCTGGTGATTGGTAAATATTTGTTTAGAGATATTTCACATTACAGAGATAACTCCCTACAGTGATTGCTTTTATTGTATACACGGTTTCCTTTTCCTGTGCTTTCACTCTCTTGCATTTGTACAGCCCTGTGTTCTGGATTTCCCCTCTTTCGATGATCGCATTACGCATCTCTGATCTCTCACTTTTGTTTATCTTTCTGCTGATTCCCTCCCTTCTATGAATCTTTACAACACTCCTTTCCTCTTCTTCTCTCTTTTTGCCCTCCTCTGTCTTTTTAATCAATTTTTCTTTCCCCTCTTTCCTTCCCTGTCCTAACTTTCACTTCTCCTCTGGGTGTACACTCTTTACTCCCCCATCATCCTTTCTTCTTCACTCTTCTTGTTCATCTTTCTATTTTTTACACTTCTCCTTCGTCATTCCTCCCCCCCCCCCCAGGCCAGCTTCCGGAAGGCCTGAGTAGCCGACTACAGACCAGTCTGAAGGACATGCTGGTGGATCGTGGGTCTCTGACCCTGGGAAAGCCACTGGGTGCAGGTGGGTCATGCCCACCACTGGCACCCACATATCCAGTCACATCCAGTCACATCCCGTCGCATCCAGTCACATCCACTCACACCCAGGCACATCCACTCACACCCAGTCACATCCAATCACATCCACTCACACCCAGTCACATCCAGTCGCATCCAGTCACATCCACTCACACCCAGTCACATCCACTCACACCCAGTCACATCCAGTCACATCCAGTCGCATCCAGTCACATCCACTCACACCCAGTCACATCCACTCACATCCAATCACAACTAGTCACATCCAGTCGCATCCAGTCACATTCAGTCACAACCAGTCACTTTGATCTCTTTGAATTGCCATTCAACAAGCAAAAAGATTGTGTTTTTTTGTACATTTTCAGGAGAGTTTGGGTCAGTCTACGAAGGAGTCTTCTCCCCACAGGAAGGAGGTGACGTCAAAGTTGCAGTGAAGACGATGAAAGGTGCCTTTACCTTTACCCTTATTTATTTTCAGCCTCCAGTTTATTGTTGAGGTGTAGGCCTTTACATTGACTGCCATTAATGCTGCATTTCATTAACGGATCGCAACGGAATAAATAATATTAATATTTCGGTAGATAATAATAATAATAATAATTATAATAATTACCCATTGGTTTCCCTGTGTTTTCTTTTCAGTGGGAATACACAGCCTAGATGACTTAGAATCTTTCCTAAAGGAGGCGGAGATCATGCAAGGCTTCGATCATGATAATGTGGTCAAACTACTCGGTACGACAAGCCCGTCTCTGTGTTAACCCTTCAAAACACTGTGGGTTCTCAGTGTCTGTCGCAAGGCAGCCCCCAGTTCTACCAGGTGATTCTCATTGGCCGAAGTGCATCTACAGGGCGATGCTAATTGGCTCTAAGTACATGTCACTCTGGCACTTTAAATGTTTAATTCAGCATAGTGAAGTGGTTAATGATCTTCAATAAATTTCAGTTAATAAATTTTTCAGAGGACAGTGAATGCTGAATATCAGCAGAGTAGAGGCTACCAGACATTTTCAAGCCTTCTAAAATGACCAGCCTGAACAAGACGTTTAGCTATTTAGTGTAATGTAAAAAGTGTAAACAGACTTTTTTTTATCTGAATCTAAATATTTAATTGATCAAATAAGGGGGGAAATTGAAATATTCTTAAACAGAAGAAATATGTTTGCCATTTTGCTGTACCCCTAAAGGTCTTCAGACCCAAGTGTGTTCTGTGTTTCAAAGTGGCTGTAATGATTGGTTGTGTCCTGCAGGGGTCACCCTGGAGCAGGTGCAAGAGCAGGATTCCTCTGTCCCCATGCCAATGCTGATTTTGCCGTTTATGAAGCACGGAGACCTCAGACGTTTTCTCATCGCCACTCGCTACAACGATGTACCCATGGTAACACACTTAGGTCTACATGCTCTCTCCCTCTTACGCACACACTGGCATGGACGCATTTTGATATTATGCATGGGTTTTTGGAGAAGTAGCCACTAGTTCGTAGTGGTAGAATACCGTATACACTGAAACAGTTGAGAAATTGATGCCGTCGCTACAATAAATGCATGATAGATCAACTTTACTGTTGCAACAATTGCGTAATTACAGATGTACCATAAATAAATTTAATAGTAATAATAATAATAATAATAATAATAATAATAATAATAATAATAAACTTGTATTGGACTTTTCATAAAAAGATTTGTAGCACAAAGTGCTTTACATGACAAAAATAGTAATAAAATTAGAACAGTGGAGGTAGAAATAAAACAATTAGTAAAAACAGTAACAGTAAAATAAATAAAAATTATATATATATTATATATATATATATATATATACACACATACACATAAATAATTAAATGATTAAATAAATAAATAGTAATAACAATAAAATAATCTAGGTAATTTAGAAATTGATAATTTACCCAAGTGTGGTAATAATTCTAGTAATTTATTTATCTTGTGCCATAATATGGGAGGAGTCAGATATATGACCCTGTCCCTGTCTCAGTTTGTGCCCTATCAGAGTCTGCTGCGCTTCATGATTGACATCGCAGCTGGAATGGAGTACCTCGGCTCCCACAGCTTCGTCCACAGGGATCTGGCTGCACGCAACTGCATGTGAGTCCCACAGGTGGCGCCACTGAATCAGCCAAGATTCATCATCAGGCTCTGAATTATTAACTAGCTCATCGTTTTAGGTTTTTGAAGTGTGCGTGTTCTATACTCTGCACAGAACATAAGCCAAGTAGATAATGTTTATTATAGTTTTCCATATTTTCCAAGATCACAAACAAATGTATGTGAAAGCAGTGCACCGTCTCTGACGCACACAGGTTGGGTGATGACCTGAGGGTGTGCGTGGCCGACTTCGGCCTCTCCAGGAAAATCTACAGCAGCGACTACTACCGGCAGACGGCAGCCGTCCGTGTGCCAATCAAGTGGATGTCAGTCGAGAGCCTTTCAGAGTCCATCTACTCCGTGAAAAGTGACGTGGTGCGTTTTATTTATTTATTTATTTATTTTTTGGGGGGGGGGGGGGGGGGGGGGGCAAGAATGGGGAGTCAATTCAGGCACCAGAAATAAAAGTAAATATTCACTTAAATCTTTTCTTCCCCCTCTCAAACTCAAAACTTTATTTTGAAATAAACGGTGTGTGTGTGTGTGTGTATCTGTGTGTGTGCCTGTCCCAGTGGTCCTTCGGGGTCACCATGTGGGAGATCGCCTCCCGAGGCAGGACGCCCTATCCCGGGGTCCACAACCACGAGCTTCTGGACCTCCTGGAGTCTGGCCACCGGCTCAAACAGCCTGAATGTGACCCTAAGCTGTGAGTTCACCCCACTGCATGCAAATCACCCAGTCAAAGCCAGTGCTTCCCAAGTTATGTAGTAAGATTCCCAGGCCCATGTACCGTATACCATCAATCATTTTTAATGTTCTTAATGACTCAAAGCAGAAGGAGTGAAGTCAGTAGGTTTACTTCCAGAGTGAACGGGCGTAAACTGTGAGACAGCCGGCATTAGCTGCAAACCTAAAATAGAACTGTACAGGTAATTTTAGCTCTCTACTATTCCTATGCAAGGTTTTGAAGATGCTAATTTTAGCAATTAATTGCACGAAGCCCTGTACCAGAAAATACTATATATGCAATTCAGAGGCAGTTAAATGTTTTCTAACCACATTACATGGCTCACTATAATCAATCTCCCCCACGACCTTTGTCAGCTATGAGGTAATGCTGAGCTGCTGGAGCAGAGACCCCGCACGGAGGCCAGGTTTTGGGGAGCTGGGTGACACACTCAGGGCCCTGCTCTCCGAGCTGCCGCCCCTGGAGGCCAGCGAAGAGGTGCATTACATCAACCAGGGCCTGACGGCCGCCGACCAGAGGGCCGCTGAGGGAGGGGACCCCGAGTTTGAGGAGGGGGCAACGGGCAACGTCTACCTGCCCAGCCCTGTGGCCGTCCCCCCCTCTGCGGAGGACGAAGAAGGCTACCTGCAGTACCTCAAGAGTCAGACACATACGAACTGATCAATGGGGTTTACACTGAAATCGCCGTTATCATAAACTGCCTTAGATCGCAAAACAGCCTGATGCGTCTTCCAACCAGAATACCGAGACAGGTTAGGACAGTGATAGCTTCACCTGTCACTATGGCACCATTGGCCTGGACAGGTTGACTCCCTGTAAATCCGCCAAGCTTCCAGTGATGTGCTTTGGTAGTAAACCAACGGTCAATGACTTCTTTTGACAACTCATGACTTGTAATGTTTTGAGGGCTGAAGTCTGACAGTGAAGTTATATATGCAACATAAAATACAAAATATAAGAGAAAACACCACAACTTGAGTTATGTAGGCTAAATGCGTTTGAATTAAGTCTTTAAAAATGTATCTTGTATAGAAATTTGTGCAAATAGGGCATTATTTTTTAAATCAACAATCAGTGTACATACCTCAAAGTCTATTCTGCTGTTTTTTTTTTTTTTTGGTTGTTTTTTGTGATATTAACAACTCTGCATAGTTTAGTGGTACCCTTGGTGATTCCACTCAGATTTCCAATCACCAAGACTTTTATAAGCCTCTGACAGTTGACAGTTTGGGTTAGTGCTTGGACTGGAGAATTGGACAGTAGCCTATGCAACCCCTGAGGGCACGTCGTTCGAGTAAATCACACGTTTACGCGAGGCGAAGGCTCCAGTGTCTGATATAGTTCTAGATTAATGCCAAGTCAGCTCAAGGACATGTTTGGGGAAGAGATGCCAGTTCCATTTGCTGTGTCTGTGCGCGTGCGCGTGCGCGTGCGTTCGTGTATGTGTGTCTGTTGTAAAAACGTAAAGTTTGGTATTAAAAAAATGATAATTTGTTCTTTGTAAATGTGGATACCCTTTAAGTGTTGGAATGCATAACCTTGTGCACTCGCCGTTTTCACGTTTGCTATAGGCTAATTTTCCTTAATAATGAGCTGCAGGAGGCCGACTAGAAAGTCATTCATAAAAAGTCGGGTGTTGTCATCCGGAAGACGTAGTAGAGCATGAATTAAAAGTTTTATTCGTTTGCATAGCAAACGTGCAAACGTGATGTTGTCTTTCAGGGTGTGTAAAACACCACAGATAGACTACTTCTGAGAGCCTGCCGCAACTAAAATACGAAGACTTTCGTAATGATCATTCATTTTTATTGTACTCAGATAAAATTGTTAAAGATTCCTTTGTACGGGAATCAATTAGGAAAATTGGAATAAAGTTTTTGTTCGTGTAGCTTACTGCTGACGAGTCGTTTTATTCACGTTTTTGTAAAAAATTTAAAGCCACATCTGAAGCCAAAAACATTTCACGCCGTACCACTGGAAACAATGCGATTTAGTAGAGTTTATACACAAAAATCGAAAACAAAAACAAAAAAACTACTTCACGGATAGGCTTGTGCTGTCATATTGTCAGAACAACGCGAGGAAAGTAATACTGAAAAGCACAGCACTTTTACCATAATAAACACAGTAGCTTACATGCAGCCTACATACGCGAGCTTATGCTCAGCACTCCCGAATTCCGCACATCACCCCGATCTACAACATCCGTGTTGACTTTAGGCGTCCACAGGGAGCAAAACGAGGTGGCGAGAGAGTGCCAACTCACTGGATTTTCCGTCACACCGAACAACAACAGCGGAACTTCGTGGAAGTACCCAGTCTAAGGAGGCAACGTTGATTTTTTTTCCAGGCATGTAAAAAGTGATTTATTTTTCCATCGACTAAATGAGTCATATTTTTGAATGACTGGCTACAATGCGTTGGTGGAAATTATATACTGTGATAGAAATGAAAACGTGACAGTAAGTCCCATTTAGTGAAAATAACTTTATTAAATAACTTTTAAATTTAGAGGCACAGTGCTGCACGGTCTGCCCATAAGCATATTCCTGAAGTAAGTTCGACATTCTGGAAGTTATCTACTGTCAACCTTTCTTACAAATATTTAATTATTTTTTTCAATATTGTCAAACTCGCATTCGGAATTTTGTAGACAAACTAAAATCAGACGAGAATTGTTATATACCTTTCTGTTTGTGTCTTTCTCACCTTTCCATCTTGTCATCCGTTCTACAATCTTTGGTATCTCCGTGGCGTAACGTCACGTCATCTGACGTCACTGCCGCACCTGCGCAGCCATCTTGTATTCTAAGCGATAGGGAGAGGGAAGAAAAAAGAAAAATAAACCTGTCTGAGAAGAAGATACATTTTTAAAAGGCCCTTTGTAAATACATGTCTGTAAAACGTAAATAAGGACAGGTGAAGAGAGTGTGATAAGTATATTGTTAACTAGCTATCTACCTAACCTGAACATATCGCGTCCATTCGACTCATTTGCTTCCAGCAGGAGAGAAAGAGAGGAACTGAGGAGACGAACCATCGACTGAAAAAAAACTGAGTCTGACCGGAGACACGCCATGAATCCCGAATAGTGAGTAGACTCATCCAGCGCCTGGGCATATGTGTGACAGGCTGCGGATGGTGTCAAGCTACTTTATGTCTTTACCATTAACGTTAGAGCCGGGAGAGGATGGCTGTAGTCTAGAAGTCTAATTTCACAGGGTCGCTAGCCAGCTAGCAACACGAACGTTGTGCTTGCTATGTCCAGTGTTGCAAAACCACTGTTGTCACGTTAGTAGCTAGCTAGCCAGCTAGTTAACTTAGGCCACCAAATGTTTTGAACCGTGAAACATCTGGGGTCTTGAGAGGTAGCACGAGTACCAGCTGAGGACACCCAGCTAGCTATTGATTTCCCCGAGAATAGTGACCCGTGTCTGTTAAGTTACAGTATGCCTAGCCAACTATCGTAAATTGCTAAATGTGTTAGCTTGATTGGGCAAGTTAACTCACTAGTCTAGCTATAAGCAGATTTGCACAGCAATTCGGTTTTGTCGTCGGTGTTATAGCTGAATAGCTGCATAGTTTGTATTTAGTTGCATCAATTGTACTGGAATCACGAGTACCTGCTAGTTTATTAAACGAAGCTACCGTTAGCTAGCTGGCTTGTTGACATGTATGTTGAACAGATGGCTGTGGTTTTGATAGTCTAATCTGCAGCCATTGTGTTGGGAAGATCCAGTAGCCAGACCCATCTTCTGAATCAATTAAGTAATTCAACTCTAGTGACACAGGGCCTGTGTGTTTTATTGATAGCGCATGATGCGAGCACCAGCTCGCCAGCAATCTGCTAGCTAGACGGCCGAGCTTATTTCCTGGCCTATCTAGACGAGTCTTGTTTTCTGCAGTAAAACATCGAGGCACCAACTTTACGTTATGTTCTGAATATGTACAGTTTGGACCACTTTATTTCTGACGTAGTGTAACCTAGGACGTAGGGTATGGTTTGGGTATATACAAAGTTGCAAAATCTTGCCTGCGTAGGAATGCAAGACATTCACAACCTTCACTTATTATTAGTAAAATGGGTGCGAATTTGTAGGTTGTAATGTGTCGCATTACGCTTTACTTTGCAAAATATTCTGTTTTCTGTTATTTTTCATGACTTGTACTTCAGCTGAAAAACTGTAACTAACAAGACAACGCTGACCCGAAGTCCTAGGGAAGGGGTGTTTAACCTCGTTTTGAAGACAGGGTGTGAACCCAGGATTCTCGCCCCTCGGGTTCGCGAAGAAGCTTTACGAGAGAAAGGAATTGCAAAGAATTACAAACCTCCTACGTGTCTCTGGCATCCGAGAAACGTAGTGTGTCATCCGGTGCGCCAGGCACCCAGTATGAATGCTAGTTTTATATCAGTACTAAACGCCCTTAATCAAAATACTGTATCGAAATTTATTTTAGATAATTGAATAACTTCCATAAGTATCTATGGTTCCTTTTGCCACTTTGCTTCTATGGTTTATGGTAACGTGGTAGAGCTGATTTGATAATACAACCAACAACAAAAACGGGGTTAAAAGGAAAACTGGATTTATTGAATTGCTTATTTTAATGTGTCCTTTATTTTTCCTCTTGAAGCTTAATTAATGGAGGTCAGCTAGAACAAAGACCAGCATACACACTGTCCCCTGCATCAGGACTGGTGAACAAAGGGGAAGAAGCTTTAGAGTAGCTTGCATATATTCATGTCCGGGAATATGCAAGTTTTTTAAATTTGACATGTAAAATAAAAGCTTCATATGGTTTTCCATAGGTCTGTTGAACAGCAGCAATGCCTGCGACTAGTTTCAATGCCATTTTCAGTTTGGGAACAGTGTGACGTCCATCTGTTGTTAAAGTAAATTCTTCTCCCCCCCCCCCCCCCCCCCCCACACCCTTGCTAAGTTAAGCCTGGTTAAAGTCATAGTCTTATCTGTCAACGCTCCTGAATTTATGTATTGTCCCCTCTATCCATACACTCACATGTGTGTATTTAGGGCCTACTTATTCTTCTCACACTTTTTTTTGTCCTCTAGTGATTATCTATTCAAGCTCCTCCTGATTGGTGATTCTGGTGTTGGCAAGTCCTGCCTCCTGCTTCGATTTGCTGTAAGTCCTGTCAATCATGGGCCGTTGTGTTCTTGGGCTGTTCATTCTTTGTCCAGTTGGCTTCACTGTCAGTGTTATATTTGCTTCTGTATTGTATATTGTTGGTACACAATATGGCCCCTCATTTATTTACACTGGGGTTAGTTCAGGATGGGCATGTTGCACGTTCTTATTCCTGATTGTTTGTGTCTGTTTCTAGGATGACACCTACACAGAGAGCTACATTAGTACCATTGGGGTTGACTTCAAGATCCGCACCATTGAGCTGGATGGCAAGACCATCAAACTGCAGATTGTGAGTGGAGTACTCTGACCAAACGTGTTCATATGCGTCCCTAACCAAAGTTCACTTACGACACTATGGTCATGGTAGCCAAAGGTTTTGGCGCTGTATGTTTCCGAGAATCATGTCATGGAAAGGGGGTTGGAGGCATTGGCGTTGTCTTGGAGATAGTCTTCTCTTGTGAAAACATAGTATGCTGAAGTTATTATGAAGCTATTTTATACTTTAGAATACATGAAGTGTAATTTAAGTTTATATCAAGTGTGCATAGCAAACTAGTAAACAAAAATAGTGTGCCAAATCAGGGTTGGAATGAAAACCTACCGGACGGTGGATATCCAGGAACATGATTGGGCAGCCCTGCTGTAATGGGAAAAGGTCAGCCAATCAGAATGTGTGCCGCGTTTAAACTCCCAGATCGGATCTCCTTCTCCTCCTCCTCTCTCTAGTGGGACACAGCCGGCCAGGAGCGGTTCCGCACCATCACCTCCAGCTACTACCGGGGAGCCCACGGCATCATCGTGGTGTACGACGTCACGGACCAGGTCAGTATGTAGCTGCACCGGGGGGCGGGGGGGAGGGCAGCGGCAGCGGCAGCGGCGCATGAGGAACCGCTGGGAGGGGCTAGGGATCTATTTGTGCCAGGAGAATGTGTATGTGAGAGGTTCCCCACTGCACACGTGCACACTTGTACATACAACTCTGTTTCCCTCCAAACTTTTTAATATCGGGACCAAAATGAGAAATTTAGGGACCCGTCTAATACACGTTCGAGCATAGCTTAGTGGATTACAGACTCTTTCCGGGACCCACCTTCTACACACCTGTGACCCATTTGGTCCTTGCACCGTAATTTAACACTGCCCTGGATAATTTGCCATCACGGAACAGAGCACCAGCATCTTAACGTTCGGAGTGTTCAGTGTACACAGTGTTGAGTAAGTATGTGTGTTGTGTTAAAGTCTTGGGGCAGAATGCCAGCATCTTAACGCTTTGACTGTGTAGTGTACACAGTGTTGAGTAAATACGTGCGTGATGTTAAAGGCTTGGGGCAGAATGCCAGCATCTTAATGCTTGGAGTGTTCAGTGTACACAGTGTTCAGTAGGTATGTGCGTGGTGTTAAGGGGCTCATGGTTCTCCCTCTCCTCTTCAGGAGTCCTACAACAACGTGAAGCAGTGGCTGCAGGAGATCGAGCGCTACGCCAGCGAGAACGTCAACAAGCTGCTGGTGGGGAACAAGTGTGACCTCACCACCAAGAAGGTGGTGGACTACACCACCGCCAAGGTGAGGTGCTCCTCAGGGCCGACGCGACCCTCGGGGGGGTGGGGGAGCTGTCTGTTTACGCAGCGAGAGACACAACTTTCTTACATGCACTTTTGAATTCAGCCATTTTAAAAAAATGTTTATATTGTATGTATTTGTACCTTTCAAGACTAGTTTGGAAACTAGATGTTTCATGTCAAGGGGTTTTTCCATCCTGAAGCAAATTTTAAAATAAAACGACGTTAAATAAAAATAAAAACTGGCACTGAGTAATTTACCGCATTATTTTGTGTAAAATCGGTACTGTCTATTTTTATTACACTATTTGCCCAGAAAGCTACATAAAAGCAAGGCATTTCTTTATGTCAGTGGAATATAAGTCTCAACTCAAACTTATTATTTACAAAAACAAGACCAGATTAAATCCTAGTATATGGCTGGACCTAACACACGTGATCCGGCCGACCAATGGTGTAACTTCATAACTCGGCCGACCAGTGGTGTAACTTCATTACTCAGTCAGTCAGTCACTCAGTCACAGACATTAGCGTTTGTAGGGCTGGCCCCGCTGTTGCGGTCCAGCCAAAAAAAAAAGTGGCTTTGAAGCTCTGAGTGCCGGGCTGTACCTGGTACCACCTGGTCTCACCCCTCCCCTCCCCTCCCTTGGCCTCGCCCCTCCCCTCTCCTCCTCTCCCGCGCAGGAGTTTGCCGACTCCCTGTCCATCCCCTTCCTGGAGACCAGCGCCAAGAACGCCACCAACGTGGAGCAGGCCTTCATGACCATGGCGGCGGAGATCAAGAAGCGCATGGGGCCGGGGGCCACGGCCGGCGGGGACAAGCCCAACCTGAAATTCGACAGCACCCCCGTCAGGCAGTCCGGGGGGGGCTGCTGCTAGAGACTCTGCCCCTCACCAGCACAACCACCACCACCACCACCCCCACCCCCCCCCCCCCCCCCCCCCCCTTCGTCTGCCCTGGCCCGTCCTCTCCGCTCCCCCCCCCCCCCCCTCCTCCTCCTACTCCTCCTCCTCTTCTCTCCCTCCTCCGCCCCCTTTCCTCTCCTGGAGAGATTGGAGAGAGGAGGATGAGTGGGAAAGGTCATGGGTAAGGGCTCCTGACTTACCGGCCTGCCATCTCCATTTTGTCCCCCTATACAGACTGAGAGAGAGAGGGAGGGAGGGAGGGAGGGAGTGAGAGAGAGACATGGGAGGGTGCACATTTCAGCCATTTTGGTCTAGCTCCCCCACCCCATTTTGGTCTAGCCCCCCTCTTTTTTACCGAGGGAAGAGAAGAAATGCATTGGACTTGGGAGAGGGGTGATGCCATATATTAGTTTCAAATTCCGTTTTACATATCATGCACACTTGTACACACACACACACACACACAGCCTGCTAACTGACATGCATACATTTTTGGGTGACAACAAATTAGCGTACATGTCATTCAGCTCAAAGAAAACGGTTGCAGAAGAAATCGGCAATATTCAGCGTTCTCATCATGACCGTCAGGTTTTTATCATTATTATTATTATTATTGCAGTTGTGATGTTTTTTTTTATTTCAGATTTTTCTGATTTGTTTTTAAATCTGGAATGCTTGTACTGCTCACAAATAAGCTTGCATAACCTGGCATTTGGAGGTTTTGATTCTTCAGGCTTTTTTTGTTTTGTCTTTTCTTTTTGTGTTTTTTTTTTTTTTTTTTTGTTTCCGTGGAGACGCGAGTTGTGAGTGACGGGTGCTGTTCTCTCCGGTACCGCCCAGAGCGAGTCCCCCGCAGATAGCGAGTCCGTTACCCTGCTCCCGTCGGTTCTACGCCACTCCGGTTTCCGGAAGGATCTGGACCCTCCACCGAGTCGCAGGGGAACGGCTCACAGAGCGCCGACCTGCCTATAGATCCGGTTTATACCGCATAGATCCAGTTTATACCGCATAGATCCGGTTTATACCGCATAGATCCAGTTTATACCGCATAGATCCGGTTTATACCGCATAGATCCAGTTTATACCGCATAGATCCAGTTTAAACCGCATAGATCCGGTTTAAACCGCATTTAGACGGTGCGGTTGGATCTGCCGGCATCTGTGGCTTTTTGGGTTTTCTTGCGCGCGCTCCCCCCCCCCCCGCTGAATCGTGGGGCGAAGTGTTTGTTGCTGCGGAGGTGGAGCCGAGCCACGCGCTCCTGAAGGGGTTTCCGGGTTTTCAGGGGCTGCACTGAATTCTGGGTATTCTGCCTCCGGCCAGCACGTACGCTTCCCCTCTCGCTCCACTGAGTCCAGCTGAAAATGCACTGGAATTTACCTTCAAGATGTAGACGGCAGTTCTTCAGATCTGTTCTGCTCAAACCGATGACTGGCATCCTAGGCTTTTTAAGTGAGCTCGTGTTTTTTTTTTTCTTCTAATTTCTTTTTTGAGCCGTTTCGTTCATCAGGCACCTGGAACCCTAGTTAGCGTCTCTGTCTCTTTTTTTAGTCACCAGTCTGAAGTCTTGAGTTTTTGTGAGTGTAGGGGTTGAGGTGGTGTGTGTGTGTCTGTGTGTGTGTGTGTGTGTCTGTGTCTGTGTGTGTGTGTGTGAGTGTGTGTGTGTGTGTGTGTGTTCACCGTCTCTCTTCTTTCTGGGCGGAGTTCCTCTCGTGTCGACCCCCTCTCCGGCTCTCGCGACCTCCTGTCATTTTTCTCGAAAGCATTCCTCCGGTTTGACGGGCGGGTGGGGAATCTGTGGCCTCCGCTTGTAAGCCCCGCCCCTTTAGACTTAATTGCTGCTGCTTGGTGACGTAGCGAGAGCTCATTCACAGGGGCTGCTCACAGAATGCATTATCATGTCTCTCTCTCTCTCTATCTCTCTCTCTCTCTCTTTCTCTCTCTCGCTCTCTCTCGCTCTCTCTCGCTCTCTCCCGCTCTCTCCCTCTCTCTCTCTCTCGCTCTCTCTCTCTGTCACTCTCTCTCTCTCTCTCTCTCTCTCTCTCTCTCTCCCTCTCGCTCTCTCTCTCGATCTCTCTCTCTCTCTCTCTCTCTCTCTCTCTCTCTCTCTCTTGCTCTCTCTCGCTCGCTCGCTTGCTCTCTCTCTCTCTCTCTCTCTCTCTCTCTCTCCCTCTCCCTCTCCCTCTCCCTCTCCCTCTCCCTCTCCCTCTCCCTCTCCCTCTCCCTCTCTCTCTCTCTCTCTCTCTCTCTCTCTCTCGCTCGCTCTCTCGCTCTCGCTCTAATGAAATGCTTATCGAAAAGCAGGTCCGGCGAAATCACTCCGTTCCGCAATCGTAAATTTAAAAGCCGCACAGTCGTGACGGGCGATGCCACCTCGAATCTCATTCTCACGCATCGACTTCTCCGCTCTTTGTGAAAGGGGGTGTTAATCGGGGTCTTCATCAAGACGGTGCAAGAAAGTAGCCTTTCACTTGCAGACCTCACACTCTCTTCTGGGTGGTAATCACTGGAGGTGAGTGACAGCTCCTGGTCACTGCAGGAAGAAGAGCAGACCCTCGAGTAGCCAGTGTTGTCTCTGTGAACACTAGAGAGATGTGGCGAGGAAGAAGGATCTGGTCAGCAGCGTCCTACACTGGCATGAGAGCAGGCTCCAGTCTGCTAATCCCAGTAACACCAGCCTGGACTGGGAGTGGCATTAGGATAGACCTATCTCTTCACAGTGACATCAGAGATCATCGGGTGGGTTTTTTTTCTTCTTTTTTTTCTTCCCAAATGGCCCTGCTCAGTTTTAGAAGACTGTTATTCTTATTTTTATGTTACCCCTCCTGAACGTGCGTTGGTCTGTCGTTCTGCGAGCACTTTTTCTCAGCAGTAGTACTGTAACGCTACGTGCGGCTAGCCTGCCAAAACCAGACACAAAAGCCGTATTTTCTCCTTAAAAACTTGCTTACAGCAGCATGCCTTATCAGAAACGACAGGGCAGATTAGAACGTTCCTAACAGTGGGGGGGGGGGGGGGGGGGACACATTTGGGAATGTTGGGGAGGGGTTGCAGGGATGGACTGGTCTGAACAAGGAGGCCGGAAATGATCTCCCACACACCCCTCTCCAAAAAACAAAACAAACTTTTTTTTTGACGTCGGACGTCTCCACGGCGACCACAGAGGCTCTTGGGAAGTGTTGTTCTGATATGAGACTCATGCTCTCGGTATAGACCCAGGGGTTGAAGGGCACGACGGCCTGTGATGCAGGCGCTTGCAGCCTTTTTTTTGGGCCAGTCTATTACATACATACACACACATGCACGGACACACGTGCACACCCCCACACGTGCACACACATGCTCACACGCATGCGCACCCCCACATGCACTGCACGCATGCATGCACGCACGCACGCACACACACACACACGTGCGCACCCCCACACGCACGCACACACACAATGTGTAGATCATGCAGACCTGGTGACAAGCTGTGCTGGTGATGCTTACACCCAGAAGTGATTCAGTTGGAATCCCACGCTGGCCTTCGGGGCGGACCTGAAAATGTGGCGTCTGTGCGCTTTTCTGCCGCGCTGCTGGTGGACTCAGCAGGATTGTCCTCAAACGGGCTGAAGATGCTCAGTGGTACCCGGTTGTGCCGTTCACCGCGGTCACGGAAATTGCAAAAAATGAAAACCAGATGATTCACCGATTTAATGTTACCTGTTTAGAACGTGCGCACTGGTCCACCGTTTGTTTGAAACTTTGGAAAGTACATGCGGCCAATTAGGCCTGCAGTCCTTTATGTGGGGCAGCAGCCTCTGGTCTCCGATGGAAAGGAGTGGTTTATGTCGGCCATGTGAGGCCACTTGTTTGCCTAAGTGTGTTTAGTGGGGATTATGATTGCCAGTTCCCTCAGAGGTTTATGGGAAATGTAGTTTAGTTTTTAGCCGGCTGTCTTTGAGCAGAGGGAACAGTAGCTGGTTAATGTAGTGGAGGGGGGGGTCGGGAGGGGGTGGAAGGGGTTGGTGACGGTGTTGATTCGAACATTCCTATGTATTTAGTGCAGACTGGCTTTCTGGGTTTGTCCTTCATGTCACTTGAGTCTCGGAAGGAGAGGTCTGGTTTGGATTTTTGTCGCCGGACGCGCACTTCCTGTCACAGACGCTCACCTGCGGAGCGTGGACGCCTTACCGTGACGCGCGTCTCTGAACCGAACGACTCTGAACGCTGTTCCTGTCCACACAGACGTCTCGATATTATGCTAATTTTA
Source organism: Anguilla anguilla (assembly GCF_013347855.1). Taxonomy (NCBI): domain Eukaryota; kingdom Metazoa; phylum Chordata; class Actinopteri; order Anguilliformes; family Anguillidae; genus Anguilla; species Anguilla anguilla. The sequence continues at coordinate 6,026,308 of NC_049203.1, forward strand.
ATATATTAATATATTCTGTGGTAACCTTGTGTCCTGGCCAATTAAGGAAAGAGGTCAGGGGAAGGGGGGAGGGGGGGGGGTTTGGTCGGTCGCTGGTACGGGCGGGACTGAGCGGGCCGGGGTGGGTGGGGGGTCAGTACTGTCATTATGATTATGAAAATTAAACCTTTGCTATAATCTCTTTATTTTGCCCTGTTTTAAATTTGATTGTGGAAGAGGAGAGGGGTGGGGTGGGTGGGGGGGTTTTCATGTCTACTCATGTTTGTGCCCATCTTTATTGCTTTTTCTTTGCAAAATAAAGACACACACAAGTTCTTCAATACTGAGCACCAAGCTGGTACTTTCTCCTTCCTACTGTTTTTTTTTTTTTTTTAAGACTTTTGTCCTCTTTGCCTGTTCGTACTGCTGCTCTTGCAGTCACTGCTGAATTTGATCCTGATTGTTCTCTGTATATATTATAAATATTATATATAATTAAAATAAAAACGATATTCAATGTTGATCTACAAAAGCCACACTGGGTGATTATTATTACTATTATTATTTTTTTTTTTTGACGTTCAGTCTTTTGGTGTGTGTGTGTGTCGTGTCCCTTGGTTGGTGTGTTTGTGTTGGTTTTGCTTCTGCACGTATGCGTGCATGTGTTCGCGTGCGCTGTTTGTGTGTGCGTACGCACGCCTGTGTGTGTGTATGTATGTGTGTATATGTGTGCATGTATATATTGTATTGACTATAGAGCCACTTAGGGAGGTGTGTGTGTGTGTGTGTGTGTGTGCGTGCACGTATGTCTCAGAGAGGGAGGACTGTGGTCTCCAGGGTGCTCCAGTTTCCCACATTGTTGTGCAACAGTGACCCCTCTGGCAAGCTTGGAAACTGCAGCCTGCCTGCACCAACTGCAATAAGCAGTGTGTTGTAAATACGCGGTGGCTGGCTATGAGTTTTCCGGAGGAAATCTTTTTCATTTTGGTGCTCGGCTAAATTCATGCAGGGAAAACCTGGGATAGAAAAAACAAAAAAAAACAAAAACGGAATTGTAGGATTTACATGAACCTCATTACAGCCGCACGTTCAAGCCCCTCCCCGTTTTAAAACTGCAGTTCAGGATTGCTCGCGAGGCGCGTAATCTCAAACCGCAGCCTTCATACTTCAGCGCTAATTTCAGCGCCGAGACGCTAAACGGTGAGGCTCTGAGTGTGCAGCCGTAGTGATGCAGGCCGCAGGGACTGCGCAGTCTGAGCTGCCGTGCGCGTGTGGAGACGGCCTCTCTGTCCTCCGCCCCTCCGCTCCTCCGCCATCGTGCCGCCGGGTCTCCTGGGCGTCTGGTGGCGAGGCGCAGGGTCACCTTCAGCTATTTATAGCTCCAGCTCCGGTGGCAGGCTGGCGTGAGCGTGCGCTGCAGACACGGGGGTGTGAGCCGTGTGTGTGTGTGTGTGTGTGTGTGTGTGTGTAAAAACCTGTGCTTTGTGTACACGCATACACACATGCACACACACACACACACGCAATCATGCCCTCACACAAACTTTCTTGCGCGGGCACACGCACCCACACACACACACACACATTCTTCCTCACAAACACACGCATGCATGCACAATCACATCCTCACACACACATACATGCACCCTCGGGCGCGCACACGCACACACACACACAAGCTTTCTCACAAACACTCTTACATTCACACACACATACGCACACACACACACAGAAACACACGCTGTGGTATATAGGCTGAAGACTGGGGCAGAGAGACCTGTTATCCTCTTGGGTGGAAAGAGTTTCCTTTTTTTCTGAAGTCGTCCCGGGACCTTAATTACTGAACCAGACGCCGGGCACACCTTAATTATCCGCCACAAGCCCAGGCAGCCAGCGATCAGCACCAGGCCCGTTCTCGCTCGCTCGGGGAAGGGGCAGACGGTGCACTCGGGGGCAATAAAATAAAAAAAAGATAAAAGAGGCTGCCCTTATCCTGGCGGGGTCACCTTCAGAGCACGGTCATCTGGTCATTTTGGTGCTGGCCCTAGGATTTTGGTGGCCCTAAACGAATCTGTGGTTTTGGAGTATGTCGAGCGGGGGGGGGGGGGCTGGGGGGGGCATTTAAAATGTATACCGCTAGTTTCGCAATAGGGGATTAATAATGTACTTACGAAAATAACGTTATTTACCTTAGATAAACACTGGATCGTGTGCCCCCCCCCCCCCCGTCGTGGTCATGTTCAGGGCCCCCCCTGGCAGTCGTGGCCCTAAACAACCGCATGGGGCGTTTATGCCACGGGCCGGCGCTGGGTCATTTCCTTCTTGGGAGTCACGTGAGGCTGTGGCGCGTTTAGGACCTTTAAAGTGACACTTCGGAGGTGCGCCAAATCCTCGCGGCTGGTCGGCCGCGTTTAACGCCAACCTGCACGGGTCACGGCGGGCGTCTGGCCCAGATTCGAACCCGTGCGAACCCCCGTGAGACACCTGGATTTCACGCCCCTGAGCGAGAAGCTGAAAACCAGCTCTGCGAGTACGAACGTGCCCGGTGACCTTGGCCAATGATGGAGCAAGCAAATAAGCAAATAAACAAAAGGTAGCTTAGAATTCCTTCAAAGTGCCAGTGCTGTAACCAGACGCCCATATGACTGACTGACCCAGATTTTATACCTAATGCAGAGACCCCCCCCCACAAGAAGAAACGCCCAGTGGCTCTCGTTTTGTTTTCCCAATTTTCTTTTTTTATTTACAACCCCCACCCACCCACCGACCCCCCCCCACCCCCCACCCACAAACCCCACCAATTCATCTTCAGCATCAACACAACCCCTCATCCACCGACATCCCCATCCCCATACACACACACACACACACACACACACACACTTCCCTTCTCCCTGGCCCCCCTTCCCTGCCCTACCCTGCCCACTCCCCTCCTCCCTCCCCCCTCCCCCTCCCCCCTCAGTCCAGCGACCCCTGAAAGATGAGTTCGATGTAGCCCATCTCGCCCCCCCCCCCACACACACAGACACCCCCCCCCTCCCCCCCTCCCCCTCAGTCCAGCGGCCCCTGGAAGATGAGTTTCATGTAGCCCATACCCCCCCCCCCACACACACACATACAGACACAGACACACACTCACACACACACCCCCCCCCCCCTCCCCCTCAGTCCAGCGGCCCCTGGAAGATGAGTTTGATGTAGCCCATACCCCCCCCCCCCACACACACACACACACACACACACTCACACACCCCCCCCCTCCCCTCCCCCTCAGTCCAGCGGCCCCTGGAAGATGAGTTTGATGTAGCCCATCTCCCCGGTCAGCCAGGTGCCGCAGAAGGGGCAGGCGGCGTGGAAGGCGTGCGTGCCGTGCGGCAGCGGGATCTGGCTCCAGCCCCGCACTGTCTTTTCCGAGCACACGTGGCCGCAGGGGCAGAAGGCGTGCGTGGGGGCCCCCGCGTCCAGGTAGAGCCCCCCCTCGCAGCCCAGCCACAGCGGGACGTAGGGCCCCACCCGCCGGCACATGGGGCACTCCCTGTCGCCCGTGGCGGCCGGGGACGTCCCCGGCGCCCTGTCCCGGCGGAAGCCCCAGTTGTGGTAGCCGTGCACGTGGCCGCAGTTGACGTAGACCCAGGGCTGCTTCTTGTCCACGCCGGTGGGGCGCTGCGCCAGGCTGGGGAAGGCCAGCGTGTTCAGGCCCACGGGGCACTGCGGCCGCGCCGCGTTCAGCTCCTGCCGCAGCGACTCCAGCTGCTTCAGCGTGGGCGTGCGCCGCAGGCCCGCCGGCGTCCGCCACAGCAGCGTCGCCCCGCACAGGTCGATCAGCGAGCCGTCCTGCAGCGCGTTGGACTCGTTCTCCACCTGGGGGGGGGGGGGGGGGACCCACATGAGAGGGAGACCTTTCACCTTTGGCCCTCCTTTTAGGGTAAAACCCATTACACGCAACAGACAATTTGCCATATTTACAACAGGGGAAGGTTCTGGAAACGACATGGGAGGAAAAGGGGGCCTGATGCTACTGCAGAGAGAAGGGGCATCAAACATTTGACCTTTGACCTTTAATGCCCCTTTATTAAAACTGGAAGGAGGGAACCCAGCAAATGCAACAGACGATTCCCATATTGTAAGATGGGAAGGTTCTGGAAACGGGAGAAGAAGGGCCTGATGGTACTGCAGAGAGAAGGGGCATCAAACATTTGACCTTTGACCTTTGATACCCCTTTATTAAAACAGGAAGCAGGGAACCCAGTACATGTAACAGACCAGACAACTGCCATATTTTATGACATGGGAAGGTTCTGGAAACAGAGTAAAGGGGGACTGATGCTACTGAAGGGAGGAGTGGAGAGAGGGAGGGCTGAGGAGGAAGAGGCAGCGGTGGAGCCTGCCGTTAGAACTACGCTAGGTTGAGTAATGCTGGTTAAGCACTGATCTAAAATGATTCATCTGTTTCCCAGCATCCTTTCTGTTTTCCCATCACTAGCTGATGCTGAAGCCTTTGTTGTTGAGAGCAGGAAAAAACCGTTAGTCCCGCCTGTGACCACTAGGTGGCTCTATCAGAACGCCTACCCAGTCTTATCCCTTATTTGGACTTATTTACTCTCCCCCCAATCATGATTTAATTTAAGAATAAGATACCAGATTGACTTAACAGGACAGGCCCTTCAGCCCCGAAGCCACCCCGCCACCCCCCCCCCCTCCTTCCTCAGACCTCCCCCCTTCTAGGTAAAATAGGTAAAACACCCCCAAGATTTCGCAGTTATTTGATTTTGTTCTCATCTAGCTTCACCCTGCCTCCATCGACTCTGGTCACTGCGCATTTCTTTTGAAATCTGTTTCGGAGCAGCCAGAGGGCCGTTCGGAAATGAGGTTTCGGACGCGCTGATGAGTTTTTGGCGGAGGTTCCTCTCTTTTGTCTCCCTGAGGCGCGGACCTGGCAACCAACGCCCCCCCCCCCCCCCCGCCCCCCCCCCGTCCCCCCGTCCCCTCTTACCAGCTTCCCACGCTGCTGGGCGGACCGCGTCTCGCGCAGGGCGTAGACGTTCCCGCACACCGAAATCTCCCGCCACAGACCCGGCGCCGGCTCCGACACGAACTCCCCCGCCGGGTGCATCACCAGCACCCCATTGGTGGTCAGCCCGTCCATCAAGCCGTCCGACGTCCGCCATTTGGCCGCCCGCTCCTGATGGACCCGCCCACAACCACACAGGTGAGCGCGTGCACACGCACACGCACACACACACACGCACACACACACACACACACGCACACACACGTGCAACAAAGAAGGGGGAGAGTGAGAAAAGCAGGAAAGGTCCACTCTATTCTTTATTTTCAGCACACCAAATGCATGTTAATTTCCCTGAAAATTTCCGATGGAATAAATTCACCCCTGGATGTACCCATGGGTTGGGACCATCCTGTGCTAGTGTTCAGTGAGTTCCTGCTTTAACCAGTTATACTGTATACCGCAAAAACGAAAAGACTCGTTATGACAAGCGTGTGACTGGCAGCCAATATGGAGTTTACGCAATCTTTCCTCCCTCTTGCATACATTTAAGTCTCATTCTTACACACACACACACACCCCTCCCTGTTCATACCTATAAATACGTGCATACATGCATATACATGCACACACAATGCGCACAGGTACTTAGGAAGTTTTAATTTATTTCCATTTCCCACTGTTATGATCTGCAACTGGTTTTGCAGGCATTTCCAGTTCTTAGAAGCAACAATAATTTTTTTTTGTGATTTTTTACAACACAAAACCAGCGGATTTGACAGGCTAATGAAGAGCTTTAATGAGCGCTATAATGAATAACAGAAGCCCCTCGACCCCCAAAACCTGATTATAACTGACCCCCGTCCGATCCTGGTCACCTGAGACAGGCGCTACCTACACCTTCAGAGTTTGGGTGCGAGTGAGCGCAACTTTTTCCTCCTTTCTCTTTATTGTGAAGGAGGGATCTACACGTCTATCTTTATCTTCCCTTTATCATACTGATGCCACCGGAACAAGCTATTGGTGCCAGGGCGTGGCACGTGTGCCAGTTACATGGGGAAGCAGGCCTACTACAGGGCCTGTGCTGTACGGCTATTTGGGTGGGGGGGCAGTGTAACATGATAGTTGGTCACACCGTATCAAGTCCGATGACACCATATAGAGCCCGGTCACTGCTGGCTAGGGGGTACAGTTCCATGCACCCACAGGGTCCCACCCCGGTGGCCAGTGTCTGTGCCTCTCAGGCCTGTTTTCGTAGCTGTTTTTCTGAGAGTGTACGGACCTACCCCCCCCCCCCCTCAGGGCCACTCACCCCCAGGAAGATGTTCTTGGAGGAGTCGAAGCCGGCGGCGTAGATGCGTGCGGTGTAGGGGGGGGCGCGCTCGCACAGGATGCGACAGGCGTAGCGGGAGATGGTGCTCTGCGCCGACTGGCCCCCCTCGCCGCCCCCGCCCCCGCCCCCGCCCCCGTGGCCCCCCCCGCTGCTGGGGGACGTGTCCGTCACCACAAAGTCGATCATGCTCTCCGTGGAGCGGCCGATCTGTGGGGGGGGGGACAGACGGACAGGGTGGAGGGACAGACGGCATCCACGTGCTGCGTAATCTGAATCATCATGTCTGTGTTGCATGTGTGTGTGTGTATGAGTGTGTGTGTGTGTGTGTGTGTGTGTGTGTGTCTGTGCGTGTGTCTGTGTGTGCGTGTGTGTGTGTGTGTGTGTGTGTGTGTGACAGTGTGTGTGTCTGTGTGTGTGTGTGTGTGTGTGTGTGTGTGCACGAGAAAGCGTGTGAAGCTCACCTGGAACATATCTGTGTTGGTATCATGTGTGTACTCCACAATAACTGAGTGACTCCTGGAGAGGGTGTAGGAGATGCTGTGCTGGCTTTTGTTGCTTAGGGCCTGTCAACACACACACACACACACACACACACACACAAAATCAGAGACTGTGATGTACTCACGTTCAAATTGTGATTGACTTGGCCAGGGCTCTAAGCAAAGGAAGCATCTTTTATTTTGGGCCAGACATTCATTGATGAGCTGCACCAAGTGAACCCCTGAGCTTGCATTTAATGACACATTCTGAGGCCCAGCTACAGAGGGACGCTAATGAGCTACAGGCTACAGGAGATCGATAGCATCAGCCTCTGAACATAGCCCTGCTATTTATTCGCTACTATCAAATAATTTGTCTATTTTTTTTTATTCCAAAGAATTCAGGTCTCATCTCAAGCTCCAAGCGCATCCGCACGTTAAGCTGAAAAAGTTAAATATCGATATATATATAAAGTTTTTTTTTTTTTTTTTTTTTTGAAAAAAGCCAGGGTGCTCTTGAAGGCGTGACCTCTGACCTTGGACACCAGGGGGGTTGAGATGTTGTGGATGACGTCGGGCTTGACTCCGTTGGCTTTGGGCCTCCTGTGCAGCGCCAGGCGGCTCCTCCGCCGCCCTTTGTCCCCATTGGCCAGCGAGCCGTTGTACCTGAGGAGCACAGAGACACCGTGTCCACCTCACAGTCCCTGGGTCTGAGTGAGCTTTCACTGCACAATTACCCACACACTTCACCCCTCTGTCTGTCTGTCTGTCTGTCTGCTTGTCCATCTGTCCAGAGTACACTTCCATCTTACAATTACCCACATACTTCACCCCTCTGTCTGTCTGTCTGTCTGTCTGCTTGTCCATATGTCCAAAGTACACAATATTTTTTAAAAATCAGCACATGGAGGAAGACCAGGAAGTGAGCTTCAAAACGGAAGCCTGGTCTTGGCCCCTTGGGTCTGTCACCAGCACACTGTCTCTCAGCTGTAAATATTACCCTTCTGTTGGCCTGATGGCTATCAACCACATTTTACATCCCATTTACATTGCAGCCATTCAGCAGGCAGGCTTATCCAGAGCGATTTACAAAGGTTACATTTTTGCATAATATCCATTTATGCAGTCGGATATTTTACTGAGCCAGTTTGGGTTAAGTGCCGTGCTCAAGGCTGAAACAGCAGTGCCCCCACCTGGGAATGGAACCAGCAACCCCTGGGTTACAAACCCAGTTGAGTAGCCGTTATAATGGACCGCCGTCCTGTATTAGACTGGCCAGATCCAGAGGGGGATCAGAAAGTGAGAGTACACAGAATATTTCTGGCTGTGAACCGTCAAGGCCCCCCCCTCCCCTCCCCCCTCCCCCATTGAAATCTCACTGGGAATTTCCACCGGGAATTGAAAATTCCAGGGCAAATTCCTAACATCCCAGTTCGGCCCATGTGTCCGTCCACGTGCCTGCCATTCCGGGAAAGAAAAGCTTGGGAAAAGTGTTCTGATGCCAGGGAAGTGCAGTGTTTTGTGCCGCCGTGTTGTATTGATTGGAGCCAGGGGGAAAAAGGGGGGGGGGGTACCCTTATATGGTCATGAAGTCCAGGTTGGGGTCCCGGGCCACAGCGAGCGTGACTGTGATTGACAGCGACCCCAAATCCCCGGGCTGAAAGGCCCCCCGCGGGAGGGGCCGACTCACCCCAAAACGATGAGCTCCCCGTACACCACGGGCTCCTTCTCCCCGGGGCAGAGGCCGTCCTGGGACTGCGGGCCCGGGCACGCGGGGGAGGAGTGCTGGCTCTTGTTGCAAGAGGGGCGCAGCTCCAGAGACGAGGGGGGACACAGGGCCTCCGTGCTTCCCTCCAAAACCATGCCCAGCGGCCGGGACACAGGCACACAGCTGGGGGGGGGGGGGGGGGGGGGTTAGGGAGAGAGCAAGGAAGAGAGAATGAGGGGGAGAGAGAGAGGGGGGGGATGGGTGGGAGAGAGGGAGAGGGGGGAGAGGGTGAGAGACAGACAGGGGGGAGAGAAAGGGAGAGAAGGTATGAGAGAGCGAGGGAGAGATGGAAAGAGGGAGGGGAAGAGACAGAGAAAGGAAGAGACTTTTGACTTTTGGTGTTCCTTTATTGAAATTAAAACCAATGCCAACCATCTATTTACAAACCCAAAAAACCGACCCCTATCCACCCCACCCCCCAAAAACTGATGCCCAACCAGAGAAAGAGAGAGAGTGAGAGCACAAGACAGAAAGAGTATGAGAGCATAAAAGATAGCGAGAGAGAGAGAGAGAGAGAAAAGAGTATGAGAAAAAGATAAACGTAGAGCGAGAGTCAGAGAGGGAAGGAAACCCATACTGAGACTAGAGAATTAGGGCTCACCCACACCACGCTCATTTGCTTCAGTCACACGGTTGCTCTATGTTCTGCTAATGTGCATTTGCACTAATCTGACTTCCAAAATGATCTGTTGCCGCAGAGGCCTATTCCAGGCAAGCCCATAATATTAAAAGGGGATCACTAGGCAACCGATTGACTTTACAGTGCGTCTCGTTAGGAAATGCCACGTCGGTATTTGCGATTTTCCAATAAGAATCAGGGCCAGCCCACACACACATAGACGCTTGCCGCGATGTAAATTTCAGCTTTTAGTGATTTTCTCTTCTCCAAAGGCTTTGGCTGTGGTCGTTTCGAGGAATCAAAAAACCGGACCGTGATATTACATCACACTGGAGGGGTGATTTGCTTCTCAGCAAAGCAAACTGAAACGATTTCCTGCCTGGACTCCGTCCTAACCCCAACAAACACAGTGAGCACAGGGCTACTGTAACACATAGCCTCCCATTTCATCTGGGAAAATGAATCCCTTTCCTTGACGAATATACTCTGTGTGCAATACAGAATATTAAATATGTACTGTAATCCTCGAGGGCTGTAGTGGGAAAAAAAGGAGCTGAAATAAGCTTTTCAACGGCCACATCTGCTTGTCACCACAAAGGCGGGAACCCCCCAAAAAGCCGATGAATTCTGGGGTGTCATTCGCCCACTGTGAATCCAGAGCAGCAGAACGTACTGTGGTTCATCCCGAGAGCGAAGGGTTGATTTCATTTCAAAACTCAAATCTAATAAACTCATAATAAATTCACCTTTCAAGCTTTTCATTTTTTTAGAGGGCGCAGCCATGAGAGAGAGAGAGAGAGAGAGAGAGAGAGAGAGAGAGAGAGAGAGAGAAACGCGTGCGTTTAACATTTAGAAATGCTAATAAAAGCTAACTCCCCAGATATGTGGCCGTGTGGGTAGTGACACATGCAGGGGCCCTCGGCCAATATTTGATGTAAAACCCTAAAATTAATTTTAAAAAGTGGGTGAGATTTCGTTTCGGCACGTGCTGCCGAAGGAGCAGATTTAACTTTCGCAGCCACAGATTATTTACCGAGGCTTTGACGATCACACAAACGGTGCCGAGAAAATACACTGGTGTGTTAAACGAGGTGTCAGAGCTAAAGAAAGTACGCGAAACAACGTTAGCGCACAACTTACTGTAAAATGCTTGCAAATGCATATCTACATATTGTCTCTATGTGCACAACAACAGACAGTTAACTTACAGAAATCACTAAACTGAATTACAGACCAGACCAAAGACATAATTTTGAAGTATTTGCATACGAATATTGGTTTGAATATATAATATACATGTACACACATCATGCTATATACTGCAATCAAAATCCATCTCTCTCATGAATACAGTGTAAATATATGTGCATATGATGTGGTCTACATTCTGCATTAACCAGCCAAGCTTATTCCATTATTAATCACTATCAGGTACATCCTTCCAGTCTCTGATTATTAAACGAATGAGTATAGAGAACAAATGGACTCCATCAGATGTCAGTTATCTGGGATGTGTTATGCTGTAATGGAGAACACAGGGGCAGCGTGTGGGGGAGGGAGGGATGGAGACAGGGTGGGAGGGAGGGAGGGAAGGGAGGGAAGGGAGGGGACAGAAGGCATGGCGGCTTGGGGATAAGAGAGGGGGATGAGGAGGAGAAAGAGAGTAGGGGGGAGGTGAGGAAAGGAGAAAACAAAGGAAGGTGGAGAAGAGGGGAACAGACACAAAGGGAGGGGGGTGTGTGGGGGGGGGGGGGTGGAAGAGTGTGAAGCCGCCAAAGAGCCAGCCAGAGCAGGACAAAGAGACAAAGAGAGGAAGTCAATATAAGGAGATCACGTGTGTTAGGGGCGTGTGCATGTGTGTGTGTGTGTGTCTATGTGTGCATTTGAGCATGTGTGTGTCTATATGTGTGTGTGCGCATGTGCACGGTGTGTCTACTTGTGTGCATGTCTGCACCTGTGTGTCTGAATCTGTGTGTGTGTGCATGTGTGTGTGCGTGAGTGTGTTTGTGTGCGTGTGTGCATGTGTATGTGCGGGCATGTGTGCATCACTGTGTGTGTGTGTGTGTGTATGCATGCATATGCCTGTGTGTCTCTGGGTGTGCACGTGTGTGTGTGTGTGTGTGTGTATGTATGTGCATGCCTGTGTGTCTGTGAGTGCGCACAAATGTGTTCACGCATGTGTGTGTGCATGCGTATGCCCGTGTGTGTCTGCGCGCGCATGTGTGTGTGCGCATGTGCAAGCGTTTGACAGGGTGATGGATCACTTGCTCTGTGCCTGGCACTTTCTAATCAACCAGGGGGAGGCGAGGCGGAGAGAGAGAGAGCGAGCGAGAGAGGGAGAGGGAGTGAGAGAAGAGCGAGGGAGAGGAGGGAGGGAGGGAGGGAGTGAGAGAACACAGAGAGATGGAGAGATACACAATAATGAAAGTAAAACCTGTGAAATACTGCGCTGAATGTAATTGTTCAGCACCGGATGTAACATCTCTCCACCATTTCCTGTTTTCTGCCTGCTGCTCTGGCCTCTCTCCTTTTTTTCCACACCTCTCCTCTCCTCCTTCTCTTCATCACTCTCTACATGCCTTCTCTCTACCTTCCCACCAGAGGGTGTGTGCAATGGTCTGGTGTGTGTGTGTGTGTGTTTACGTGTGGTTGTTTGTGTGTGTGTGTGTGTGTGTGTGTGTATGAGTGTGTGTGTGAGTGTGTGTGTGTGAGAGAGAGAGAGAGACTGTCCACGTGGGTCCCTTCTTACGTATGTAGATATGTGTGAGACAAAGAGTCACCCGCATAGATTTCTCCTGTAACAAATGGAAATGTTTTGGTGACTCTCTCTCTGAGATTTTCCAAAGCATAACATTCAAATGATATTCAAATGGTGAACTTTGAACAGGCAATCAAACAATGGACTTCCTGCATGAGCTGCAGACAGTGCTCTGAATATTGGGCACGACTCTCTTTTGTTTAAAGCAAAACCTCTGCCCTACGTCTCTTCCCTAGTAATACACGTAACAGCAGTCCAGTGTTGGGAGTTTGAGTACGTCCCCCATTGCAGAGCAGGAACCAGTGCACATCCTGCCCAGGATGTGGTCTAGTGACTGGAATACGTGGAAAGCACTGGGACCACTGGACCAGACCCAGTTTGCACGAAACTTAAAACAGGTCTGTGAAACTCTCCCCAGGCAACACATTTGAAAACACGCTGGGAAATATCCTAACGATGTACTGCAACACGCCACAATATATTTAAACAAATATACAAATTATTGCCACATTAAGTTATTGCAATATCCATCCATCCATCATCCGTCCATTATTTAACCCGCTTATTCTTGTTCTGGGGTTGCAGGGGGTTGGAGCCTATCCCAGCATTCACTGGGTGAGAGACAGGAATAAACCCTGGACAGGTCACCCATCCATTGCATTTTTGCCGTATATCACACCAGATAATATTTTCACAGAATGCCCAGTGCTGTGTATAGTATCATGTTCCATTTCGGTAAGAGCTGACCCATCGAGGCTGTGTCCGCGGCAACATCCCGGCACAGATTACTCCTGATGTACCGGGCAGCGTGCACATTTTTGTCCCCGTCACAAAATTTCAAACGCAAAAGAAAAATCAGGCCAAAGGTCCGGGGTATCGAGAACCAGGCAAAGGCAGCCCTGCCCATTCAGAAAATGCACGGGAGGCTCTAACCGTTTTGGGGATATACTCAGACCCTCCGCCATCTCCTTACAAGTACCCCTCCCCTCACATGCTCGGTCAGGGATACGAGACTGGCAGTCTGCCTGTGGTATAATAAGAAGCATATCTATCAGCAGAAGTTGCATTAAACGTCTTCATTTGGCAGCTTGGCGCCTTGGGGCCGATTTAAAAGCAGACATTCGCCACGGTATCCCCTTTCGTACGCGGCTGAGCGCAGGATGCTCGCGTGCGCCATGGCGTAGTGCATCATGGGATTAATCAGCACGCACCTGGTTAAAGGGCTGGGCGAGGGTGAGCTGCCTGCTGTCAATCGTCCCAGTGGCGGTCATGTGACCCCAGTGATTGACAATATCAATGCTGGATGTCATGTGACCTCAGTGGTTGAAGACATGCATGCTGTCATTGGGCACAAAGTCACATTGGCCCTGTCATCTTTCTGGCCCTGTCTTCTCTCATGGAACAGTATCTCATGAGCCATTACTTATTTGAACCATTAAAATACTCAACACTCAATGTTTACTCTACTCAATGTTTACTAAATATTAATAAACGGTGACTAAAATAAAATCGTAAGTGATCATTGACATTTCACTAGCTGCGACTATAGGGGATACTAGTGAAGAACAGGCTGCGTTGTGTTTCAATGACTGCTTTCCAGCCTTGCAGTAGAATGGGTAATCTTCCTGCGCCAGGGTAGGTCAGCAATGAATAGTCAGTGTCCACGGGCCTAGTCTGGCCTCGCTGGTCCAGTCTGAATGTGGGAGAAGGGATGACAAGCCATTTAATCACCCCACCACCCGGAGAGACAGTCCATTACTTTACTCTGCGCTCCCTTCCCATCAACCCCTGCTTCCCGCCCTTTACCGCCACTGGACACAGAAGATGCATTTTTACCATTTTGCGGGATTGTGCTACCCTAACAAAAACACCTCAAGACGTTGGAAACCACATCATATTCACCTTTAATTTCTTTTCCGATTTATTTATTTATTTATTTATTTTGGTCGGATTTGCCCCATCTACCTCAAAGCTAGCGGGCGGCTCGAGCCATCGCTGAGAAGCGCAGGCGGACGGGAATCTAATTTCGGAGCCTGATGAAAAATGAGGGGAACGGCATTCGCGTTTCGGTGAGGCTGAGACAGGCCTCGGTCTTCAGGGCTGCAGGGTGTGGAGAGGTGGAGAGAGACGGCGTGATGGGGCATAGAAGAACCCGGCTGGGTGCGTGCATGAGGAAGCCGAATATGGACATCATCCACAAACGTGAACCAACCCATCAATCAATCAATCAATCAATCAATCAATCAATCGATCAACCAATCAAAGTGATCACAATTTATGAATTATTGGCACAGATTCATCCACTGCCAATTTTGAGGAAGAGGTGCATTCACTCAATACAATTCCAGCACCACTGACGTGGAAATGGCAGTTATTTGGGGACAGTGTTTTAACGAGGCCAAAAGAAACATGTTAGCATAACCGCACAAACAGAGCCTAAATCAGACTTGGCGGCGATCGGTTTGCATGCTATACAGTAGCATGCTAGTGAAGATAACGGATCATTTTTAAAATAAGGTTATGAAGGGAAAAAAAGACCGTCCGAACAGAGGGAGTATAAACAGAGAAAAAATGAGATTCAACAGAGCTCTGCGCAGCAGTAAGTACAAGCACCTGAGGGGAAAGCATGAGATCTCTCTCCATATAATGACACTCCATAAACTACATCGCCCAGCATTACAGTAAGTAAAACTACATTATTACACCACAGTACTCTTCTCTCGACTGCACTGCACTACACGGGCACACCGCACTCCATGGTACCTCAGACAGGAACAAGACATTTGCTGCAGTAAAACAATTAATTACTATAATTATTACATCTCTCTGCCCCCCCCCCCCCCCAGAATTAGCATAAATCTACATGGCTGCGGTGGCACTCTCCTCCGCTGCAGAGTTCAGTGTGAGGTGAACTAACCTGAAAATAGGAGGCGATATTCTACAACGATTCATTACTATATAGCAGTTAAATAATAGCCGATATCTGAACGTCACTTCTATCGTCCTCCATTCCTTCTTTGGCCCTTTTGGCATTCTACCCCGAAAGTGCACCTTTCTGACCCTCTTCCTCGTACAGGAACTCCTTCCTGTTCAAAACAAAGCATTCTGTTTTCTGCGTTCTCCCCCTCCCCCTCCCGACAGTGATGGTTAATAGCAAATCTTTAACATCGCAACTTGTAACAAGGCAGTTTTTGGTGGCATCATTGGTCCCGTTGATCATGAGGAAATGAGTTCCCGTTGATCATGAGGAAATGAGTTTGTGCTTAGGAAGGTAGTTTAAATTTAACCTGAAGGTGTTCACTCTGCGGTCACGTTCATGTACAAAAATTCTACCTGCTGTTATCTTCTGACCAAAGAGTGCCTTCCCATCTCTTTCTTTTGGAAGTGAGAAATGACAAGGAACCACCTCATTAGGGTCGCACAGTGGTGCAATGGATAGCACTGTCGACTCACAACAAGAAGGTTCTCAGCTCCAATCTTTTCTGCGTTGGGTGTGCAGGTTCTCCCTGTGTCCACATGGGTTTCCCCCGGGTACTCTGGTTTCCTCCCACAGCCCAAAGACATGCAGGCTAGACTAATTGGAGAGTCTAAATTGCCTGTAGGTATGAGTGAACAGTGTGTGTGTCCTGCGATGGATTGGTGACCTGTCCAAGATGTATTCCTGCTTCCTACCCAATGCATGCTGGGATAGGCACCAGCCCCCTCCCCCATGACCTCGGCCAGGAACAAGTGGTTGAAGCAATTTTCCTCATTATTCAAGCACCAATCCAAGACTAATGTATGTTATCTTTGCACAAGGATGGGAAATTTTTTGCTCAAGCGACACAGACCATAACAAAACACAACAAATACAAAAGGATCTGCATGAGTCCCATTCTGAACCCACATGAAAGCTAGGATCCGCTTTCTCAAAGCAGAAAAAAGACTCCCTTCGGGAGTCATGCAAATACAATCAGGAGGTACACTTCTTGCCCCTCAATGAATAGACAAGAAGCCTTTTCAAAAGGTACACTCTGTAGTCCTGTCTCTTTTGAACAGCTTTAGGCCTTGCACGTAAATAGTGAGCACAGTGAACTGTTCGGTGTAAAATCACAGGCAAAGTTTTGCTCTAACGGGAGTACATGTGATCCCTACCGGACACATATAGATTAAATTTAGCATTGAATTAAAACTTGGCATCTTACTGTGCACATAACCGGTAGACTGGAGAGTAAATGCAGTCATACTGCACTTGTAGGTGCATATGAACATATATCTTTCATCATTTGTCTTTTAGACAAATAAATGTTCCCCTCATGCATATTCTCAGATAAAGATAACACAAACAGTCTTGTCTTAGACTAAGGCCAAATTCATTGACCTTTTCCCTGAACTTTTAAGTCTCAGACACAGAACTTTCAAGCTCATCACTCCCAAGCTTTGTTCTAATGTCCACCTGACTTGGACCTTTCAAAATCATAAATTGGAAACTGAGCTATAACTACGTAAGGCAACGCTCGCATTGCGACACTCTCCTCTGGTTAAAAGCGAACAGGAAGTGGAGGAAAACGAGCACATTTCTCGTCCTTCCGCTATTATTACGAAACCTTCCCGCGCACAGCCGCCCGCTGCACCCCCACCTCCACCTGGGACCCTCGGAGCGCGTGCACGTGGGCAGTCCAGTAAACTTCAGCTCCTCCGCCTACGGAGCAGCTTCGCTGACTCACCCATTCCAGCTCAACCCACGCGTCACTGTCACAGACGATTGGCCCCCGCTGAGTAACGCTGATGATGTTGTTTCCTGATTTTTCAGAATCCCACCCCCCAAAAAAAGATTTCAGACTGCTAAGAAATTCTACATTACGTCTGCCAGTCGTGTAAAACTTACTTCACTTAAGTTTAGGAAACCTCAAGTCATAATTGACTTGAGGTTTGCTAAATATTTAATAGTTGATTCTGCTTTACAGATGTGCTATTTCTGCGCGTAACGGTGACAATGATTATGATTATCATTATAATAATACCAATAATCATTAGAATAGGGATCATAGTAATAATTTTAAAAATCGATATGATAAGCATCACAGGAAAAAAAAAACCCGAGCAGTTGGCAGTTATGACACAGCAGGTTGACAGTATGACCTATTTACAACCATAGATAGGGCAATGCAATGACACAGCAGAGACAGGAGAGATGAAAGTTTCAGTGGGATCGGAGGATGCTGACACTTAACACGAAGGGCGATAGAGGAGGTATCAATATAAGGATAAGATTAAACTACAGTGCACTCATATTTTGCAAATATATTCGGCTGCTGACGCATTTGTACATTCGTGTTCACTTCATAAGCACCCACTCAAATACGACATTGTTATTTTGAAGTACGTTGTTTGAACAGGAGTTTAGAAGCAACAAATTCAACCTGCTGATATCACGCTAGCCCTACACAAATCTGACAACATCTTTCCACACTGACATAAGTTTTATAAAATGTTTTGTGAGTAGTCTGTGTGAGAATATTGACCATACATAAAGGCGGTTATGTGGTTTAATACTTTGGCCCCACAAAAAAAGAATGAAATAAAAAATCGAGAGAAATTACTTTAGGCAGTTTATATGTTTTAGGTCGAGTATTTTTCCCCCATAAAATCTAAATATTATGCCTGTTCCGCTGTCCTCAGTCCCTTCACCTGCTGTATTGCAGCGGATTGCGTGTCCCGCTGTCACACTCAAACTGTCGGCTACTAGTGCTCCATCCCACGGGATACGGTTGCAGTCGCCTGCGAAATCGCAAACTGGCCTTGTCATTGGCATCGAATAACAATAAAAGAAAGCTGGGTAGGCACACAAGAGACACCTTATTATTTACGTCACATTGAACTAAATAACATATCGATAATGCCAGATATAGCCTACAGGAACATTTCGATTGATGCAGGAATTGGGATTGACACTGATTTTTTACTCATGACGGTGAGTAAATGTTATTCATGTTGAAATGTAAATATGCGTGGCATCTATTTTACATAGAAACATCAGCGTCCGTATGTTTTTTTATATTTTTATTTTTTATTTAACTTCCTCAGATGCTTTCGGCTTAACAGCACAAGAATCTCTGAGCTAAGAAAAGGCAGGATAACAAATTCTACAGTTAGACTAAAAGAAGATCGTCGTCACGCGCGCAGACACGCCGAACTGAACAGGGGCGACAATAGCTAATAAATACAGAGCGGAATAGGCTACATCTTGTTTTTATGGCACCCAGACTGCAATGCGAGAATAACTTGCCCACAACATAGCTGACGCACATCACCGAAGCGCTGTAGGTATGTGTTGGCCATATCATGGGATGAACAATATAACAGGTAGATTAATCTATAAATAAATACCCGGTGACGTCTGACGATGGAGAACCGTCTGCCTTTAATTCCGTTTGATGTCCACCCCCCTGTTGTGGTGTACGATGCGGGCGTTGTGATGTTACTGTTCCCTCGGCTGTGTTGAGTCTGATTGCGGTATCGTTAAGAACAACACCTTCTGCATTGCCTCTGCGTTGTCATCGCTTATATTGGAAACAGCACGTTCGTTCCTTTTCCAGGAGACGAGTAGTGGTTCAGGCAATCTGTCGTCACGCCCGTCACGCCCATCTCCCCATCTCTCCCTCTCTTTAAGGTAGCCAACTCTCTTGAACAGTGAAATTAACCTTAAAGGAGAAAAGAGAAATATGGATTGCTCTAAAACGGCATTTGTTTCGTGCATAAACGATCTAGTCCTCATCTAACGCTGTTCTTACTCCCGTACAATTGGAAAAATGAATATGTATAGAGCACAACATTGTTCACAACGCACTTGTAGAGTTTGCATATTAAACCCTTACAATATTTTTAAAATAATACAATTTATATAGCATTTTATATAGCAAACCCTTAAAACATATCCCAAAACATAAAAAACTAAAAGTAAAAATTGACACTAAGTGAAAAGTGACAAATATGCTAACCTGTGAAATGAAATCCTCACTGTTTCATGCGTGTGAATTGGTGGAAGATATAAACCAAGGGTAATTGGCTGCAACAACACCAGTATTTGTGCCAACATACCAAGACATTTATCAAAAATAGATGTCACTTAGCTTTGATTCACTTAATGCTCTCTGTGCTAGAAGTACTGTTCCAAAGTTCTTCTGGTCCTCTTGAGTATCTTGGATATGCAATAGTTTGCTATAAGTGACAAGGAGGAGAAAGAGAGGAAAATGTAGCTTTCTAATATTGCAATCCTAGAGGGTGTGAAGACTGCGGCAACCTTTGACATGGTGAGGCTGGGTAAGTCCTTAATAATGAATCAGGCTTGATTAAATCAGGATTAATAATTAAAAAAGGAAAGTGCTTGTAGCTCTCAGTTGGCAGTTGGACGGTCGTCTGGGATTCACAGGGCCCTCTGTTTTGTCTCGGGACCACTGGCTTATGGCCTCCAGCTGAGGGCAATGAAGTACAGACTGTACGTGTTTACCCATTCCACAGACTGAGCTGAGAAAACATGGGACTGGTATTGCCACACCTGGTTCTGGTCCAGACAGGGGAATTTTAAATCTGGTTCTGGTCCAGACAGGGGAATTTTAAATTTGGTTCAGACAGAGCAGGGATTTCTGAGCTCTGATCTGATTCTAGAGTCTGCTTGTTTTTTTTTTTTTTTGTTTCAATTATTTTCTTTTTTTTGCCTAAAAGCTCAGCAAGTTCAGAACAGAGACTGGTTCAGACTCAGGAAATCAGGTGAGTTGAGTCAAGTGTAATAAGCTACTTTAATGGATGATGCATCTATTTAATTATGCGCTGAGTAACAACAAAAAATTAAATATTTAATTAAGTCCTGGGCAATGAAAACCAGTAAACCATGTGACCTTTCAGGGCCAGGGTTGAGAACTTTGGAGCTAGAGAATTGTGTGATCTGTGCTAATTAAAGTCACAGAGCTGTGTTAAGAGGGACACAATGTCAGTATTGACAAAAAACTTTCCAACAATTACCCTCTGCAAGGGCTGGCCTTGACTGAATCTCTCATATCCTGTACTGTAAAGCATGAAAAGATAATATTTTGAAATATGTGCATTATGAAATTTTGAATAATCCTTGCTTTAAAGGTGCTTGTGTAACAAAATGTTCCCTATTTGCCCTTCCCAGTACCTTGCCTGCCTTGATGACAAATAACAAAACACAACCATGCATTGTGAAACCTCCTGTTGTAAACATTCCGAGTGCCTTACACGATGACTTGTCATGACTTGAAAAAACTTACCTTTTATTTAGCCATAATCCCAATCCCAAATATATGTAAAGACGTGACATTGGACCTCGCTGCATTTCACTGAACTATGGGGACTATTTGTAATTATGTCTCGTCGAATGTTGTGTATGTTTTATATGAATCCTGTATAATAAATTAAAATACTGTAACTCTACTATTGGTAGAAAAAGACCTGTAACGGCATTGAGAACGTACACAAGCATGTCTGAAATACTCCTGCACTGTAGATGGCAGTACTTTACAATCTATCATTACTGGCTTACTCTGAAAACCTAAACATATGGGGCTTTCAGTAGCTGAAGCGCAAATTGATGGCGTCATTAAGTTATTATTATTTTTTTGGAGAGCACTATTGACGGAGCCAGGATATTTTAGCGCCAAAGTTTACGTTGCTTCGTTAGTGTTATATAATCAACACGTAGGCCTACTTTATGTTGGGACTTAAATAATAATCTGTAGGCTAAGATTTTTACGTGTTATACATGCCCATCGGGGGCGAACACCACAGACGATGACGTTAAATTTCGGCGCCGGGACTTTATGTTTACTTGGAATATAATCGCAACATGCTCTCTTTCTAATTATCAAGAGTTAAGTTGTAAAAGTAGGATAAGAGTTAAAATTTGGTTTCCCCGTTAAACGCAGCCCTCGTCCCTGCCCCCCCGCGCCATGTCAGATGACGAGTTAACATTTTCCCACGAAATAAATCGCAATAGCGCTTTCGTGCCTCCGGACGGACTTTGCTGGTTGTCTGTTCTGTCCTGTTTAGTACTTGCCTGCTCTTACGTCGGAAGTTTATACGTTTGGCGCAGCGATTTACCAAGGTAGCGACATCTTTTGGTTCAGTGGATTACGACTAGCTACTGATATCTCATGATATCTTAATTTAAGTCATTAAGAAAGTCAGTATCCTTCTAATGAGATTTAGATTAATTGTATAGTAAGAGCCAATGTTTAACCAGTTAGTGAGCCAACACAATGAGTAGCTATTAAGATAGAATACAGCTTCAGTATGAAATATGGCAATGCTTTTTCGTTATACTCCTCATATTCTCGCGAATAGGCGTTTCGAACTGTAACCGACGAATAGACGGCTAGCCAGCAGGTTCCTCAACTTATTTGATTAAATGATACTTTCTAAGCCTCGCTAACAGTGGAATATAATGTCTTGTAAATTTTTGTTCCCTTTTGTATTGAGGAATTAGAAGTCAAGACACGAAATGTTCTTGTTTACATCTTTCTGCGCCTTCCCATCAGTTGTAGCCTAGTCTTCCACTGAATAAGGGTTTGTTTCAGTTTCGAGTAGCAGAGCAACTGTACGGGCTGTTCTCTTAAAACAGCTGTTAAGCTATATCAGTTGATTTCTGAAGGGTATTCGACAATAACGGAAGTACAGTTATGAAGAAACGCCAGAAAAAAATGTAACAATCATCCACGTTTATGTGACGCAGGTGCATTTAACTTGTGGACATCTCGTCTTAATCTGTGCCTTAATATTGTCCGATCCACAAGTTAAGATCAGCAAATCTGCACATAATTTTCCTAAACACAGCTAGCGAGACGGATCAGTCTTGCAGGCTAGTGTGCAATATATGTGCTATATTCTGAGGTCCTTGAGCACCTGATGTTCAGAACAGATTCAGTTGGCAGGACTCCAAAACCCGTTGTTTTGCATGAGCTTTTTATTGACGTGTGTCTGTGTGTGTCAATCTGCTCCAGGGATCACCCGTCTGTGATAAAGCGGCGCTTCACCAGTGTGCTAGTTGTCTCTGCTCTGTCGCCTGTCTTCGTGTGGGCATGGAAGGAGGTCACTGGCGTGAGGGTGAGTGTAGCACACTAAAGTCTTTCCTGGTATGGGGTAGCATGGAAGGGTACAGAATTGAATGGTATTAGTGTGCAGTAAGAATGTGCAGTAAGAAGTGACTAGTAGTACCAGACACCGTACTACTAGTCACTGCACAACACAGACTTTACTGATTGCATCCTACTGTGTTGCAGTAGTGATTAGAATCATTTTACCACTTCACAATAGCCTTATACAGAGCTATTGTTCCTGCTACATTTGCTACCACACATTTGTAACGGGCAGGTAAATGTACTCCTAGTGATACGTTTACTGTTTGCTGAGGGATGATTTACTCTTTTGACGCCACATTTAGTCAGAAATAACATGCGTATGCCTTGCAGAACAAATATTATTCACGTCCCAGGAGTTTGAGATAAACTCCCTGTATCGTTGCGTCCATAGACCGGGCACTCCTTGCTGGCGCTGATGGGCATTCGGCTGGAGGGAATGGTGCCCGCTGCCATCCTCCCCCTGCTCCTCACCATGGTAAATACACATCTCTCATATTTTTTACATTACATTACATTACATTACAGGCATTTAGCAGACGCTCTTATCCAGAGCGACTTACACAACTTTTACATAGCATTTTTTTTTTTTTTACATTGTATCCATTTATACAGCTGGATATATACTGAAGCAATTTCGGTTAAGTACCTTGCTCAAGGGTACAACGGCAGTGTCCTACCCGGGAATCGAACCTGCGACCTTTCGGTTACAAGCCCAGTTCCTTACCCACTGTGCTACACTCCGTCCAACATTTTCTCATGTCTAAACAGCTAGTTGTTCTGGGGGGCATTTCACAAAGCAGGATTACTTAGTTAGCTGGATAACTGCACTGGAGTGTTTGCTGGAAGATTTTAGCGGACTGCAGTTATCGGTCCCTGTAATGTATCACATTATGGACATTATAAACGTGAGATCAGGGTAGCTGCAGAAGCTGTGAAGGTTTGTGTCTGGTTGGTTTCATGTAGTTATCAAAAGAAAGTGAATCAGCGCTGTGGGTCGATGTTAGGTGCACGTTCTCTCCTTCTACAACGGCATTCAAAAACCAAACATTGATTTTGTTGCTGAGGGACATAATTTGCTGTGATCAATCATAAAAGAATTAAAATGTGCTTTGAGGTCTGAGTGGAGCATGAATTATGCATTTCCCATAGTGATCTATGCAGGAGTGATGTCTATTTCACAACTTCTTCCAACCTGCCAGGTTCTGTTCCTTGGCCCTCTCATCCAGTTAGCAATCGACTGTCCCTGGAGTTTTATTGATGGAATCAAAGTGGGGATCGGTGAGTCAGTTTGTACAGTGTGAGATTAATACATGCTTGTGTGTGTGTGTGTGTGTGTGTGTGTGTGTGTGTGTATCAGCGACAGTCTCTTTCCCTGTGTGGGCCTGTGTGTACGCACTGTGTGCGGTTGTAGATGTGTGTTTGTGAGGACGCACACGTTTGTGTGTTTATTTTGTCCTTGTGGGCAGGTCTTTTTCTGCCCTGTTTTTTTGTGTTAGCCTGCATGAGTGAATAACATTCTTGATTAGTACATTTAGCCGATTTTCAATTTTAATTTGAATTGCAATCTTTGGGAAGTGTTTAGGATTTTTTAAAAATCAGTTAAATGTTGTAAATTGCATTAAACAGCTGAGCTGATGTCAAATGGCGTTGTGTTGTTGTTGTGTAGTGTTTTTCGTCTGATGAATTAAAAGTATTTGCAAATTTCCCTCTCACTTGTAATTT
The DNA here is from genome assembly GCF_013347855.1 of Anguilla anguilla. NCBI lineage: Eukaryota > Metazoa > Chordata > Actinopteri > Anguilliformes > Anguillidae > Anguilla > Anguilla anguilla. The sequence continues at coordinate 6,050,110 of NC_049203.1, forward strand.
TAGAACAGAAACGATTTTACATGGATGATTTGACTTTTTTTTGTGAATGAATGTTTATCAATACGTGTGCTCGCCAATTCAAGCCATTTTCAGTTTAGACGAACGAAAGCATGTAACCCATGCCAGAGACGGGCAGAAGCCGAACTGTGACGTGTGAATCGCGACACGGCGCGGCGTTTTCCCCGTGGCCGCCGCTGTTGGCGTGACGGTCGGCGTCTCTCCCTCTCTGCCCGCAGACCCGTCGTTCTGGGCGCTGTGCGTGAGCGACATGCGCTGGCTGCGGAACCAGGTGGTGGCGCCGCTCACCGAGGAGCTGGTGTTCCGCGCCGGCATGCTGCCCATGCTGGTGCCCTGCGCGGGTCCGAACGCCGCCATCTTCGTCTGCCCGCTCTTCTTCGGCGTCGGTGAGTCGCGGTCTGCTCCGTCCGTCGTCCGCTCTCCGTGTCTGTGTCAGTACTGCGTCCGGCTTTCTCTGTCTGTGTCAGTGCTGCGTCTGCCTGGCTCTCTCTGTCTGTGTCAGTACTGCGTCCCGCTCTCTGTGTCTGTGTCAGTACTGCGTCCGGCTCTCTGTGTCTGTGTCAGTACTGCGTCCGGCTCTCTCTGTCTGTGTCAGTGCTGCGTCTGCCTGGCTCTCTCTGTCTGTGTCAGTACTGCGTCTGCCTGGCTGTCTGTAGTTTCATGTCAGAGTGTGAATGCTTATCTCGCTGAGAAATGCTTTCAGCATTTTAAAATGTCTTAGTCCCGTACGCCAGGAGTTCTCAGTGCTGGTCCTGGAGTTCCTCTGTGTACTTACGTATTTATGTTGGTGTGAGTGTGTGCATGCGCGTGTGTGTCTGTGTGTGTACTGTAAGTGTGTGCGTGCGTGTCTGTGTGTGCATGCAGGTGTATGTGTGTGTGTTTGTATGTGTGCATGTGTGTTCGTGTGCGTGTGTGCGTATCTGTGTGTGTGCACGCGTGTGTGTGTGTGTCCTTACTGACAGCGCGTCTGTGTCCCTGCAGCGCACTTCCATCATGTGATCGAGCTGCTGCGGTTCAGACAGGGCACTGTGTCGGCCATATTCCTCTCCGCAGGTGAGTCTTCCCCCCCCCCACATTCACTGTTTTCTGTTTTATCACTTCATTTAACCTGAGAACACTCTGGCTCTCTCTGGCAGTGACCTGGGGAGTCTGTGCCTGTAGAGAATGCAAACGGTTGTGTAGCCATTCAGGTTCGGTTGGCCAGATGTTGAGCCAGTTTTCCAAACAAGTCTCCAGTCTAATTTATAATCCGCATAGGTGTACATCTGCATAGCCTCAGCTGCGTGGCACAGGAAGGGTGTACTTATTCTTATCCTTTGAGTGCCAGATTAATGCACATGTTTGAACTGGGCCCCAGGTGTGGGGTGTGGGTGTGGCATTATTAGCGAGTGAGTGGTAAATGATGAGGAAGTGTGTGTGTCTGTGTTGCAGTTTTCCAATTCTCCTACACTGGCGTCTTTGGAGCCTACACTGCCTTCATCTTCATCAGAACAGGTGAGTGTGTGTGTGTGTGTGTGTGTGTGTGTGTGTGTGTGTGTGCGCGAGTGACTCAGTGAGATAGAGAGTCTGTGTGTGTGCATGTGTGTGACTAAGTGAGAGAGAGGCAGAACCTATGTGTGTGTGGTGTGTGGTGTGTGATTGTTTCTCTTTTTACAGGCCACCTATCGGGGACTGTTACTGTATGTGTGTGCATGCAAGCGTGCATGCGTTTGTGTGTGCGTGTGTATGTGAGAGTGTACTGTCGGTTGCGAGTTCTACATTGTTTGTGAGTAGTGAGTACATTACATTACATTACAGGCATTTAACAGACGCTCTTATCCAGAGCGACTTACACAACTTCTTACATAGCATTTACAGTGCATCCATTTATACAGCTGGATACATACTGAAGCAATGCAGGTTAGGTACCTTGCTCAAGGGTGCAACGGCAGTGTCCTACCCGGGAATTCCATACCCACTGTGCTGCACTGTCCCAATTCAGTTTTGTTTGTATGGCGCTTTCTACAGAGAACTGTCGCAAAGACACTTTACACGGTAGCACAGTGTCTCTGACCCATGTCTCTGCCTTGTCTCTCTGACCTGTGTCTCTGACCCGTCTCTCTCTGACCCTCTGACCCATCTCTCTGACCCATGTCTCTGCCCTGTGCCTCTGACCCATGTCTCTGACCCTCTGCCCCATCTCTCTGACCCATGTCTCTGCCCTGTGCCTCTGACCCATGTCTCTGACCCATGTCTCTGACCCTCTGACCCATGTCTCTGACCCTCTGCCCCATGTCTCCGACCCGTGTGTGTGCGCGCAGGTCACCTGTTGGGGCCGGTCCTGTGCCACTCCTTCTGTAACCTCATGGGCTTCCCGGCCGTGGCGACGGCTCTGGAGCACCCCCGCCGCCTCACCCTGCTGACCTCCTACCTGCTGGGGGCGCTGCTGTTCCTGCTGCTGCTGTTCCCCATGACCGACCCCACCTTCTACAGCCCCCCCACACCCGCGTGCAGCCTGAGCACCGTGCTGGGGTCCGTCTGCTCCTGACCCGCCCCGCCCCGCCCCACTGAGACACACACACACACACACACCCATACACACTTACTCATGCACATACACGCACTTACTCACACAGACACACACGCGTACACTTACTGATACACACCCACTTTCTCATGCATACTTACTCATACACACACATTTACTCACACATACACAGCTACTCATAAACACATACACTTACGTACGCACACTTACTTATGTACTCACACACGCACACAAACGTGCACGCGCATACTCTCACACACACACACACGCTGATACTCACATACAAACTCACAGGTACACACACGCGCATATAATCACACATACGCACAAGCATGCATGCATGCACCCAGACGTGTGCACAGATCTAACACACACGCAAAAGCAGACACGCGAACACGCGCATAAATACAGGGACTTCAGCAGGCCTACAGTACCAAAGCGGGTTCCTCCAGCATGCAGTGAAGCAGAGGCCTCAGTGTGCTGTTAAAAAGCTTTAGGTGCTCACTGTCGGGGGGGGGGGTAGGCTGGCCAGCCACTGACCAGGCTGAGTGTGTAGGCTAACCAGCGCAGACCAGCTTAAAACCCTCACTTTCCCAGCATTCCATCTCCCTCTCTTGGTAACCATGCCAACCCGTACCCTCATTTCCTGCTTTTCCTGTTCAGGGATGGTACCGTAATATCCGGTGTATACGTGCAGGTACATGCTCAGGGTGCTCTGAAAGAGGAGGGGGGCGACTCGTACACCTGACGTTACTCCCTTTATCTCCGGAAAGCCTGTGATTACTTCTCCTGTCCTGACGTGCAGTGATAATCATTAATCTGTTGTTGCTTTATCACAAAAAAAAAAAAAAAAAAAAATAGTATATATTTTTTAGCATATTGATTTTTTTCCTTCACAGTCTGGTTTCTGCCATTGAGTAGCATTATTTATTATCTTAGAGGACAGGGCAACTTTGCAATGTTAAATGGTAACATTTTTGTCGCACATCTGTGCGCCTGTCGCAACATATGTAAATTGAGGTAGGGCAGCTTTCTCTTGAGCACAGCCGCAATGTTCCACAGGGGATTTGAACCCGTGACCTATAGGTCAGACACTGCCACAAAATGATACCTGGAGGGCTGTTATTTGCTCCCAGACGGGTTGCTATGCGTATCCTCAGCTGTGGCGGAAGCTTTTTGAGTGGTCTGCATTTTTGCCTTCGCTGTGGAAAGCCAGCTGCCCTCATTTTACCCCCCCACAGCACAGGTAGAATGTTTAAACTTAGTGAAAGGATCTCCGTTTTTTGAACGGGGGTGACCTTGCTAACGCAAAATGGGAAGCAACTCGCGCTGTTCAGTTTGAAACGTTTTTCATTTCGTTTGTTCAGTTTGACTCTGGAGCCTCACTCCATTACACACTGAAGTATTTTGAGGTATTTTGATGCAGATATTAAAATTTCAGTATTGATTCTTTATGGATACACCCCACTGAGTAGGGGGACCGCTTTGGCTTCTTTTTTTTTGTGCCATATAAATCTCAGCCCTCGCAACTACATTCCAGTATATTAGCATCTGAAAATTCATGGCAACTCTAGCCGTGGTATGGTTTTCACTTTCGGTGGACGCAAAAGTGGAGCGGGAAGACCGTAAATAACGTTAAAAGGGGAGAGGACAGTCTGCAGGCAGCTCGTACGTCTTGAGTTGAAGGGACTGGGTTGTTTCTTCGTTTTTGTTTTTTGGGCAGCGAAGCAGTAGGTGGCAGTCTGCCCTTTGTTACGATGTCCTCTCTGAGCGCGAACGTGCGAAAGTTACTGCTCGCTGAAACCTTCGGCATCGACACTCCAGACGATGACAGGATGATTCTTTCCATCGCAGAGTGAACGCCGTGAAGCTGCACCGGGGAAGTCACTGCAGAGAGGACAGCAGGCTTAAATAGCACTGAAAACCATAGCAATAATAACCCAGGGCCCTGTTCAGTCTAGCCACAATGCGCTTCGTCTTCAACTTTCGGTACCTTTCCACAGCAAAGCTTCGTTATGGGTTTTTTGAATCCCGTTTTTGTCACCCCAAGTCCTTAGTATTTTGAGCGTGAAATAAGTTACTGCTCTAAAAAAAAAAGGTCCTCACTAAAAGTAACCAAAAGAATGCATTGTGGTTAAATTGCCTAGAGGCTTAAAATCAGGGATTGTTTTTGCTGAGAATGTAGAAAGCGCTAAACAAAGAGTAGAGAGCTACAGATTTATGTATTAGGATTGTTCCCTACATGTTCCGGAACATTCTTCCTTGCACACTCCAAAACCGCTTTTGTTCCAGTTAGGTGACATTGCTCTATGCAGTGACTACAGGGCCCTGCACCTTTTGTCATACACGTCGCGCAGAAAAGAAAACATAGAGGTGGGGGAAAACTTCTAAGAGATTGCAATGCAATGTCAGCCCACAAAGACCATTTTCCAGGCGTTTTGTTGAACAGAATTTTTAGTTTTTAAACGTCCTGCCTGCACACATGACTCTTAAGGCCTTTCCCTCGGGCTGAAGCAACGTTTTGCCACTAGTGTTTCTTTTTAAAAAAGGGGTACGTACTGTAGCACCGCCCGAGCTGGTAGACGGGTTCATCGTGCCGTGGCACAGGGGCACCGTTCTGCCCCCGTCAGGAAGCGCTTCATCGATTTTCGAGGCACTTCCACTGCTGATTGACATTTGGCGGTATCGATTGTTTACACTAGGGGGCGCCATTTGACCGCGCCGCGCTTCGTCGCCGATCGATGTCTGGGACCGGCGGCAGCGGCGGCGGTCCGCTGCTCTGAGGGGTGGGCCGCCGTGTTAACCGGTCGATGGTTTCCTCCTCGAATCGCGTCCGGCACCACCCACCCACCCGCGTTTTTTCTTTTGGTCGACCGTAATCAATGACATAACGCACTGCCGAAGTGTAACCCGCTCCCGCTTGTTGTCTCTTAAGCTGCCCAGGAGCACTTGCGTTTGCCGTTGCTCTGTCGAGGGCCCCGGTAATGTCCTTATTGATCAGGCCGGGATCTTATCAGCCGAACCGCTCGCTCACGTAGCGCCCCCCCCCCGCCGCCGCCCTCTGCCATTTCAGACCAGGCGTCTGTTTTCAGGGGGTGTCAGACTGCGGTTCTGGTGGGCGACAGACGCTTTGACACCTTCGCCGCGTTGTTCGCTGAGAAGTGCAGCGAGTGCGCGTGGCCACGGTCTAAATTTGTCTCGCTCTCTCTCTCGCCCGTTCCTCTCCTGAAGTGGGCGTAAGTGCCGGTCGTGAGCCTGACTGGCGAGAAAAGGAGCGTTTTTTTTAACCTTCCGCCTTTCCGAAGGTGCTTTTGAAACGCTTTTAGGTCTTTTTTTCCACGCCTCTTGCCAAAACCAAAAAAACGTTTTGTCCAGATGAAAGTTGCATATAAAAGAACATATATTTAACGGAAATAGGAATATATTTTTGCAAATGACAATGCATCAAAGTATATTTTACTGAAGTATGCTGATGTGTATTCTGCTCAACATTGGAATATCAAGGAGAAGTTTTACACAAACAATTCCATGTGTATATCCATGCCACTGACCTTGTATATGAAGTTTATTAAAGATATTTATATTAGCAAGCACTATATTTGATAAGTGGATCTATTTTATTGAACTGACATACTGTGGAATGTGCATGTTTTTCCCTTAGTTTTGGAAAATAAATATTGAATTTACGGCATCACTTCTTTTTTGTTTTTTTGACAATCTGGTACAGGTTCTCTTTATAGAATTACATTTATTAAATTGGACTGCCAAGTTGCTGTAGTTTGCATAAATAAATTATATGATTTAATTTTTGTAAATGGTGTGATATTTATGGTTTGTGTGCGTTGTTATTTATGAATGTGTGTGTGAGAATATGCAGCAGCTTTATGCCTGAGGACTGGAAAGCCGTTTCCTGCTTCTGGCTTTTGCCAAAACTATTGCCACTGTGAAATAATAATAATAATAATAATAATAATATACAGTGCTGAAATATATATATATTTTTTTGAGGGAAGTTTATACTGAACTGGCAGCTGTGCCAATGTGACGACTGCGCAGCTGTGCAGCTGTCCCAATGCCGCGACTGTGCAGCTGTCCCAATGCCGCGACTGCGCAGCTGTGCAGCTGTCCCCATGCAGCGACTGCGCAGCTGGAGCGGCAGGCCGCAGGGTGGACGCAGGCAGTGGCAGGCCGCCGGCTCACTAAGAGGACGTGACGCGCTCGTTTGAGCTCTGTCAGGTCGATGGAGGACGCTGCGGGTCAGGGACCAGACCAGGTTCTGAGACTCGGCCGGGCCTTCCAAATTGGAAGAAAATGAAAACAGTAAGGGGCTTAGAAACAAAAACAGTGCATCTGTGAAGAATGCCAGTTCTGGATATAACGGGTGCAGTCAAGCAGCTAATGAAAAAGTACATCCATATCTAAGCCCCATCGATTAATCTGGAGTGTGTGGACCACCCCCCACCCGTACTAGCCCGTTGAAGCTTAATAGCCCTCTCATTCTTTCATCATTCATCGGTGCAGGCTGATAAAACATGACTGAGCGTTCCAGAGTGCGAGTAAATGAAAATATTACAGGGGGTCTGAAAGACAGGGTCTCTCTGCTGAATGTTAGTGCTGGGTATAACGGGTGCATCTGTGGCTCTCTGGAACATCCTTAGAACGCTCAGCTCAGGCATAGGCTTTGGTAAACATTCCATGTGCGGGACAAAGCAGCGACGCTGAATAATGTGCTTAAGTACTGCGACATAGCCTAGGTGTCATAGTGTTGGGGCTGAAACAAAAAGCCTGCACCCACACCGGCCCTTTTCGAGTAAGACTGGAAACCCCTGGATGAGAGACTGTGCAATTACTTGTAGCCACTAGATGGTAATGTTTCCTATGATTATCAATGCTAAATTTCCTTCTAAATCTGCGTGCACTAGGGACAATGCCTTATTTATTTCGTAAAGTTCAATTTTTATGCTGTTAACTCAAAATTATACATGACTGACAGACTCCCTAAGAGAGTATGATTCAGTTTTATGGTTTAATAATGAAGTTCCAACACACTAGCACACTGCCAGATTGTACCTGACTGTGTCAATAAGGGGACGAGGTGTGGGCAAATATAGATCTGTTTGACATTTTGTGACTTGTGACTGTCGACCCAGTGGACGTGTACCAGCGGTTGCATAATGTAATTAAACCCAATGAAATCTAATTTTTTGTTTTAATAGTAATGTTTTGGTTCAAAACAATGTTTAAATGAATAGGTTCAAATGCAAAATACTTACATATATTCTTCATAAGCAGCTTTCAGTTAACAAGTTCACAGTATCGTAATGTATTATGTTGAAATACTTGTGTAATGTTCAGTAGAATAGTTTTGAATCAAGAGTTGCTTTCTGGGGTGTGTATACAAGCAATAAAAAAAAGATAATTCCAATATTTAAAATAGCAAATAAAATTATTTTTGAACATGTTCATTAAATGAATTTACTTTTTAATGAATATTTTAAACTATATTTACCACAGTCCCGCAGGGGGCTATTCTAAGATAACCCGTTGCCATGGAAAATAACGAGCCCCCAGTGACGTAGCAAAGTCATCCAGAGCTGCTCTAATGCAGTTAAATGTAGGTTTTTGTGACCAGTAATTTCCTTTTATCCCCACCTCTGCTGAATTGCGCAGAGTTTCCATTTACGGTAATGGGCCCCCAAGCGCTGTCTTTGTTTTAATGTCTTTCTCAGAAGGCTGGCCTTGTGCAAACAGGCAGGAACCGAACTGCACCCACAAAGGAAAAAATATTACTCGCAATATTTCTATGCAAGGTATCAAAAATCGTGCGTGTAGGCGTGCATTGCATTCGAGATGTAGTCAGTTTCTCCATTCTTTGCTTTTTTTTGTGTGTGTAACCTTATATGAACTTAAGGCAGCAAGGGTACATTGATTAAATATGATTTACACCTGCTGTATAATTGCTTACTGCGAGCAATGGGAGATTAGAATTGACACCATTCTAAGAGAATCACTGCAATATTGGACTTTGCAAGTATACGCCAAGAATTGGGATTCAATGATTTGGGAGTTTGCCCATCGGTGTATTCTGTGTTTTCAGTAATGGTTTGTATGGCGTGCTTGGTGAAGTGAAGGAGACTGAAGATGACCAATATCAGTGGTAATTAAACGGTTATGGACCTCAGTTTAGAACAGGGCCGTCTCTCATCACCAGTCCTCCCGCAGGAAGCTTTATTGAGGATACAGAGGCGTTATTGGGAGGCGTTATTGGACGATGCTGAAGTGTTATTGGCGAATGCAGCCGACTGAAGAGACTGATGTAACGGGGGAGCTGACGCCGTGGGGCCCGACTCTGGCACGCTGGGCATCGGTCGTTCCGTATCGAATCGTCAGGCGATACGCTCCCCGACTGTCCTCATGAACTAAATCTGAACTCCGATCACATTCGTTTTTTTTAAATTTATTTTTATTTTTAAATACAATTGTTCAGTGTACATATACAGTTCCCATCCTAATTTGGAATGTACAGTTATCTACAGCAGCTGCAGTCAGTGCCGATTCGGGTGAGTGTGGACTGTGGAGGCATCCGCGGTTCTTCTCCAAAATACGCGGCGTCACCAGCTGCTTCTTTTCATACTGCATCTTAGCCAGCATAGAGTGGAGTCGGAGGAGGACCTTTCAGACTCAGCTTCCGCATGCAGTCTGGGGGCGTCCAATCGACCAACGGGGGGTCACTAGGTAACAATGAAATGCAGACCCCTAGCTGACTGAACCCTCCCAGACACTGGACAACACAGTCGCCCCCCCCCCCCCCCCCCCCCCCCCCCCACGCCCCACGCCCCACGCCCCACGGTGCTACTGCCCTCGGTCAGCACTGGTCTGGTCCGGATTCGATCCAAGACCGTGGAGCTCATCCAGATTACAGTAGTTTTTCCACATGTAACTTCCCAGAACTTCAGGGAAACCTCTCTCCCTGCTCTGGGCATTATTGGCTGTGCGTCCAACCTGTGTGTTGTAAAATCATTAAAGCTCTCAGCAGGCAGATGATCTGGGCAGCCCCTTAAGAAGGTGGACGCTTCCCCGTTAATGAGCAAAACAGTCGCGTTGTGAACCTTCCCGGTGCCTGCTGGGTAGCAAAACACAGGGATCCACAGCTGACCTCACTCAGCCCTTCACCGCCGGCGCGACTGTGCAAGTGACCCCTTTAAACAGGTCACCTGGGTCCTCTGCCTCCTTCGCTTCAGCCCGTTAGAAGCCTTTTAGCGATGGCAGGGTAGACTGTGTGTGTGTGTGTTTGAGTGTGTGTGTGTGTGTGTGTGTGTGTGTGTGTGTGTGTGTGTGTTTGAGTGAGTGTGTGTGTGTGTGAGTGTGTGCGTGTGTGTGTGTGTGTTTGAGTGTGAGTGAGTGAGTGAGTGTGTGTGTTTGAGTGAGTGTGTGTGTGAGTGAGTGAGTGAGTGTGTGTGTGTGTGTGTGTGTGTTTGAGTGAGTGCGTGTGTGTGTGTGTGTGTATTTGAGCGAGTGTGTGTGTGTGTGTTTGTGTGAGTGAGTGAGTGAGTGAGTGAGTGTGTGTGTTTGAGTGAGTGTGTGTGTGTGTGTGTGTGTGTGTGTGTTTGAGTGAGTGTGTGTGTTTGAGTGAGTGTGTGTGTGTGTGAGTGTGTGTGTGTTTGAGTGTGAGTGAGTGAGTGAGTGTGTGTGTTTGAGTGAGTGTGTGTGTTTGAGTGAGTGTGTGTGTGTGTGTGTGTGTGTGTGTGTGTTTGAGTGAGTGCGTGTGTGTGTGTGTGTGTGTGTGTGTTTGAGTGAGTGTGTGTGTGTGTGTGTGTGTTTGAGTAAGCTCTTCTCCATATACTCCTTACGGACAAAAACCAATCGTAAATTCTATTGTGCGTATCAAACAGACAGAACAGAGACCAAAGTTTGTTCCTCTTGGAAATTCTACTTAGCTCAAGCCAAGCCAACAATAATGTTAAAGGCCCTGTTCAATCAAGACCATTGTTTTTAATGGTTATGTTATGCACAAAAAATACATAGCTATTAATGCTATTATGATATTTTAAAATGTTTTTTTTAAATTCCAAAAGCACCAAAGTTTTTATAATACAACCAACAACAGGAGCTGGTGTTGATGATTTTGAGCCCATATTTCTAGCATAACTAACAAGGCATTTAACTAATTAGCACCCGTTTAATGAGCTGCCAATCAAAAGGGAACTTGAAATCAATATCTGTACATAATGCATATGCTTTGTCAGTCTTCCAGATCTCCTATCATGAAATGCCATACTTTGCATCAAAATGAAATTTTAACATTTTCCTGTTTATACTT